>NW_006283770.1:6647261-6705897 GCF_000327345.1 Myotis davidii
AAAGGCAGGCCCCCCAGCTGGCATCTAGCGGTAGGGGGGACTGGGGAGGGGGGGTAGGAGAGGGGAAGGAAGGCCCTGATCACCGGCCAGGCCTAGGGACCCTACCCATGCATAAATTCTGTGCATCAGACCTCTAGTATTAACATATATTAATTACACATAATTAACACATATGCATTATAAATTATACAGGGGTATGCAAAAGTAGATTTACTGTGCCATTGTGATTCTTTTGAGTTACTAAAGCCATTGTAATAATCATAACCTGCATATCTTACACACAAATAACTGTAAGCCTACTTTTCCTATACCTGCATATATTATATATTGATATATCTGTAAAGTATATATATATATATGTATATATATACATATATATTTGAATTTATATATTTCATATTAATAGAGAAGGAAAGACTGAGGCAAAATGTGTATATGTTTTTTTGTTAATCCTCACTCAAGGTTATTTTCCATTGACTTTTTTCTAGAGAGAGTGAAGGGAGGAGAGACAGAGAGAAAGAAACATCTGAGACAGTCACATTGATTGGTTGCTTCCTGCAGCCCCCCTGATTGAGCCTGTATGAGATAGATGCCCTTCACTGGAATCAAACCCACAATCCTTCAGACCATGGGCCAATGCTCTATCCACTGAGTCAAACCAGCTAGGGCGTAAAATTTGTATTTACTAGGTGTATCTAGTTAACAAATATGGCTTTCATCTCTCATATTCTACTCTTCTGAAACATAATGCTGTCAGACTATTGATAATTGGAGGGTAGTTATGTATTTGCTTATCTATTGATCATTGTTTCTTCTCAATGCATACATTAGCATCTTTATACTTGTGATGGTGCAGACAATGGTTATGATCTGTAAGGAGATAGATTTGTCAAATACTGCTTTCATTCATTAAATTGACATTCTTTGAAATATGATCATAAATTGGCCATAAATATATCCTAAAAAATTGACATTATTTTTACACTGCAAATTGTAGCATAAGAGTTAAACAGATTGCATCAGATTTATCACATTATTTTAAAAGTAACTCTTTTTTTTCAGTGTCCGAATCAAGAAGGTATTTCAAGCAATAATTTATTTCAATAGGATCTTCTAATGGATTCAGAGATTGTCAGTACTTTCTAAAAGTGATCTTTTTACAGTAAAGACTATTTTGCTCATCCTATTTCCCTGGCAGAGTACCTCATGTATAGAGCACTCAATAGTTTTTAATGAGAAAATGTCACCAATTATTTTATAGGAAGTAAACCCCTTATTGATAGGAGCTGGCAGTAAAGTGTGCTAAATATCAATTCCATTTTGTCATCGTGTTAGCAAAGATTAAATTTACCCCACAGGCTCTAATGAAAAGAAGAAAATAATGAGTCTTATAATTGACCTTGTAAAATACCAGCATGGCTCTGCCGTGTAGTATAAACATATACATATATTGGATATTAGCCCCTTATTGGAAGTATTGTGTGCAAATATCTTCTATTTGGTTGATTGCTGATGGTTCTTTTTCAGTGCAGAAGCTTTTAAGTTTAATGGAGTCCCATTCGTTAATTATTTTTTATATTTTACTTTGCTTGCCTTTGAGGCTAGTTCACAAAAACTCCTCAAGAACAAGGTCTGTAAGTGTAGTGCCTGTTTTCTTCTATGTATTTTATTGTTTTATATCTTACATTAAAATATTTAATCCATTTTATGTTAGTTGTGTGTATGGTGTCAAATAGCCAATTTTCATTCTTTTATATGCTGCATTTCAATTTTCTAAACAGCATTTATTGAAGACTTTACTTTCTCCATTGTATGTCTTTGGCTCCTTAGTCAAAAATTAGTTACCCACATATGTGTGGCTTTATTTCTGAACTTTTAGTTCTGTCCCATAGGTCTGTGACTGGTTTTCTGCCCAAACTCGAATGTTTTGATTATTGCAGCTTTGTAGCATAGTTTGAAGGCGGTGAGTGTGATACCTCTGGATTTGTTCTCTTTTCTTAAGCTTGTGTAGTCTCTTCCAGGTAGTGTGGTTGCATACATTTTGAGGTTTTTGTTGTTGTTGTTCTACTTCTATTAAAAATTCCACTAGGATTTTGTTGGGGGTTACATTAAATTTGTATATTACATTAGGGTAATATGGCCATCTAATGTTAATTCTTCCAGTCCATGAACACACATTATCTTTCCATTTCTTTATGTATTTAGTTTCTTTCACTGATGTCTTATTTATCCGTGTACAGGTCCATTTCCTCCTTTGTTAATTCCCGGGTATTTTATCCTTTTTATTGTAATTGCAAATGAGATTGTGTTTTGTTTTCTTTTCTGATATTCATTGTTCTTATATAAAAACATTGCAGTTTTTTTGTAGATTGATTTGGTATCCTACAACTTTATTGTATTTGTTTATGGATTCTAATAGACTTTTGGTGTAATCTTTAGGGTTTTTTGTATATAGAGAATCATATTGTCTATAAAAATAACAGTTTTACTTCTTCATTTCTAATTTGGATGACTTTTATTTCTTTACTAGAGGTCCAGTGCACAAATTCGTGCACCTTGAAAGGAACTGTGGGCCGCAAGCATGTAGTGGGCACAAGGGTGGGTCTCAGCCCATCCTTCGCACCCCCGCCCGGCCCCTCCTGCCGCAGTCCCTGGTCCCCTCTCTGCCAGCAGCCCTTCTCCTGCTGCCACCACTCCCACACGCTGAAGGCGCCAGCCCTGCTCGCACCCACTGATGGCACAGAATGATTGGGGCTGGCACCAGCAGTGAATGCAAGCAGGGCTGGCGCTGTCAGTGGGTGTGAGTGGTGACTGCTGCTCTGATCGCCCCTCAGGAGCAGGGGGATGATTGTTCTACCTAGGGTTTCCAGTACTATGATAACTAACAGTGGCAAGAGCAGGCATGCTTGTCTTGTTACTGATCTGAGGAAAAAAGTTCAGTTTTTCACCACTGAGTATGCTATTAGGTAAGGCTTTGTCTTATGTGGTCTTATAGGTTGAGGTACTTGAAGGGAAATCAGGGCTAGCAGCTGCCATTCGCACCTGCTGACAGTGCCCAGTGATTGGGTCTGGCACTGAGCACCAGCAGTGGGTGTGAGCGGCAGCTCCAGCGCTGGCTGCAGGTGCAAGCAGGGCCAGCGCTGACAGTGGGTGCAAGCACCGGGTGGGACTGCACAGTTTTTACTTTTATTTTGTTAATGTGGTATTCCACATCTATTTGTGTGTTTTGCCATGTTTGCATCCCTGGAATGAACTTACTTGATCATGATGTATGATCCTTTTAATGCATTGTTTATTTGATTTGTGAATGTTTTGTTTATGATTTTTGTATTTCTGTTCATCAAATATTGGCCTGTAATTTTCTTTTTTTGTGTTGTCCTTGCCTGGTTTTGGTATCAAGATATTGTTGATACCAGCCTCCTGAAAATGAGTTAGGAAATATTCCAGTGTGGTGGAGAACTGGTATGTGAGCTCTCAGAGCTCCCTCCTTTTTCTGCAGTTTTTGGCTTTATAGGTCTATGTAAAACATGTGGAGGAAAGGAGGCAAGTTCATAATTTCATGGCCCCACCTCCATTTATTGCTTTCAGTTCTGCTGTTTTATTTACAGCTTTCTAGCCACTTTTGTCATGATGATGTGGGAAGGGAGGTGAAAACAGCTTCTGTCTCTCTTACACTCCAGGTTGTACTGTGAGGCCTGCAGCCCAACACCTCTTCTGCACTCACTGGAGCCGTGGTGGGTGCTCAACAGCATCTGCAACCACCTTCTTTGTCTTTCACTTTGTCCTCCCTCCCTACCCACTCTAATATGCCCACTTTCAGTTGTCCTAATGCATATATCTTCCAGGCATGTTTGTGTGTTAAGCATGACATCCTTTGTTGAGTGAGTCTCACTCTGCCATGATTCTATTGTCAGGCTCCTAAATAGTTTTTTTTTAAAACAGTTGTCTTTTACCATGTAGAGGTTGTGTAATTTAGTGAACAGTAGCATTAGGCAGACATTAGGTGACCTGGTTACCAGTCCCAAGGTGCAAATAATCAACTAGAGCTGAACAATTGGCTGACCAGGAAATGTTAATTTACTTTTTTGTAATGGAGAAATAGTAGCATTAACCAACTCCTGTTTTTCATCATAAGAGTACCTTGTAAGTTATCAAACATTATATAAAACTGATGCACACGTACTTTCTCTTTCAATGCCAAAACAATGCATTGCTGTTTCTAAACTGACTTAAGATTTTGTTTCACTTTATCTGGTAGAGGGAGTAGGAAGTTCTTTTTATATTAATTATTTAATTATGTGTGGTCTTTATTATAATTGCTTTCAGCTTGTTTTAGCTGAATGACAGGGCATCTAAGTGTGTTCAATAGTTTGAAATATTAGTAGGATGCAATTAGACTCTACATGCATATTTATCAATACATTTCACAGGGATCTCAATATGAAGTATGCAGTGGATGGGACAATTTCACAACAGGCAACTTTATTTGTAGAATTTGTTCCAAAAATTAGAAATAAATAAATAAATGGAGCAGAGCCTCTATTATGTTAGTACACAAAATAAACCAACAACAACAAAAAATACATCAACGTTTACCATGGGATCATTTAAATGTATTTGCAAATGATCTGATTAGGGAAACGTGATTTACAACACGGGCAACTTCTTTAACAACCATGGACTGAAATGCACTGTACTGTAGGTCACCTAGACTAGTTAGCAAGAATGAGCAGTGTCAGGTCCAAGAGGCAACCCCCAAACACCTTCCTTAGATAGAGACTTTGGTAACTGTCTGTGGTAAAAATCACACCAACTCCCATTCTTCATCATGTTGGATGGGCATTTGTCCATTTTTCTCCCACGATGATGAGTCCATTTTAAATACCTCAGTTATTTTGGAGACACTCCAAATCCACCGAACAGCAGACACTTCCATTCTGTGCAGCAAGACACAAGCATTAGCCAGTTGAGACACAAGGTATAAATAAATTAGCAGGATATACTTTTGTATTCAAAATAAGCAACTACATTTTGAGACAAACTCCATGAATGCTTTGGAAAAATTTCTATGGAAAGAGCAGGAAGGAAGAATGTCTGAGCTCAAAGCATATTTGGGACTTTCCCCCTTGTTTCCAAATTATTCACTGGACTTATTCCAAATGAGATGGTTTGCAAAAACAATTTTCTGAAAGATAATAATTTACCATTAACAATGCTATCCAAAAGTACCTGAAGGGTTCCAGAAAGGTTGGCATATTAGGAAAAATAAACAGTCTCTCATGGTGACAATGAAAGGCAGAGTACATATTTAGGTATAAAAATGATTTTAAAAAAAGATCATTAAAATCAACTACATGTATTAATGTAAATATACCTTTACAACCCCTGTAAGTAAATCTCAGACCTAATCTCATAGAAATAATAATCTATACAAATAAAAGGGCAATATGCTCATTAGAGCAGACGTCTTCCGGATGACCTTCCGGATGTCCATCCTGACAAAGCTGGGCCTGGGTGAAGCTGCCCACCTGGGATCCTGGGCACCCGTGCCTGAGGTGGCTGCAGCCCAGGAGAGGGAGAAAAGTCACCTGCCCATGGTCCCCTGTGGCTGTGGCTGGCCTGGGCAAAGCTGGCCCAGGTCCCAGGTGCCTGCGGCTGGCCAGAGGGAGGGAAGCCCGGGTCCCGGGGGTCTGCGGCTGGTCAGAGGGAGGGAAGCCCGGGTCCCGGGTGCCTGCAGCTGGCAAGAGGAGAGAATCATGGGTCCCAGGTGTGGGGCTGAGTTAGAGGCAGTTAGGGGTGATCAGGCCAGCAAGGGAGCAGTTAGGGGCAATCAGGCAGGCAGAGGTGGTTAGGGTGATCAGGCAGGCAGTTAGAAGCCAGCAGTCCTGGATTATGAGAGACATTCCCTGAGTAGCCCTGGATTGGAGAGGGTGCAGGCCGGGCTGAGGAACTGCCTGCTTCCCCCCCGCCCCCCATGCACAGATTTCGTGCACTGGGCCACTAGTAAATAATAAATCTCCTGTCATTTTGTTTGCTGGGCCACAGGTACAGATGGAACCATGGCCCTTTGGCTACATAAAGGTTGATGGGGCTGTACCTTAAGATATTTTCTGGAAAAAAGGAAAAATAAATCCACATTTATAAGACCATAAAAAAAAACAAAAAACTGGGAACCTTCCACTGGTGCTGAGGCAGGACTTGATAAAAGCAAATTGACTAGTATCGTTAATAGGCTTAATCATGGGAATTTTAAACAGATGTTTTGGCAGCAATTTGACACCGCCTCACCCCTCCTTCAGGTCACAGCTCTTCAAAAGCTTTGAAGGGAGGAAGGAATGAGTGTTTAATTTTAAAGACATAGGAGGATACCTCTTGGGAACTCCTCCAAAGAGAGAAAAACAATTAAATCCTGCAGCAGAGGGTCACGTCCCAGCATTAAGCACCGTGATAATTAAACAAAGCAAACAACTTCACAGAGTGCTTTTTTTCCTAACTGTGACAGTTTCATGAAAGAGCTGGTAATATTTTCCAGGATGAAACGTCTTTTTTGTTCCATTCTTCCTCTTTAATATATCGGTCAAAATAGCTTAAGTCAGCCATCACTGGGACCAGTGTCAATTGTTAAAATTCGGTAATTTAAAGGCAAGGGAGGGGACTATTCTATTCCATGTTCATTTGGAATTTGCCTGAATACACAGTGCAGCTATGACCCATTCAGACATAGACCTCTTGTGAGCAGTAACTGCTACCTCTGTTTCCATCATGGCCCTTGGCACCTGTGCATTCAGAAACCTCAGGCGTGGACCTCCTGCGAGTTTTCTCTGGCAATTGTGGGAGGCATGGTTATCCCCAGGACATCCAGTTACCTTGCACTTGCAGGTTGTGCAGGGAGATCCAGCCATTGTCCATACTGAGCCGCTAAGCCTTGAAACGCCAGAGCTATCCAGGCAAGTTTTCCTGATGTCGTAGGTGATGCTATCAGCCAGGCAGGGGTCACTGACACAGCGAGGACAACACTCCCCTTCCAAGGTGGCTGAGTACTCACAGCTCAAAGTGGGGCATGCAAGCGGCCAGCAGTCTACCTCCCCTTCCTGTAGAGAGAAAGCCAAAAACGCCTCATCATTGTTCTTAGGCACCATTCTGTTGCTAACGTCCCAGAGAGGGAAAGACGCACAATAATTCTCATCACTGTTCTCACTGAATGTTCCCACTTTAGCACCATTTTGGGTACAATGTGCCTCTTCCAGGGGACTTTTGATGACCATCTATATTGCAGCCCCAGAAGAGTTAGGTCCCATGTCTGGGTCAATGGCAGCCTGTAATTATTGTGTATCATGATAATTATCATCATTATCAATACAATTCCACAGTAAGTGTTGAGCTTTCAGGTTGTGGGCTTAGCTCAGTTTTGGTCAAATAAATGCTAATCAAATAAATGAATTGATGGTAAAGTACTGGCTAGTGCAGGGGTGGGCAAACTTTTTGACTCCAATGGGTTCTTAAACTGGACCGGAGGGCCGGAACAAAAGCGTGGATGGAGTGTTTGTGTGAACTAATATAAATGCAAAGTAAACATCATTACATAAAAGGGTACGGTCTTTTTTTTTCAATAGTTTTATTCATTTCAAAGGGGCCGATCCGGCCTGCAGGCCGTAGTTTGCCCACGGCTGGGCTAGTGTGTAAAGAGAAATACCTTTCTTTGAAGGTCAAAGGGAAACCCAAAGCCCTGCAATATTTCAACCATGTTATAAACTGAGTTGTTAGTATCAAATTTAAAGTTAAGGTTGGGAAAATTCAGGTGAACCCTTTCACAATGGTTTTCAATGTGCCATGTAACTAGCGGACTTCCTGTATTATACTTCAAATGGAGTGATCACACGTCTCAGAATCTGGTCACGGGGGCTCCACTGGCCCATAGTAGAACCGTTTCTCTAGGTAGCTGCTGCTTCTGCTATCATGGCACTCATGTCTAATTACTTGGTCAGCTTCACAAGGCTATGGGTTTTGATTAGCCTCATGATGGACCAGCTCACCATCCAGAGTCTGGCACAGGCAAACACTTCAATGAATATTTCTTAAATCTGACCCACATTATTCTTCAGTAATTATTTGTCGAATAGCTTCAATTTTTCCCCGAAAATAGTAAACTTAGGGCTAGGGATGGAAGAGGAGACATTTCTGAAATTTTGCAAAAATTTCATGTCTAAAACTAGTACCAGTTCTTCTGAATGCCTGATGATTGGCATCTTGAAAAGAAGATGGAATTTTCCAGACTGATTTGCAAGCTCGTTCTCTAGTTGTGTTGGGTTTGTTCCTGGATGCAAGTGTGAAAAAAATGGCTATAGTTTGAATTTAGCTGAGTTATACTCTTCAGTAATAGGAATGATTATGAAGGATGTGTTCTATTAAAATTATCTGTACATTCACCAGGAGATTTTAGACAACCCGATAGAAATTTGAAGCATAATTTCTTCAAATACTTGTTTCCATATAGTATCCATAGAGTGAATCAAATAATTAACTCTGGAACGCAGCTAATAGTTTCCATTAAATTTGACTTAGTTACGACTTAGCTCCAATGGTTATGTATGACTCCACACAGAGGAAACATCATTACTTAGATAATAAAGTATCCCAACCGTCTTTACATTCTTGGAAATCTTTGTTTATAGTATAATTTAAAACAAAAATTAAGCGTTTTCTCTGGACTATCTCAAATCTGGTTATACCATTATTATCCCTATATTAAAATCCAAATTAGCATTTTTTTCTCCATGAAGGTTTAGCATCTGAAACACATTTTTTCAAACTAGGAAATACGAACAATAGGAATTATTGTGTAGTAGGTACCGTCTATGTGACAAATATTATATTCCCCCTTCACCTATTCTCTAATATTCATAACAGTCCTAAAATAGGTAATGTTCCTCCATTTTCGTACATTGACATTTGTAAGAATTGACTAGTGAAATGCCAACACTTGCCCAAGTTAATCACACAGAGCCAACACAAGGGAGCACCAGGGTTGGATTCTCAGCTTCATGACTCAATCCCTGACATTTATGTTCTCTCCCATATTGGAACTTTAATGGGTATGTCCCAAGAAATGAAAGATTTGGCTCTCTAAGAACGATAAGTCAAGGTTTTGAAACTTTTTATCAGAAAGGGATTTTTCATGATATGGATTTGTTAAAAAGTAGCAGCTGTGCGCTAACATAATAACTTGGGTCAAATGTGTCCCATAATTATGTTCTTTTTGTCTTGCACAGTGTTTTAAATAGTGGAATCTGAGTGTCTTCAGGCAGAGCACGTACTCCTTAGTTAGCGACAGAACCCACAACTCCCTGCGCAGGATTGCAAACAGCAGGAAACGAAAGCCCACGGGCCACCCTCAAGAGGAGCAGGCTAACGCCCTCGGAAGGAAGCTGACATACCAGGCACCGGCACTGCTGGCAGCTGTGCGTCCAGTTGTCTCCACTTCGATAGAGCTTGGGTCCATGTTGATCTAAACATTGACTCGTGACCCTGGTGTCACACTCCGGGCAACAGAAAAGGTCAACGCTTGGATTCTGGCAATCACAAGCTGTCCGCCGGCAGAATATCTTCCCGTCCTGTTTAGAAATGAGGTTAAGGAGGTTTCATCATGAGGGCTGCAGGATGGAAATCAAACCTCAGGCTTCAGAGAGCTCATAGGAAGCGTTTCTTACAGTCACGGTGTGCCCCCCGGCTACCTCCTGATTTTCAAAACAGATGCACAGGTGCGTCTTCCATACACATGCCCTTTCTTTCCCTGACCTTGCCTGCAGAGCGGCGCGAGTGAAAATGGAGACATTTGCAACTTTAAAAAAAAAAAGGTCAGTATATTTTTTGAAACCTTTTTCTAAGTGTTCTTCAGTAATCATATTTCTAGAAGTATCATTTCTAAGAACAGTTAGGGAAAAAAAGAGTTTCAAAAAAAAAATAAACAGATAAGAATGCAAATGTGAGCGAGAATTCATTTGAGTTCAAAATCATGATATTGTACTTGTCCCAGTTCATAATGATACTGACTAACACTTTCAAATGCATTCATCTAATTTTATCTCTGCCTCAACTCTGGGAGGAAGTCTGACCATCCCCTTTTACAGGAGAAGCAGCTGAGGCCCAGAGGAGTTAAATGTCATTCAGTATCACAGAGGTAGTGATTCTCTACACAGCACCAGGTCTTTTGATTTCATAACAACCTGTCTTCTACAAGACAGTCTTTAGGTTATTGCTGGAGGCTATAATCAGGTGCCACCTTACGCAGTTAGGTCCCCAAATTATAAACACAGTTAAATTTCTGTAGTAATAGCTCTGAAATTATAAAGGTACTTTATAATGATACTTTTAAAGAACTGAGAGTCAACAGCGCACAAATATTAAGACTGAACAATTTTCAGCATATCTCTTTTATGTCTGTTGTTCACAGTAACTTTTCACCTCATACAAGGAAGCTAAAAATGTAAGGTGAGATCTGTGGTCAACCATTTATGATTATAACGGCTTTGCTGGGTGTTTACAAAACAATAGAGTCTCAGGGCCAAGGGGTACCTTAAAGGAGACGTAATGAAACCTCTGACCTATCCTTTAATCCTTCCTAAGGCAAAAATATTCAAAAGTCATCAAGCCTGTGCTTGAACCTCTCCAGTCTCCAGGAACTCACTGTTATGAAAGTCATTTAAAGTATATGTCTCTGTACATGTCCGAATGATAAAAATTGGACTTTTTGTTGCCTGTAATCATTGATCCTTGTTCATAGCCTTGGCAATCATAGAACTACCAACCCATTTGTTACATTTTAACTCTTTTGTTTTTAAAAGACAGCATTTATGCATCCACTGAATCATCTTATCTCTGGATTAAAGATCTCCAATGTTTTGACCAATTTCCATAATTTTGAAATCTATCATAGTTGCCTTCTTCAACAATTTTGAGTATTTCCAATAATATTACTAATGTACCATAATTTCAACACTTATTTTGTACCACACATTGTGCTATCTTTTCTATGCATTATCACATTTAATCCTAATAATTATGTAGAGTAGAAATTTATATCTCCATTTCTCAAAAAAAGTAGCTCAATTAGAGAACTAAAAAAAATTCTTCAGTAATGGTCTGACCAACACAGAGTGAAGTGGGATTCATGGTTCTCTTATTTTAAGTGCTGTACTTTCTTACTTACTCTTGTTTGTCACAGTGTCGACTTATATTGAGCTTAATGAAGACTGAAACCCCAGTAAGTCCTATCCCATCTTGCACAGTTGGTTGTTTGGAGGCAGAAAGTGTAAAACTTGATGTTTATCCATATTGTATTTCACCTTGTTAGATCCATTTCATCTCTGCTGCCTGTCACAATGATTTCTAAATGCTGTTTCTGTCATCCACCATATTTTGTCCTTCTTCACAGCTTAGTGACATCTGTAAACTTGATGGACTTTCCCTCAGGGTCTTCATTTACTTCATCAATAACAATGTTGAATAAGACAGGACTTACTGATATAAGCTTACAGTCAACTAGAGTGGAAATCTTTAAATGTTTTACACTCTTTATGGAGAATGAAAAGGAAATATGCTAGCTACATATATAATAGCTTAACTTTCTCTCAAATTCTATGCACCAGATCTACTATATAAGAGATCATAAGAAATAGGGAGTGACATCAGCATCACAGCAGAATGAGACTCCATTGTTCCTTCCCTTAAATTTACAATTTGAATAACTTTAACAAAAAAACACACCTGAGAGATCTATGCCTCAGGTCATCTAAAGATGGGTGTATTGGAACAGATGGAGGGCAGTGATGATGCCCACCATGGCTTCAGTGAGTGCAGTAGTGGGAGAGGAGTTGGCTACAGCCCTCACACTATGGTCTGGAGTGTAAAAACGGCAGAAGCAGTTTCCATCTCCCTTCCTGTCCTCCTCATATAGGAACTGGGTAAACATGGCTGGGAAGCTTTAAACAAAAAGGTGGAGACAAAAGCCATAACCCAAAAAGGGTAGAGCCACTAGATCGTGAACCTGCCTCTTCTTCCCCAAAGACCTTGGCAAAGCCAAAAACAGCTGCAAAAGAAGGTAGCTCTGGGAGCTAGCAAATCGGTTCTTCACCACCTGCCACATTCCCCCACCACAATGATGGTGCCCCATAAATGAATTGAGCTGGTCGCAGACAGCACACAAACCATCAAGGTGAATATGAGGCACTCTTCTTAACTAAAGGAATGCAGCTACACCAAGATCCAAGAAACACAAAAATGTGTGCTGTAATAACACCCACTAAAAACAAATAAAGCACTCTCCTTACCAACCTGCTGAATTATTGAGCAAACCAGTACTTACACAAGAAAAGAGAGCACTACCTCCAAATGCACTCACAGTGAAGCAATCCATCAAATACCAAGAACAACCAAGATTATATTGGAGTAATGTAAGAAAATAAAAAGTGTCTGGAAACCAAGCTCAGAGGCATGAGCTACTGTGGTTTAAATAACAGAGAACTCAAGACTGCAGCCACAGCCACAAAGAAACTCAACAAAAACGAGAAATGAAGGCTTTCCAGGTAAAAGAATTAGCCACCACAAGAACTCCATTACAAGATATGTTGAGAGGAGCTCTCTTACTAGAAACCAAAGACAAAATTATTGGAAACTGCAAATCTCCTTCAAAATAAATTACTAAACAATTACAACATAAAGGTTAAAGTGTGAAAGAGCTTTAAAAATGCTGTAACTACAGTAATTTGATAATGAATACACAACATAAAAAAGGATAATTTGTGACAAAATCATAAAAGGGGCGGAGGAAAAGGACCGAGCAGGTATAGACGAATGAAGATACACAGAAATTAAAAGAGAAAGGATTATTGTATGTATGAGACATTTTACACAAACATAATGGTAACAAAACAAAATTCCAGAGCTAAGACACAAAACACACAGAAAAAAATGAGAGGAAAACCATCAAATTACAATAGAAGACAGAATCACTAGAGAGAAAAAAAATGGAGATACAGAGCAACCAGAAAATAAAACAAAAGATAAAATAGCTATAGTAAGTCCTCATATATCAACAATTATCCTAAATGTAAATGAACTAAGTTCATCAATGAAAAAGCACAGAACTAAGTTCATCTATCAAGAGGCACAGAGTGGCAAGATAGATTAAAAAAACAAGACCTAATTATGTCACCTCCAGACACTCATCTCAGCTCCAAAGACAAGCATAGGTTCAACAAAGTGAAGTCAAGGAAGATACTTTAAGCAAATAGCCTCCAGAGAAAAGTGGGTGTGGGGGTACTTAGACAAAGTAGATTTCAAAATACAAACAAAAAGTAACAAGAGACAAAGATAGGCAGTTTATAATGATAAAGATGACAATTCATCTAGATGACATAACATCAATATATTTGCACCCAACTTGGGAGTACCACAATATATTAAAAAAATTACTAAAGAGAGAAAGTGAAAAAAAAAAAAAAACACCACAATTATAGTAGAGGACCTAAATATCCCAATGACAGCAATGGATAGATCACCTAAAAGACAGTCATTAAGGAAATATTGATCTTACATGATATATTAGACCAAATTGACTTAATCGATACTTTTATTGTTGATGTTAATCCTCATCTGAGAATATTTTTCCACTGATTTTTCTTTGGAAATGGTGGGAGGGAGGGAAAGCTAGAGACATAGACTGGTGGCCTCTGTTTAGACCAGGAACAAGACAAGATGCCCGCTCTTTCCACTGTTATTTATCATAGTGCTAGAAGTCCTAGCTAGAACAATCAGGCCAGAGAAAGAAATAAAAAGCATCCACATTGTAAATAAAGAAGTAAAACTGTCACTTTTTGCAGAAGATGCAATTATAAATATAGAATATTAAAAACTATTAGAATCCAATAAGTAGTTAATATGCAAAATATATAAAGAACGCATTCATCTCAACAATAAAATAAAACAATCTGATTAAAAAATAATTGTTTTATTTTGTTGTTGAGATGTATGAGTTCTTTATTATATATTTTCATTAACCAATGTCACTCTACTAAATTTAAATTTTTAAAAAAGGAAAAAAACAAAAAATGAGCATAGGACCTGAAGAGACAATTTTCTGAGGACATACAGATGGCCAACAAATATATGAAAAGATGCTCAACCTAACTAATTATAAGGGAAATGCAAATCAAAACCATAATGAGCTATCACCTGTCAGAATGGCTATCTATATATATAAAAGCCTAAGCAACCGGATGACCAGCCAGTAGCTAGGACACGCACTGACCACCAGGGGGAAGATGCTCAATGCAGGAGCTGCCCCCTGGTTGTCAGTATGTTCCCACAGCGGGAGTGCCACTCAGCTGACAGACAGGCACCAGATGCTAGGCTGATGGCAGGCGAGCGCCGCTGCACACCTGAGCAGCGGTGGAAGGTGCTGGGATGAGCTGGAGCAGTGCATCACCCAGCCTGGGCTCAAGCTCCTCCCAGCTGCCTGCAACTTTGACACAGACAGTGGGCTGGAGCCAACGAGGTGGTGGGTAAGGCAGGGCTGCAGTGGCACGGAGGTCCACTGATCCTTGCAGGCCAGGCCAAGGGACCCCTAGTTATCAATAAGACAAGAACTGAGTGTTGGTGAGGATGTGGAGAAAAGGGAATCCTTACACATTACTGGTGGAAGTGTAAATTGGTGTAGCCACTATGGAAAACAGTATGGAGGTTCCTCAAAAAATTAAGTATAGTGCTACCATATTAACCAGCAAGCTCTCTTCTTGGCATCGATCTGAACAATTGGAAAACATTTATTTGTTGTTTATATATATACTCCTATGTTCATTGCAGGTTTATTAACAATAGCCATGATATGGAAACAATTTCAGTGTCCTTTGATGGAGTGATGAATGAAGAAAAAAATGGTACATATATTCAATAAAATACTACTTAGAAGAAAGAAGAAATATTGCCATGTGCGACAAAATAGATGGATCTTAGAGTATCATGGTAAGTGAAATAAGTCATATGGAAAAGATCAAGAGCCATATTATTTCAGTCATATATGGTATATAAAACAAAAAGCCACAAAGGAACAAGCAAACAAACTTCATAGATACAGACAGCAGAATGTTGGTTACCTGAGAAGGGGGTAGGGGAAGGACAAAGAGGTAAAGGGAGTTAAATACATGGTGACAGGAGACCAGACTTCAGTTGGTTAGCACACAATAGAATATACAGATGTTATAAAGTTGTAAGCCTGAAATTTATGCAATGTTATTAATCAATGTTACTCCAATAAATTAAAATAAAAATGTCAAGAAATCACAATGTTCCAAAATATTACAGGATGAAAGAATTATACGTAAGTGGTAGAAAGATCATTCCATGCTGTGACCACTGTCTGAGCACAGCCGGACCTGCCACCTGGATCCGGGGCAGAATACAGATTGTTTCCCTTAAATCCCCACAAAGACAGCCTGATTGACCCCTCCCTGTGCCCCACGGGGTGCTGGTTCCTGCAACAGTCTTTTGCTTTACCCTGAAAAAGCATGGAAGGTGTTTTTCCCCTTATCTGGGGTGAGTCACACCCCAGTACCCCATCCATCCTGCCCTGTCCTCTTAGAACATTCTGCAGTGGTACAGCTGATATCTATGTCATCTTGTTACCAAGAAAGATGAACTTCTTATGTATATTCTCTTAAGAAACTTATAATGTAATGCTGGTGTTGACAACCCCTTTCTGGTCTCTTGGCCCCTGGGAATTTTTACATAATAACATATATATATATATATAATATACACACACACACACACACACACACACACATGCCTGTATACACACATTCATGTATGTGTGTTTGTGGAAAGAGAGCAAGAGACTCTAGTTAAGCAACGAGTTGAATCAGAATTCAGCTAGTCTGAACAAAGAAGTGTTTAGATCCTAGGAATCTTCCAACAGAGTAATAGCTTATAGCTCATATACCATTATTTTTAGCTCACTAATATATTTTGCTCATGTACCCATTGTCTAAATTACTCCCTAAAGGTTTACTTTAATCAACAGAAGCTAAGAAAAGCAATAATAGCTATGACATGATACGATGTGGTCAGCTCAGCGGGCACAATATTACTCTCCCTCAAATACAGAAGGGCCAGGCTTCAGGACCCTGCATGGCTATATCCATGAGTACCAGGAACACAGAAATAGATTCTTTTAGGAGTGGCTGCTATACAATAGGCAATGAGACCCAATCAGAGTGTCAGGATTCTCCCAATGTGCAGACTAAAAGGATGAATAAGAATACGCGAATAGCCTCCAGCTTAGTGTAAAATAAAGCAATTTCACATCTCATCAATTATGTGAAAATGCCAAATGGGCCCCTCTTAGTCTCTAACATGCCCAGAACAATGGCTATGTTCACTTTGGCTTTAAATTACAGGGTAACTGTCAAGAAAATCATTTTTAATAATGAAAATGTCACAGGTGACTTCATTAATTCAATGAGAAAGCCATTATAAAACCTCAGCTCACAGAGCACAATTGCACTAGAATCCAAATTTGGCAAGAGAATGGTTCCAACTGAGAGTGAGTAATTCTTCTTGCCATGATCCCTGGGGTCATTCTCAGAGCTTGACCTTTACCCCAGCTGGAATGGCGAGAACAATCCCCACTTAAATGCCAAAGATGTATTTTCCAACCCTTCTACCATAGGATCTAAATGCGTGTATGCAGTTTTATACTGAAAGTTCAGCTATAAACAACTAATAAGTATTGTAATATTTAAAATTGCTTCTGAATTTTAAAAAGCTGGAACACACACTTCCCTAGCAAATAAAAAACTAATTTATTCTTACTCTGTATCAGAAAATTACAGATTTTATTATGTAAATTACACATTTTATTACTGAATAGTCCACACATTGATACACTTACTCCAGATTGCATAATTATTACTAGTTTTCTTTCTGCCACAGTTTCAGAACTTTTAAATCAAGAAGGTGGACTTAGGTAAAATTATTTATGTAAATTGAATAATAATATAAAGCAGGGTTTGGCAAACTTGCCACCCAGAGTCCAAATTTGGACAGTCACCTGATTCGATAATAAAGTTTTATTGGAACATAGCTTCCCTTATTCATTTACATACTGACTGTAGCCGCTTTCAAACAACAATGTCAGAATTGAATATTTGAGACAGAAACCTTACAGTATGCAAAGCTTATCTGGCCCTTCACAGAAAAAGTGATTTGATCCCTAATGTAAAGTATACAATTAGGCATGGTACTATAGACACATCTGTTCTACCTCCTCAGATATAAATTTATTAAACTGTGATATCCAAATGATTTATAAAATATTAATTATTCCTTCAGGTTACTCCCACAACTAATGTTAGTCCTCTCTAATTAGCTCATGGGGTTGAAAACCTTTAGCCATCATTTAATCCAACTGTCTCACTCTAATGAAGAGGAAACCAGGCCCAGAGAGAGGAAATGACTGTCCCATGTAATAACAAAACAGGAACTAGATCCCAATCTGGAAATTTATAATCATGATTTTATATCATAAGGAGGCGAGAGGGTAGGAAAAAATGATTTCAGACAAGCTGAGATAAGAAGGGTTCTTGGGGCTTGGTTCTCAAAGTGCAGTCCTCTGACCAGCACCATTAGAATCTCCCAGGAACTAGTCAGAAAAGCAACCTGTGCCCCAACCCAGACCTACTGACTCGTAGTGTCTGAGAGTAAGTCAGTGATCAATGTTTCACCAGCCCTCCAGGTCCTTCTGGTCAGGGAAAGTTTGAGAATCACTGATGGGGAACCAAAGTGTCCAGTCAATTAGGGAATTAGCATGGTGTAACCCTCAAGCTCCTGTGATGAAAAGAAAGGATTTGAAACAGCATAGTAGGAAGATGGAGTGGGGAAAATGAACATGGAGACCCTGTTTCCTGACAAAACTAGAGTTTTAAGGGCAGAACTAAAATAGGCAATATGTTCATCTTTCAAATAAAATAATCTTAGAGCTCATACAGCCAACTTCTACCATCAAGAACACCCTAGCCAGGAAGATATTGACAGTGCTGCATGTTAGGCTTAGAGAACAAAGAAAAGCATTATTCTTTTAATGAGTAGGTTGCAGGATTCCAGAAAGCTAACCTCTACCATGGCCCCAGGCACAATCTGGCTCATCCCCGTTCTTTACGCTATGAGTGTGGAGAATGGAAGGACTGTATTACTCCTTGCAGACAGGGTTATTCTCTCCTTGCCTGAAGGAAGTGAAGGAACCCTACCCTGGCCATCTTCTTCAGTTGCAGGGCAAAAAGTTATATGAAGGCAGGTGAAATGGCCAGCATTCTAGACAATCTTGTGTCAAAGGTATTCCTCACTTTGCTCGCCCCCTTCTGTATTGCCACAGCAATTTGGCCCTGACTTTATTACGATGTGATGGGTGAATGGTTATTTATGGTATGCATTTACCTACCTACCCATCTTTGTAATTCCCAGAAAAACTCAAGACCTGGCATTGCTCAGGTCTTCAGTATTATATTTTGTTTTGGGATGGGTGCTTTTCACTTCTCCTTTTAATTAAAAAAAAAAAACACTGTACAAAGCACAGAAATGAAATCTGGTCTTAGTATATTGTTCTCTTTCTCCCACTGGATTTTCCAGTTACTAATGATAGCAGTGGGGAAAGGTGTAGGTGTGAGAGTAAATGTAGGTACTAGAATACCTCACATTTATCGAGTGCATGCAAGCCTAAAGGGCAAACCCTGGCTCTTTCTCTTGTCTGTGGCACCTGAACTCTTTTCCCCTAGGAAAAGGGCAGCTAAGTCTCAGCGGTGCCACTCTGCAGCTTTCTCTGTGCTCACAGAATGAAGGCACACGTCATAACAGAGGCTGAGTGTCTGACATCATCACCCATGAGGGCCCATCCTTTCATTTCTGCATTATATTTCATGTGACCTTACCTCTCTCTCCATCTTTCAGGTCCTTTTCTTTACTCTTCTGAGCCTTTACTTCAGCCTATGTGATATCTCTCCATTTAGATTTGATCTCTTTGGTCTTTCCCTCATGCTGTCAATCAGGCTCTGATTGGGCCATGCCAATCCTAAATGTAAACACTCTCATGATCCTCTGCTTCCCAGAGGATAAAGCCTAAATTCCATGGCCCGACACTGTCCTGCCAGCCTTTATCTCCAGGCTCATCACCAATTACATCTTTCTCAGACTTTACTTGCTCCTGATATTCTAATCTCATCATTCACTTCAGACTTCCCTTAGCACAACAGATATTGTTATGCTTTTGTATCTTTCTTCTTGCTGTTTCCTCTGTTTGAGATTCACTTTCCTACATCTCTAATTGGTTAAATTTATCTGTTAAGGTCTTACTCAAAGGTCACCTACTCTGTGAAGTCATTCCCTATTCCATTCTGCATCCTCCCAGAATACAGCCTACTTCCCCACCCTATGTTCCCACAGCAAACTGTTCATGACTTTACCATGGCACGACAGTTGGTTAGTTGTGTTTCCATTACACTAATCATCTCTGTGATCTCCAATATAAAAACACTGCATTTCCTGGAATCTAATAAACCTGAGATCTCTCCATCTTCCCATGTGGAAAATAAAGATGTCTTCCTAAGGCCATGGATAAATTTTTGAATAAAAGAGCCACACATGGGTATCTATGAAAAGAAGTTGAACTGTAACTAAGATTTAAGAATCAAGCTCAGAGAAGGCCCATTTTTCAATCTGGGTTTCTGTGGTATGGGTAATGCTGGAGAAGCATGGGTTCTAAACAAAACAGCAATCATTCTGTGCCTAATCAATTACATGGCCAAAGGTGCACAAAATCATTGTCCCTGCCAAGGAAGCACAAAGCATCTAAATAAAAGCGCAAATCCACTGTGTCAGCATACCTTTATCTTTGAACTCCATTCAGCATTGGACATATTTCAAGAGCTTTTTTTTCAATCAGCATGAAACACTAATCTGGTATGTTGACTCTCAAGGGGAAAGTGGCCTTTGAAAAGAATGCTGACCCTGTTTTATTTGTTTTTTTGTTTGTTTGTTTGTTTTTTAGTAAGCATTGACTCTGTGTTGGCTTGTGTGATTTGGTTTTACTTGAATTTGATACGATTAAAACGCCAGTATTTTATATCCCAACCTTGATTTTATTTCTTAGCCTCCAAAATAGTCAATTTGGCTGATTAAGTACTGGAGATTTTTTAAAATGTATGTTAGGAATTTTTTACAGAGAGGAAGGGAGAGGGATAGAGAGTTAGAAACATCAATGAGAGAGAAGCATTGATCAGCTGCCTCCTGCACACCCCCTATTGGGGATGTGCCTGCAAACAAGGTACATGCCCTTGACCGGAATCAAACTTGGGACCCTTCAGTCCACAGGCCAATGCTCTATCCACTGAGCCAAACTGGTTAGGGCAATGGAGATTTTTTTTTCTTATCAAATTAAAATAGAACAGAACAACACCTCCTACTTCCAGCAGAATACATATACTGCCTATGAGAGACCCACTTCAGATAAAAAGGAAAACACAGACTGAAAGTAAAAGGATGGAAAAAATCTTTTATGTAACCAGAACTGAAAAAAAAAATAAGCTGGGGTAGGGGTAGCAATACTTATGGGACAAAATAGACTTTAAAAAGGGGCTGTAACAGACCAAGAACGGCATTTCATAATGATAAAGGGATCAAGCCAACAAAAGGTTATAACTCCCATAAACATTTATACACCCAATGTAGGAGCACTTGAATATATAAAGCAAATATTGACAGACATAAAGGGAGAGGTAGGCAGTAATAGAAAGATACATTAGGGAACTTTAACATACCATAGTTATTAATGGATAGATCATCCGAACAGAAAATCAAGAAGAAAGCAGTAGCCTTATTGACACCAATAGAACCTATGCACATAATTGATATTTTTACACCACTTCACGCAAAAGAATACATATTTTTCAAGCGCACATAGAACATTTTTCAGGTAAGACCACATGTTAGGCCACAAAACAAGTCTCAATAAATTTAAGAAGAATGAAGTCCTATCAAGCATCTTCTCTCATCACAATGATATGAAATTAGAAATCAATTCTAGGAAGAAAGCTGAAACACACACAAATATGTGAAGGCTAAATAAAATGCTACTAAATGTTGAATGGGTAAACAATGAGATCAAGCGAGAAATCAAAAGATATCTTGATACAAATGAAAATGAAAACAAAACCACCCCAAATCTATGGGACACAGCAGAAGAAAGGGAAATTTATAATAATACAGGCCTGTCTCAAGAAACAAGAGAAATCTCTAATGTACATCTAAAGAACTATCAAAAAAAAAAAAAAAAGAACAAACAAAGCCCAAAATGAGTAGAAAGAAGGAAGTAATAAAGATTGGCAAAATAAACAACAACAACAAAAAAACCACAATAGAAATATTAATGAAACCATGAATTGGTTCTTTGAAAAGATAAAATGGATAAAACTTTAGTCAGATTCATCAAGAAAAAAAGAGAGAGGGCCAGAGTAAATAAAATAAAAAGTAAAAGATAAGTGACAACTATCACAACAGAAATGCAATGAATTATGAGGAAATACAAACAATTACAATATGTCAACAAATTGGAAAACCTGGAAAAATTTATAAATTTCTAGAAATATACCAATCTTTCAAAGATGAATCAGGAAGAACAAAAATCTGAAGAGAATGATAACTTTAATAAAATTAAATCCGTAATAAAAAAAACTCCCAACAAATAAAAGATCCAGACCACATGGCTTCACAGGTGAATTTTACCAAACAGTTAAAGAAGAATTAATACCTATTCTTCTCAAAGTATTCCAAAAAATTGAGATGGAAGGAAAACTACCAAGCTCATTTTACAAAGCTAGCATTATACAGATTAAAACACACACACACACACACACACACACACAACAACAACAAAAAAACACTACAAAAATTTTCAGAACAATATCCATGACAAACATAGATGCAAAAATCCTCAACAAAATATTAGCAAATCAAATTCAACAATAAATGAAAAAGATCATATACCATGATCAAGTAGGACTTATTCCTGGGATGTCAGCCAGGATCAATATCCACAAATTGATTAACATGATACAACACATAAATAAAATGAAGGATAAATATCATATGATCCCATCCATAGATGCAGAATTTAACATTTGACAGAATCCAATACCGATTTACGATGAAAACTCTTAGGAAAGTGGGAATAAACAGAATATAACTCAATGTAATAAACGCCATAAATGCCAAACACACAGCTATCATATTCAACGTGGAAAGCTAAAAGCTTTTTCTTTAAAGCTACGAACAAGAAAAGGGATATCTTTTATTTAACAAGATATTGGAAGTTCTAGCCATAGCAATCAGACAACAATAAAAATAAATAAAAGACATTCGAATTGAAAAGGAAAAAGTAAAACTGTCATTATTTGCAGATGACATGATATTATTTATAGAGAATCCCAAAGAATCCACACAAAGAAATATTAGAATAAATGGATTCAGTAAAATAGCAGGACACAAAATTAAAATTTGAAATCAGTTGCATTTATATGCACCAATAATCAACTATCAGAAAAAGACTTTAAGAAAACAATCCAATTTACAATTGTATCAAGAGAAATAAAATACCTAAGAACAAATTTAACCAAGGTGGTAAAAGACCTATACTTAGAAAATTATAAGACACTGAAGAAAGAAATTGAAAAAGAATAAAATAAGTGGAAGGATATACTATGCTTATGGATAGGAAGAATTAAAATGTCTACACTTCCCAAAGCAATACTGATTCAATAAAATCCCTGTCAAAATACTAATGCCATTTTTCACAAAAGTGGAACACATAATACTAAAAATTATATGGAGCCATAAAAAAAACCAATACTCAAAACAATCTTCAGAAAAAAAGGACAAAGTTGGAGGTATCACACCATTTGATATCAAACTACTACAAGTCTGTAGTAGTCAAAACAGAACAGGAAAGGCACAAAAAAAAAATGACCCATGGGTCAATGCTGAATAGAGAAGGCAGAAAATAAACCCATGCCTATATGATCAATAAATCTAAGAAAAAGGAAACAAGAATATACAATGGGGTAAAGCCAGTCTCTTCAATAAATGATGCTGAGAAAATGAACAGATACATGCAAAATAATAAAACTGGATCACTTCCTTATACTGTATACAAGAATAAACTCAAAGTGGACCAAAGACTTAAATGTAAGGCTCAAAACCATAAAATTCCTAAAAGAGAACATTGGCAGTACACTCTTTGACATTGCTCTTAGCAAAATTTTTTTGGATATGTTTCCTGGGGCAAGGGAAACAAAAGGAAAATAAACAAATAGGACTATATGAAACTAAAAAGTTTTACACAGCCAAGGATTCCATCAAACAACCTACTTAATGGACAAAGATATTTGCCAATATTTGCCATTTGCAACATGGATGGACTTAGAGGGTATTGTGCTATTAAATCAGACAGATAAAGACAAATAACATATTATTTTACTTATTGTGGAATAAAAAAACCCAATATAAATAAACTAAAAACAGATGGTTGTCTGATTGGAGGGAATTTGGAGGATAGATGAAATAGGAGAAGGGATTAAGAAATACAAATTGCCAGTTATAAAGATAATCACAGGGATTTAAAGTACAGCACAGGGAGCATCCTATATAATAAAAGGGTAATATGCAAATAGACCAAACAGCAGAACAACCAATCAATCAAAGTGTGATATGCTAATGATATGCTAAGGCTGCTCAACCATTGGCTATGATGTGCACTGACTACCAAGGGGCAAATGCTCCGACCAGTAGGTTAGCTTGCTGCTGGCGTCTGGCCAATTGGGACTGAGCGAGATGGACTGGACACATCCTGGAGCCTTCCTGCAGTCCCTTCCCAGCCCAATCGTGCACCGGTGGGGTCCCTCAGCCTGGCCTGTGCCCTCTCACAACCTGAGACCCCGCAGGAAATGTTGGAGAGCCAGTTTCAGCCCATCCTGCAGGCCCTCCCCTTGGGAGGGTGCCAGATATAGGGCTGGCAAGCGCTGATGCAGCAGCATGAGCCTCTCCTAATTGATGGGACTGATTGGGCTTGAGCAGGTTTGAGCCCACAGCAGGCCCAGTGGGCCCTGGATGAGCGGGTGAGGCAGGTGGGAGCTGCAGGCAGAATTGGACTGTGGGTTTCAGCCCTATCCCTGCAGGCCACTCAGAGGGACCCCACCCATGCATGAATTCGTGCACCAGGCCTCTAGTACTCAATAATAGTGTAATCACTATGTATGATGTCAGATGAGTTCTAGACTTACCAGGGCAATCACTTCATAAGTTATATAAATGTTTAATCACTATGTTATATACCTGAATCTAATATAGTATTGCATATAAACTGTAATTGAAAAAAAAATTAAAAAAATCATAATGGAACACCAACTATAAATAATGAAAACATACAAGAAGGGTCACAAATAAATTCTTTTTTGATGATTATTTATAGAATTTGATTTAAGGGTCTTTATTCATCTCATTAGATAAGACTTTTTTAATCCTCCACAACCTCCTGAAAGATATACTATTAATGAATAATAAATCCAACTAGAAAGAAAAAATATGTATGAAAAGAAATCTGCCTAGTACTTTATAAAGGAGACAGTGGCGATGGAGCTGGCATTATATTAACAAAATAAGATTAAAAATACTGTTTATCTCCTGTGGCAACTTCAGTCTAATTCTCTTAAGAGTTAAAAGGAGCTCTACAAGTGAAAATTAGAATAAATCAACTTAGGCTGGTTGGGTTGTTAGCACAGTTAATGAAGCTTTGGAAAACTTTAAATGATTGATAAGTCCCATGCTTTAGCATGGGCTTAAATAAAACAAAAACTGAAAAAGAAATGTTTTACCCTAATCAAGATTCAACTCAAATGTTTTGCCAATTCCAGGGCCTGGGGATCTACAGGGCGTCAAATAAAGATGGGGTCAGGTTGTGATCATCCTCTACAGTTTAGAAAAACAATATCTTTTAGAATAGATCTAGTATAGGAAATTTTCTATATTTTGCTTGCAGGGAGACCTAAGTGCCAATCTCTTCCATAAGCCCTACTCAGCTCGTCCAATGCACAACAAGCTTCTCTTCTCTTAAAAATGTTTTGCCTTTGAATCAGTGCCACATGGCTTAATATTTGTACTTAATAACTTGAAAACTTCTTAATGGAAAATGTCCCATACATTCATTAATTTAGTACTGCATTGGGAGTTTGAGCTCAGGCAAGTTGGATTGACTGATGGCTAATTGGTTTCACATATGCCAATTACATCACCATATCATCTGCAGAGTGTTATAGAACATAAGGCAAGATGGGAAAACTATGAAATTGGGGGCAAGCAAGTGGAATTCAAGTCCCAGCTTAAATATTTATATCTTGTGATATTTAGGACATATTATTTGCCCGGTGACTTAGAAACTCAGTTTCCTCATCTTTCAAAGTTGAGCTATATTAAACGTGATACTGTTTTTAAATTACAGATTGCTTGGAACATGGGAGGTGCTCCATAAGTGGGGGCAGTAGACCTAAGTTTGAATGTACTACACTAGGTTTATTAATAAGGGGAAAAATGGGTGTTGTGGGTAACGACCTAAAGACTTGATAATAGGTATAGCTCTCCTAAGTAGGTGTCCCAGGTCTCTTGGAGGTATGACCGATTAGAAAGCAGGTAAAAGAATTACAGCTTCTCAAGGTCTTTTTAAACTGTTTCTAGGGAGCAGTTGGAATTTCTCAGGAGACCAGCTCTGTGAGGCTACTCAGCAAGTAATTTCTTGTGGTTCCCATGCCCATTAAAGCCCAAGATTAAAGAGCCTCATCCCAAAAGACATAACTATGCAATGCAAGAGCTACAGCAAAGGAAACTGAATTGGCAAGATCAACAAAAACTGAAATAACGCACAAGTAAATCAAACACTTGATAGGCCCATTTTGCAAAAGCATAAAGCAGAACCAGTCGATGACAGAATTTTATTTCTATAAGCATTAAAGTCACTTCCAAACAACTTAAGGACTTCAAGGAGCAGCCTGGCGCTGAGAACAACAAAGAATGTATCATTTAAGAGGAGGCCTCCATATTATCATTATCATTTGTTCAGCATGGAGGTGGGGCCTGTCTCTGACCACTGGAGGCACGTCTCTGAGCCGTGCTTTTCTGGATAATGTCACCACAGAAGGGAGCAAGTTCATACGGGTGATCATTTCAGGCAAAGACTAGTTCTAATTAGCAAGTCTGTATAAGTGTGGGATGAGGGCCCATTAAAGCTCTCAGCCGACCAACATGAAAGGCACTGCAGGCCTTCAGTGGGAAGATTAACTGCCTTCTCGGCCCTGCAGCCCCTTCTCAAGCTCACACCTCACTTTTCCTTAAGAGCAGATATGCCTGCCACCCAGCATCATCATTAGCTGTTGGGTGGATTAGAAGAGGAGAAGCCTTTTCAGGAACCACAGGACGCCCCTGGGTCAAGAGGCTGGAGGAAGCGGTGGGGAGGAAGAGAAGAAAGTACCATCACAAGTTGTGCAGCATACATCGATCTTACCTTGCAGGAGCAGACAGAACACCTATCTTCTTTCAGGGTCCACACCTGCCCGTTATGCTTCACTCCTCCTCCGTGGGTGCAGTCACCAGAGCAGGAGGGCCCAGAGGGACAGAGGCAGTCAAAGCCTCCTGCCAGGTTGATACAGGCAGAATCGTTCCAGCAGGTATGGGTTCGTAAGGCACATTCATCAATGTCTGCAATAAAGAAAGCATAGAGCTTTTGAATCCAGCCAATTATTAGAAAATACTAATCACTTACAATAACATCAATATCATGACTGAGCATTTACCTTGTGCCAGGTACTGTGCCAAGCTGCTCACATGCATAATCTCATTTATGCTGCCAGGCAGCTTTGTGGTGGAGGATCTGTTCTTATCTCTATCTTGCAAATAATGGAGCTGAGGCTCATCACCGAAGTTAATTATCATGCCCACTATCATTTAGCTAATAAGTGGCAGGTCTGAGATTTAAACTTGCAATGATTGCACTCCAATTACTAAATCATCTGGTAGTAGCTCTGTACTAACTTTAGAATAGTCTCAAGAACTATACCATCCTTAACAGTGTAGATGCACCCTATGGAGAATTGGGTCTTTTAGCAAAGGTGTGAATAGATTGATTACAGCCGAGTAGGAACAAGTGGGTAATTAGGGAAACCCTGAACCAGGAGACTTCAAGCAGATCCTGGGGCCAAGGATGAAAGAAGAGGGAACAGTTCTTGGGAGGAGCTTTCCTAATCAAGCCTTGCCATCCTAATGGCCAGCAGCATGTTACCAAATGAGAAAACATCTCAGAGCTACGGTAGGGAATGGTGCAGATGGTGATGAAAGACACACAATTATTTTGCTTTTTTTTTCATTGATATCCAGGTATGGAAGGAAAACATAAATCCAGTCAGCCTTCCCCACATTCAAAGCTCAGGTGACCTTAACAATAATCCAGGGAGTTGTTCAGCCCCAGCGGGCAATCTATTACCTCACAAGGTAACCAATTCCATCACTGAATTACTCTTACAGATGTCTTCCTTAAATTGAAATGAATATATTAAGCAGTAGCTTCTACTTCTTGGTACTAGTTCTGAGACCATCCAAGGAAAGTCTTTTTCCTATTTATGACATTATTTATGCTGGTTGAAGACATTGGTCATTTGTCTATCAGAGTATTCTAATCCACTGATCAGTCTACTGTCATGCCCTTCAATTATCCTTCAAATGACAACATTGATTCCAACAAATTGTTGCCAAACGTTTGCTATGCATAAGATTCTTTGCATATAAGACATTGTCCTCATGAGACGATAAGGAGAAACACAAGTTAGAATAAGGACAATGTAAATTAACTTATTCTACATCCCAAATTTCATATTAAATATGTATAAGATTGCAAGGACTTTATTATGGGCTAAATTAAAAAAAATGTCATTGGTGTTAGGGTCACCAAAGGAGGGACACTCAAAGCCAAAGTGGTAAGGGGTTATAAATGTATTAGGTCATCTGGATAGCAGATGGGCTGAGCACCAAAATGGCACCAGCCCCAAAAGATAGGAAGTCAGAGGTTTTAAAAGTTCTCTAGACTGGCTTTTTCTGGGCAGAGAATTCTCTGTGCAAGTCCAGATTCTGGAAACTCCAGAGGTGAGAGATTACGGTCTTAGCAAGTGAAATGTGGTCTAAGCAAGTGGAATATCCCTTGTGAAGTGGCCTAAAGGTCAGTTCCCAGGGGAGAGGGTATCAATTCAATTATTTGATCAGACCTAACAGTTGGCATTTTCCCCTAAAGTGCTCAAAGCAATAAAATGCTCAAAAGCATCAAATAAATTTAGCCGCTACCACTTTTTATATATTGCTTCAAAGTATTTCAAAACCTTTTTTCTCATGAATTATGCCATATAATTAATTGCAAGATGAAAGAGCTATTCACATGATACAAAAGAAGAAACGAAAGTGCAGAGATGGCTAACAGGTCACACAGCTAGCACACGTCAGAGCAAGGATTGTGTCCTGGAGCTTCGATAGGTGCACTAGAGTTCTTCCCACTGTGCCATGTCAACTCAAGATCCAAAAGTCTGTGCCACCTTCCAGTATACTATAATATTTTCTGGGTTGTCTACTTTAAATGATTTACCCTCTGGACACTGCAACTCATTTTCAAGCATAAGAGCTTCTGTGAATCTTCTTCAGTATTTTTAGTTAAAATTTTGAGAATGATACAATTAGTAAAAGTTTGCCAGATTTTGAAACTACTGTAACTTAAAAATAACGAGAGAGACATGACCTATCTTTTCTGCCTGAAGGCAGGCACTGTATTGGTATAATACTTGGCTTTACAGCACAGGTACAAAGTAGAAGATGTTAAGAAATTCCAATAATATTTCTAGAAGCTAATTCATTCTGAGGTTTAGTTTTTTATTTTGTCCCACCAACTGCAGCCTCAGTCAAGACATTTAGTTGATGAATAATGATTTCTTCTTTGAAAACTGTGGAGATGATCCCAAATTAAGATGCCTAGATTCCAGGTTAACTATAATCAGACCGCAATTACTCCTCATTGTTCCTG
This sequence comes from Myotis davidii, assembly GCF_000327345.1. Taxonomy (NCBI): domain Eukaryota; kingdom Metazoa; phylum Chordata; class Mammalia; order Chiroptera; family Vespertilionidae; genus Myotis; species Myotis davidii. The sequence goes on from NW_006283770.1 coordinate 6,676,462, forward strand.
GTCATGCCCACGTCATTGCCAAAGCATTTTACTAGATGATGTTCCTGCCTAAAACCTCTCTCATCTTCCACTACTCCAAATCCTCCTAATTAAAAGTGTGGGAGTCATATTTTAAAGTAATATCTTTCATTTAATTGAGTGTATACTATAAATATTTTCGTACAAGTCATTTGACATGTCACACCATGTGTTCTTGATCATTTTATTGAGCCTCTTTGACCCCCATTTATCTCTTGTATAAAACCATATCCACTTAATCTAAGGTTGTTTGAAAATAAAAATGTAGATAACATAATAAAGTCTGACTAAATCTTTGGATTTGATTTATTAAATATAAATATTTTAGACAAAATTCATACCCCACCTCCTCAGCTAAGTATCTCACAATATGAAGCAAATTCATATTAACCATTCACATCCGAATTCCCACTGTAATGGCATTAAGTGGAAAAATACTAAAGTGATCCATTTGCATTATTCTGACTCCCCAGTTTTTGCTGAAAGAAACAATTAAATTATTCAATCTTATACTTCTCTCATCATATTTATAGTTGAGTTTATATGGTTAGGAGATATAGATAGAGAATAAATTGATAGCTAGACCAATGGCTCATTACATACATAATCATAACAAATAAAATTTAGATTTTCTCAAACTCTGTGTTTGCTCAGATCAACATTCTTATCACCGGGATATTTCATTAGCCTCCTTTCTGGTCTCCCTGACTTTAGTCACTTCTAACTCTTATTCTTGGAGTTTCAATTGTGGGCCCAATCAAAAGAATTTAGGGAACCTTGAAAAAGTACTGGTGGACAGTTCCCACTACTACAGAATGATTTAACTGGTATAAAGTAGCATGCAGACATCTTGGCTCTGTTCAGCCAGATGAGGATCATTGCTCTAAACACTTTCCACATGGGAGTGGTGTTTGCTCTAAAAGCAAATGTGTCCGTGTCACTCCTTTGCTGAACACCTCTCAGTGGTTCTCTGGTAGAATAAAAGGTTCAAACTCCTAGCAAATCCTATAAGCCCCAATCTTACATTTTAACAGTTACCTTCTACCTTTCTCCCTTTCCACTCGAAAGCCATAAGTGATACACAGACCATGTTGTTTCCTCAGTCTCTGACTTAGAACATGCCTTTTCTTATTTGAGTACTCCCCCTTTTCCTAACTCTACTTTTTCTCAGCCCATTTGCAATGGGGTGGAATATAAGTAATTCATTGAAAAGGTAAGCACTCCCCTTCCTGTGCTATCTTAACTGCCATGTATTCATCAAAATTGTGATCAGATATCACCACCCCTCATTCTGCAAGACAGTCACTATTCACATTTTGCTTCCTCTGTACTTCATATACCGTGATGTTCCTGCATTTATCTCTCAGGAGTAACATGTTTAATATACCCACCTCCCTAGATAACTAGTAAGCTCAATGAGTGCGGAGACTAAATATTTTTGTTTTTCTCTCCTCAGTGCCAACTACAATGTAATATACTGAGGATGTTTGATGTATTTATTTAAATTACTTAAATTCAGGAAATTTATAGGCTGACACTATTATAGAGCCTACTTTGCCAAAATTCATTCTCTGGGTTATTCACTAAGCCTAAGACATAACCACAACCCTCTTCTTTAGGGAATACATTTAATTGCGAAGTTTTTGTGTGGAAAAGTCCTTGGGTTTGGTTCAAAGTATGATAAACACAGCAAAATAGGAACACACTCAAATAGCAAGGCAACTTACCCTCCTCTCTCCCATCCCAGTTTCTTGTCAAATGTTTAAATATAAATACAGAGTAAGGCCCATTAACAAATCACTACATAAATTGTCTGGGAGAGTAATTTCAACAGATCCACAAACAGTGGCTACAGAAGGATATTTAATTTATGGTGTCCTCTAAAATCTCTGAAGTGGCATTTAATGCCCAACTATAGTATGCTTTCTCAACATTTTGCATCACAAAGTTGCACACATATTGGCAGTGTTTTCCTCTCATAAATTAAGACACCTGAGCATAAAGATGAACACACCTAGTGTGAGCACTAAAAACAAAGTGCAAAACCTGGATTTGCCTTTGTCGTTCCAGAATCAAAGGATTTCAGACTTGAATATAAGACCACATTGCCTACAGAGCGCCATGTAATTGCTGTACTTATGACACAGAAATCTCATTCTGCTTCCATGCAATTTAACAGATTTATGGAAAGCCAGATGTTAGCAATTATGGAAACCGACATTATTCATATTCTGGGTAATACAGACCTGTTTGCTCTGCACAAAACTAACTTAATCTATTATACATGTCCCAAGGCATCCAAATGGAGGAGGCACCCTATTTACATATAGCAACTGTTCTCTGCTGAGCAAACACAAAGACATTCACCCATGATATTTACCCACATCATCAGACCAATGACAAATGGGTGATGAAACAAAAATCAGGCAAGATATTCCACACTCAAATCTATAATCATTAAAGTATACTTGTTTTTTTTTTCTTATTGTAAGTCATGGCTTTCTGTAATTTTCTTCTTTTTCACTTTGTATATTCACTATTTAAATGGTCCATGCTCAGATAAAGTTTTTTTTCCAATAAAATTCCACTGTTAAGCTTACATTAGAGTTAATTTTCTTGCATTGACATTTTCACAATTTCTGAAAGCTATCATTGCACTCAATTTTGCTTTTAAAAAAGTCTGCTTGTGCCTAAGACTAGTCGATCTGCTTTATTCTTTAATTTGAGGTTCTTAGATTACTTGAGCGTGTACGAAAATACAATTCAGAGCTATTTATACCAGCAGCAGGTAAACCAAGCGCAGCCTAACCCCAAACAATCTTCCCACCCTTCTAGAAAAAAAAAAGTGGCTTTGCAGAAGTTTGAATAACATAACAACTGTAATGGTACCTGCCTCAGGAGCTGAAACTTCTACAAGTTCATTTCAGAGATCCAGGGAAACATTTGTCCTCCAAGTGGTTTGGTAGTGGTTAGGTCAAAGGAGAGAACTTTTTTATTACCCCCTTTCCTTTCTCTTGAGAACTTTTCACAACAAATCTAGTTTTACTTTCAAACTCAAAACAGGTGATGTGTCAGAAAACAAAATTGAACTTGGGGTTTGACTATACAGCTGTGTGTTCTGACTTGGAAAGTATCATCAGACATTAGTAGCTTAGAAATGAGCACAGAGCTGGGAGGCTTTGAAATGATAAATAAGACAGAGCACAGAGGCCTCTCCCACAGTTAAAGCAGAATCAGTACTGTTTCCTTTACTGGCAGAGAGAAAATTACAGAAAAAAATATATACAGGCTGCACATGAGCAAAGTTAAGTGAAAGAAACAGTAGAGAAATCTGAAGGTCTGACGGGGCTTGCAAAATGCAAGGCTGATGAAATTTCAAGCTCCAGAGTATGTATCAGGTCAGAACAAGAGAGGTGATAGCTGAGCTCTATGTGTGCTAGTCTTACCCCACTTGAATGTCTTACAAGCCTTTTAGAGAGCCTTTTAGAGAACAGACTATTAGGAGTGGGCTGACACACTTTGGATACATCAGAAGAGACTTACCAGCAAAGTGAGGGGCAAACTCATCTTGCTTTAATGACACAGAGGAGTTCTGCCTGAAAAGGCGAAGCCTGAAAGATTAGTGAACTACAGCTTCGTCTACTTGAGATGCTATTATGTATCTCTCAGGAGGAAGGTCCAATGCCCCTCCGGTGTTGACTCTACAGTCACTGCCCCTAGTCTCTCTGGAGTAGGAAGGAACCCTGTCCTGTGGCCTTCCTCTTATTGCCCAGTGTGTAATTTTGTTATTCTCCAGTGAGTCATCCCCTTTTCCTTTAACTAAGTAGACTTTCTTGGGCAAAGAAAAAAGAAAACACCTTGCTTAGGCTCACTCTTTTTTAAATATATATTTTTGTTGATTTCAGAGAGGAAGGGAAAGGGAGAGAGAAATAGAAACATCAACAATGAGAATCATTGATCAACTGCCTCCTGCATGCCCCCGCCCCCGATTGAGGATGGAGCCCGAAACCCAGGCATGTGCCCTGACTGGGAATCAAACCATAACAACCTGGTTCATAGGTTGATGTTTAACTACTGAGCCACACTGGCCAGGCTTGGGCTCACTCTTACCTGATCCACTCCCTAGATGCAGGTCTTATTTCCAGTGTCTACAACTAGCAGCTACCCACATGGATGCATCTATCCTCTCCTAAGTGTTTGTGACCCTCTCTTCAAAGCCCAAATACTGAAGGTTCTCATGACCATTAGTTTGCACAGTCAGCACCCCTCACTTAACAGATATTGTTATTAATTATTTCAGCCTAAGAGCTGGCTTCTTGACCCTTCCAGGATATAATACTGCCCTATTTATCCTCTTATTTCTTCATTCATCCAGTCACTAGTAACCAATCACCAGTCAATTAACTAATTACACATATATTTATTAAACATCTACTCTGTCTCAGACATTGTGCTATGGACTGGGGATAAAATGGGCAAAGGATACAGACATGGTCCTTTAAGTATGGACCAGATAGTCTTCTCCCATTTTTTAGGTTAGTAACATTTCCTAAGGTTCCATCTCTGGTTTTGGGTTCATTTCTCCTCAGTGGAGGCAGTATTACATACCAATTCAAAAGTTAGGGTTTGGAACCCAGCGGTTATGGGTGCCAGTTAATGTGACCTATTGTTCCAGTTTTTCTGGGACTGTGGCAGGTGGGGGGGGGTCTTAGGGTTTGGAAACCAGCAGCTATGGGTGCCAGTTAGTGACCTGCTGTTCCAGTTTTCCTGGGACTGTGGCAGGTGGGGGGTGTCCCTGAGATAGATGACTTTCACAGCTAAAATCAGACAAAGGGGACAAATGAGTCAACTGCATCAGTCCTATCCCTTCAACTTACTGTTTGTATGACCATGGAAAACTTGCCTAATATCTCTAAGCATTGGTCCTATTGTCTGAAAAATGTTGATAAAAATCCCCTCTGGGATAATACGGTAATTTCAGTAAGTACATGCTTATCTTACAATAATGGCTCAAAACTGATTAGCTGCTGTTCTTGTTCTTGTTTGTATGGTCTGTATACTTTCCCTCTCATAGAAATCACTCATCTCATGAATGCCAAGGTCGCATCTCTTCAGGATATCTTCAAACCTGCACCATTAGCCCTGAGCTCTGTGTATGCAGCCAACCCCACCACTGCCTGCTAACTGGGGATTGCCACTTGGATTCTGAATTCCCACACAAATTTCCAAGGATTTGATCGGTACTTTGAATAGCCTGACCCAAGAATGCTGACACTCCACCTCTCTCATGAGCCTCAGTCAGTAGACCTGGGCTCATATTACGTGACTCATATTCAAAGAATATAGTTTGCTGACCCTCCATGAACTTGCCTTGGTCACTGACTACATTTTACTTGTAGGCTGTACACATTCAGGTGTTTTACTGCAGATGGAGAAAACAGTTTCTTCTAGGCAGGAAAATGAGAGGGAAATAAAAGCAGAGCAGCCTTCGGAACTAACCATTGGTCTACTTTCTGCCATGAACAAATCATGTTTAAGTGATAAAAATTTGTTGAAAATCAATTCAATTCTGACCAAGGAGAGAATAAATTTTTTAAAAATCTATAAATATAGAAATACTTGGTATCCAAAGAGAATTTTACTGCATAGAGGCTACAGTATTGATGCCAATGATTTTAGATTTATTCATTTTTATAGCTGCTGATAGGTGGGAGGGGGGTAATATTATTACTGCATCTGTATCACAGAGAAGTAGAACAGATATGTTTTTATAAACTAATCAATGCCTAACCCTGGGCCATATGCATTCTGTTGTTATATTCATTGTGTTGTTAATCTCTTTAACAAAATGTCACCCTCAACTGAAAAGAATTATACCTCTTACTTTTATTTTGTTATTATATATCTTTATGTTGCCTTGTGTACTTAGCTGTGAACATTCTTTTCTATTTTTCTTATTCATTCAAAAGTAATATTCTGGTTTATTTATCTTTGTGTCCCCACCACATTTTTTTTAAGAGAGAGAGAGTGGAAGGGAGGGGTAGAGACAGAGAGAAACATCAATGTGAGAGAGACATCAATAGGTTGCCTCCTACACATGCCACCAACCAGGACTGGTGATCAAGCCTACAGCCAAGGTACATGCCCTTGACTGGAATCAAACCCAGGACCTTTCTGTCTACAGGGTGATGCTCTGTCCACTGAGTCAAACCAGCTCGGGCTCACCATTCCTTTTACAGTGTATTTTACCTACTAAGAAATGGGCAAACATGTATTGAATTCGAATCTGGTTGAGTTGTGATTTAAGAAGGAACCCTGTCCTTTGGATCCTCAGTGTTTTCTTTACACAAGTACTTCCCACCTTTGCAGGACTGAGCTAGAACAGGAGTGGTGACAGATGAAAAGCAGGGTAGAGGTGAATGGCAGAATCCAGCTTCAGGATAACAAAGAGCTTTCTGAGAATTAAATAGCCTTCTCGGACATTCCATATTAATGGAAACATCCCCAGTCTCTCTTAGTGAGTATTTGCCAGCAGATGCTAAAGAGAGAAAGCCCGGCATGGAACAGCGTGGTTTCCTGGTCTGCACTGCAATGTGGTTAGCAGAATCCTTAGTGATAAATATGCATGGGGAGTCCAGCCAGGGGGAAACCAGAACTAACTCTGGTGTTTTTTTAAATACATTTTTATTTATTTCAGAGAAGAAGGGAAAGATGGAGAGAGATAGAAACATCAATGATGAGAGAGAATCACTGATCGGATGCCTCCTTCATGCCCCCTACTGGGGATCGAGCTCACAACCCAGGCATGTGCCTTTGACCAGAATCAAACCCTTCAGTCCACAGGCCGATGCTCAATCCATTGAGCCAAACCAGCTAGGGCAGAACTAACTCTGTTTTGACAAATCATTCCCTCAAGCAAGTTGTCAGATGAGAAATAATTTCTTCTCTCTCCCACACCCAGGAGGAAAGGTTTTAGGCACACAGAGGTCACCAAGGAATTTCATTTACTACCAGAAACACCCTGCAACCTATGCAGAAAGCAAAGGTGGAAAAACACTGTCAGAGACGCAATTTTAAAATCATGTTTCAATGAAAATAACAAGAGGGTCACATTACAACCCCCAAGAATTCAAAGACCTTCCATGGCTATTATTTATTGTTTCTTTTCACCACTTCATTTTGGCCCCTGACTTCCAGGAAGTGACAAACCTCTTCCAGAAACTATTCCCGGGTAAGGAGAGTTATAGCATTGATCAAGAACAATAATTGGGACTCCCACAGCCAAGAAGGACAGTCCCTACAGAGAAGACCGAGGAGCTACAAATAAATCTTAATGGGAATCTCATTATCTCAAAGATTTTTTAGCAGGAAAATGACCCAGTTTGAGTTGCTACAAGGTCATGTATCTAGGGATTGGCAGAAACTTATATTGGAACCCATATTTTACTTATATGTATCCCCACTAATGGCTTTAGTAAGTCATATCACAATTTCTCAGCTGTGTGGCAAAAGAAAATTCAGACTGCACTGTTCTTCAAGTTTATGCATCTATAAAATGGGAGATCATAACAAATAGCTGTTATGAGAACTATAGGACAAATTGTTAGCACATACTAGTTTTTTAATGATGATCACAGTCAATAGCTGGCTAATTTTAATGGCTTCCCTTTTATTTTTTTAAGAAAGGCATTTCAAGCAAAAGGAATCAGAGAACAAATTTGCACAGGTATACAGAAAATCACATCAATACAAGCAGAAGGTAGGAAATTTTGTCGGAAACACTACTATATCTATAGAGCTATATTTTATACTAAAAATAGCTTCACACACACATATATATAAAAGTACCAACATGTTTTCACAACAAAATAAATGTTTCAACAATGTTGAGAAACACTAATATTATGAAATAGGATTCACAACTTTCAACTCATCCTAGAATATAGGGATCTTTATAACCTGGTCTCTATTTCCATATTCAGGGTTCTTTTTTGTCGCTCCCCACCCACAACATATCAGGAACTTCATCTCCACTGAAGTCTCACCATCCCTGGGGCACATTCTGATTTCCTTCCTGACTCTGTTCAATCCGAGTGCTATTCCTGCCTGAAATGCTTACTTTAATGCCTGCTTTTCCTTCTCCTCCAATAGACTCAGTGAAAATATATTTTCTGCGAAAGAGTCTCAGACACATTGCCATCCCCACAGGCCCCAACCCCAAGAGGAGTTAGTCACTTTTTTCTTTTTCTTTTTTTTTCTTCTTTTTTTTTAAAATATATTTTATTGATTTTTTACAGAGAGGAAGGGAGAGAGATAGAAAGTTAGAAACATCGATGAGAGAGAGACATCGATCAGCTGCCTCCCGCACACCTCCTACTGGGGATGTGCCCGCAACCCAGGTACATGCCCTTCACCAGAATCGAACCTGGGACCTTTCAGTCTGCAGGCCGACGCTCTATCCCCTGAGCCAAACCGGTTTCGGCTAGTCACTTTTTTCTTAAAGTCTTTTAGTTTTATTTATTTTATGTACCTAGCTACTCTACAGCTCCACCTGCCCTACCTCCTCTCGCCCCATTCTAGACTGGAATGATATTCTTCTCTGTGTGCCTTAGGCTCCCACATTGATGAGCACAGACCAGAACCTCTCAAGAAATGCTCGCTGAACAAGTGAACGATGACTTTATGCTCAGAGTGCTTTGTTTGGTCTGAGTTCCGCAGGTTAAAATCCCCTACTCATAAACCCACAGGTAAATATTTCAGAGCAACATGAGTAACCTCAACTAAAACAAACAAACCAATATTCATTTCAAAGATGTTGTAGATGCTGATCTTTGAGTTGCTGCAGAGACAGGGTTTTGGTTCTCAGACACTCAAGCCAGACATCTCTCTAATGAAATACTTGCTCTCATTGTGCTTCAAGGAGGCAGGAGGCTGACAACTACATGGAATTCATTACCAAGAAGCTCTCAGAAACAAGAAAGCAGGTAACTCTCCCTTAAGACCGAATTGTAGATCCCTAGGTGGAAAACACAGAGAAATTAGGTCAGAGTTGTGACTGGAAACACAGAATCTGGATCCTGATATTTCAATAGTAGTTTCTGCATCATTGGGGTCAGTGTCATTCTGAGATCCCAGTGACAATTGGTTCTGCTTCCTCCAAAAGATGCATATACATACATATACAGGGCATTCATGGACACCTCTGAAGGCTTTTAAATACCCCAAGTAAGTGGTTTTCAAATTTGAGTCCACAACAGAATCAGCTGAAGGGGGCTTGTGAAAAAAACAACAACCAACCAACTAACCAACCAACAAACAAACATCTCCAAGCCTGACCCTCAGATTTGCTGATTCAGTAGGTCTGGGGTGGGGTAGAGAATGTCCATTTCTAACAACTTCCCAAGGGAGGCTGATGCTGAGGGTCTGAGAATCACACTTGGAGAATTACTGCCCTAACCTCCACAGAACACTGAGTTCATGGGCACTAATGTTCAGACAACTATTTTTTTTCTTAGGAATACCCTACTCATTCTGTTGTAACTGCCAACTGCTCAGGGGAAAAAAATTAAAGAATAAAGTCATTTAAAACCTATAAATAAGGTTTTACAGGGTAAACGCTTCAAGACACTGTGCAGAAAAAAAAAATCAATGTGCTACTATTGTTGCTTAATCTTTCCAAAAATGTCAAGTTCATAGTGAAAAGGAGGCCTTAAAGCAAACCATAACCACAATGCAAAGAACCTTTTAGGGAAAAATGTCAGTCATTTCCTGTGTATCAGCCACATTATTCCTCTAGTGTGCAGTCCACCCCTCCAATAAAGCCTTCCTACAGCGCCCATCTCTTCTTGCTTCCTTTTCCCAGAACTCCCACTGGGCCTGTTCCCACAATACAAAACTGTCATGAGTCCCCCTTATGCCCCTAGAGTCTGAATAAGCAACTGGCTTCCAATTACTGCGTCTGAGTTGCCGTGGCCTGAAATATAACATTACCAAGTCTCCACTTACCACAATGAAAAGGAGAGCAGTCGTCAAAATATTATTAAATAATTAGAGGGTAGGCTGGCAAATGAAAAGGAGACAAAATATCTATTCAAAAGAGAATCACGTTAGTCAAAAACATAGGGACTGACACCATTTAGCTTAGAGACAAAGCGGCTATTCATACCGAAAAAGCCTTTAGAAAAATCACTCAGTACAGTATGGTAGAGTTGAGTGGATTACATTTTTTAATAATTACAGCAAAAATGAAAGTAATAGATAAAAATTCCCATGTTAATAAGTTCCTTACACCAAAATGAAATGGTATTGTAAAAATTGCTGGCAATGAAAGGACAAGTAGTGTGCTTAATAACTTTTTGTTGCAGAAAAGCACACGCAAAACGTCTTTTGAACAGCTCATAATTCCATAATACTGAACAAAGAAGGTTTCCTAGAAATCCCTAGAGTAGGCTCTATTCATTCATAAGTTTTCAGTTAGTGTGTATTGTAGAGTGCCAAGTCCAAAAGGTGCCCGCCAGAAAAAAAGGGTTTTTTAAGCCCAATAAATTGGGACACTAACAATGCACCATAAAGGCTCTGAAACTGCAGTTAATAAACTAGCTAAATTCCATTAATTTAGAATATCCCACCTATATTTCCTCATAGAACCCATTGTTGAAAAATACCCCAGCATTAGTGTCCTAAGATCCAGAGCTTAATAAGTGCTCTGTTGGAGTCACTGCCCCAGCTGGGCTTTTACCACTGATGCCGACTATAAGCAAAGAACAGGCTTCAATTAGTCAAAATCACTCTGTTGTTGCTCTCTCTCTGCCAAGCAGAAACCAGACTCCACTCAAAAATACGTGGCCTGCAGTGCAGAGCTGTGCTTCTTAGTTCCCTGCAGCTGGGGACAGGAGGCAGTGACCACTCAGACCTCAGCTGCGAAGCACAGGTGAGCTAGCTTCCTCACCTGCCTGCCAGGTATGCCTGTCTTTTTGACTCATAAGCTTTTGATCCCCATGATGGTGACTGGACATCATCCCGTAGCAATATTAGACATTCCCATCATCTTGAGGCTGCTTTTCCCAGGGAACATGCTGATGCACTCAAGTGACCTCTTAGATGGCCATCATCTAGGTCATTTGTTCAGTTATGGGATGGCCCCAGAAGGCATGGGCATGAAGCAAAACTCCATGAATTCCTCTGCACACACACACACAAAATAAACTAAATAAGAGATCAAGCACTTTGTACTAGGGTGTACGTACATGAACACAATGAAGTAGAAAATGAGGCGATTAGCTGAATAATCATCACTGTTTACACCTTAATTTAATCCTTTCATAAGTTATCTCCAGTTAATAAACAACCAGCTGAGGCAATTGTGGGAATGGAAAGATACACGGCTCTTTCACACATGGCTGTGCCACCGGATGTTTCTCCTCATTGGCTACCTATCTCACTCGGAGGTTTTGGCTCTTGTATTATCACTGGTACAGCAAGACCTGAGCAGGTAATAAAGAAGGAAATATTTCTGTTGCTTAATATTTCAAAAATCGTAAACATGTCTATAGTCCTTAGGAAGGATGTTGAATACCATTTCCTGGAAGAAGAAATCTACATGATCACGCCCGATATACTGAACATTTCCCTGCCTCATTTTCTTTGCCCCATAAACAGATATTATAACAGCTCCCACCTGGTGGCCTTGTTCTGAGGATAAAAGGAGTTAGAAAGTGCACGACTCTTATAAGAGTGCCTAGAACATGAAGTAATTGTTTTTTTCTTAGCTATCATTCACATTTATTATCATTCACATTTATTTTTATAACTATTATATACCTTAATCCTCCCATTCTTCAGGTCTAATCATCCCCATGCAGTCTGGAAAGACTGCTCTTTAGTGCTCTCTCTTCCCTAATTACCTACATATTTTACAAGGTTGACAGTTTCACAGTTAATTACAATCATATCAGAGTGCTACTGGTCAGTATGTGCATGTTGATTTTTGTCTCCAACTTGGTGTTCTGCACTCCCTGAGGGATGAATTCTCTGCATCCTCCATACTATCTATATTAGTGATAAGACCACAACAGATTTATTTTTATGGATAAAATACATATAACAACACCATGATGATTATGAAGAGTTTTGTTTTAATGGTGTTCTAACTCTCCTCCTCTTCGTTATCACCCACGTTAGTGTCACCTGGACTAGACCGGAGGTCTCCTGGCTCCCCACACACGGAGCACTGCTTCCAAGGCCAAGCCTGTTCCCTCTGCTCCAGGGCTGAGCATGACTGCCATCCAAAAGGTGTTTGAACAACAGGGAAATTGTCATTGGAAATTTACTAAACAGGGCTGGGCGTGGCCTACAGAATAGACTCTATAGTTGTTTAATATCCTGTTAGAATAAATCCCCCAAATGTCTAGTTTTAGTTCCAAAGTTCAAGTGGAGAATAGCTCACAGGCCAGGCTGTGTCAGCTGGACGGGCTAAAGGTGAACAAGAACCGTGGGTTTGTGACTGAGTTTAGTGCAATGAACTCTTTCCGGTATCATTTTGTGAAGTGTTTACCACAGAACTTGAGGGTATACATTGACCCTCTCTTAGAAGTCCCAGAATATCCTACATGCTGAACATATCCATGTGCATGTATGTATGCCTGCACTTGAAGGGGAGTAGAAAGCTCCTAGAGGGTCTCATGGGACAACATCTGCAACGTGTGCTCATGACCACTGTCCCTTTTCTACTCTGGATTCATATCACCCGATGTGCAGGGAAGGTACTGACATCAGTGGAGAGCCAGATGATGTTATTGTCAAGGCTAAGGTGAGATCAGATTAACTGTTAACCTGCCGCCTTGACATCCTGCCCCAGCCCCAAAGCCCTGCCCCTGAGTTCAGTGGATAAAGTAATTCCCCAATGCTCTTAGACCAGACTGGGTCGAGTATCTCTCCATCTGGGCCACACTCATTTTCTCTCTTTCTATTTTTGCCTTATCTCATTGACTTCCAGCTGCTCTATGTAGAGTAGGGTACATAACTCTAGTGGTGGGTTCATCACTGATCTTACTTCCATTAGCATATTAAAAGCAGAAGCTTTGGGATCAAACACACCCAGATTATGGCCTGGGTGCCATTTATGGGCTTTGGAATTTGGAACAAGTTATCTTAATCCTTGGGCCCTTTTCTCATCTTTAAAATGGAAATAGTAAGGGGGCTTCCTTCCTATGGTAGTTGTAAGAATTCAAGTAGACAAACGCATGCAATTCCCTGGCAGAGTGTCAGGCTCCTACCATAGGGGGCTCAGTGGGTGAGGATGGCAACATTATGGGGCACTTAGAATGCAAGTGCTGAACCTGCTCTTCCCATGCTAGCTTATTTAATCCTCTCAATTCTGCTGGAGCAATTATGAGGATGGCACTTTTGTGAATTGCTTAGAGCAGTGCCTGGCACAAAGTTAGCTCTCAATGTTAGCTCTCATAACTATTACTGTTCCTGTCTTCATTTGACAAATGAGGGAGTTAAGGTGAAGGGGGGTTCAATGTTGACTATTAGTACCTACTACTTGGCAGGACATTTGCATAAAGAATACTTATAGCAGGAAACATTTCACCAGCACCTATTACTTTAATCATTGTATGGTAAGGACATAAAGGCTTAGAGAAGTTAAATATCTTGCCAAATGCTGCTCAGTTAGAATGTGGCGGAGTTGGGATTTGAACCTATGTGGACTTACCACCTGCCTCTCCATTATACTCCACTGTTACCTCTAAGGTTTCATTGTCCCCCAGCCCACCTCCTCAGTGAGGTTAGCCCAGGGAGCATTTCCAGGTTCCAGCCGTTTTCATCTCTGCTCCTATGAGAACCACACTCTGGGCAGGAACAGCAGGACCAAATTCTTCTCAGGCTATTTCAATCAACCCTGACACATCAACACGTTAAAACTGACATCTTCCTAAGACATTCCCTTGCACCCTCTCCTGGCTGGTCTATGTGGCTGTGCATGTTGATGCCAGTTGCTCAGCTGCTCTGACCACAAAGTCCTCACTGAGTCAGTTACAGGAACCAGAGAGCAGGCTCCAGCATCTGGGAACTGGTTTCCCACAATCCAGTTCTGTGGAGGAGGCAGTACTAGGAGGCCAAGAGGGGCTGTGTCCCATAAGAATAGCTACTGACCAATAAAATGGGGTTTACTGGGATTTGAAAATCTTCTTTGATGCCCAAATTATATGACCAATATAATTTAATTCAATACAAGGTTATCAAGGATAGAAAAGGCCTAAACTGCACTCTGGGCTATTGAGAACTGATGGAAAAGACAAGCCTGATATGTAAGTTTCATAAAAGAGGTACAAACATATAACTGTGGGGATATATAAGAGGGAGGCATTTTTTCATTATTAGAGAAAATCTACAACAGTGATTCTCTACATTAGCTGAATACTCTTTCTAATAATTTGGAGACTTAACAAAACCAATGACCTTCATCTAAATCCTACAATAGATCAATTGAACTAGAATCTCAGATGTGATGCCCCACTGCAGGTATTTTTGAAAAGCTACTCAGGAGAACCCATTGTAAAGCAGGCGTGAACATCACTAGTTTAGGGGAAGGCCCTCATCAGGAATTTGACAAGTGGAAATGGGGATAGAGGGGTGGTCAGGGAAAAGCAGGCAAGAAAAGGAGTATAGAACAGAGAGTACAGGGTTTGGAAAGAGGGCAGGATGTCACAGAGAATGAGGGGGCGCAGAGGAGAACAAAAGATTCATGCACACAAGAAAGATTGTGGAGACAGATTGACATCCGAGGGAGTTGGAATTTATTTTTAAAATATGTAAAAATCCTGCTCTTTATACATGCCACTGCTAACTATATATCAGTTTTCATTGCCAAATGACCCAGATAATTATCTATAATAATAATAAAGGCGTGATATGCTAATTGAACAGCGGAACGACCTTCCGGAAGATCTTCTGAACGAAGCCTGGGCTGCTACGAGGGCCCAGGCAGCAGCCAGGGAGGCTGTGAGGGCCTACCCTTGCATGAATTTCATGCATTGGGCTTCTAGTGCCAATATAAAAAAGCAATTTCTCACCACTTCTGTTAAAATAAGAATCAGTGATCCCCACCATTATGTCCAAACACTAAGTGCACTGTACCCTAAGGAACAATGAGTCACTGTCATCCTCTTTTGCAAATACCACTTGGCTAATTTTTGTGTGCCCCTCTTTCCTGGAATTATAAAGATACACTAAAAAATGACAGAGAGAGAGAGAGAGAGAGAGAGAGAGAGAGAGACTTTGCTTAATCTTCAAGAACTCCTATTCTGTCTGTCTAAGACTAGTCATTTCTTCAATAACGTGATCTACTTTAGGAGAAATGGGCAAATCTTAAACACTTTTAGTCACGAAAGAGTAAACCTTGCGTGGTGCTGTTCTTTATGGCATCAATAACATTTGATGCTTACAGTATCTGATGAAGTCAACAGAGCAGGTGTTATTATCCTCCTCTAACAAAAAATGGCACGGAGTACATTCCACTGTTCTCCTAAAAACCTACAACTGCCACATTTTAGTTTCTACCATATGCCATTCCTTCTATTATCTGGGGGAAAAGCATAGCTGAGTACATATTGCTAAAACACTTAAAACTATTTTTAAAGATTGTTTTAGTTGCTATTTTTTTAATGTAAGCATTAGTCGCTGATATTATTAAGGGCTTATTCTGATGTGATAACATTCAGTGCCATTAAGATATGCTCTTGCAATTCATAATATTTCTGGTCATAAATTCCTTAAGAATGAGATCTTACCTCTTTCACACTCACATTCCCAAAGACTGTGCTGATGCAATGGTTATTCTCAATAAATATTTTTTTCTGAATGACAATACTCACATGATTTTGTGATATTTGACATCCTGTGTATGTATCACACTCTATAAAGTGAGTTATGTTAAATGAGATAGAAAATAAACCTGACCTTGATGTGGTTTAGATTGTCTATTCCTCAATCATTCATGCCTCAAATGCCTACGACTGCATGCCTACAGTGGTCTAGTGGTTGGAGGTGCAGTGGTGAAGGACAGACATGGTCTCTGGCCTCAGGGAATTTGCATGTTTGTGGCAGAAGACAATCACACACAGGCATATGCACAATAAATTTGAGCACAGAAAATGGTATAGAAAATGTGGAGGAGAGTGAGCGATACAATGGAAGTGACCAGGGAAGGACTACTTTAGACAAAATGTTTTTTCAAGGGACCATCTCCTTAAAAAGGTGGAACTGTAGCCAAGAATTAAATTTAAAGAAGAACAAAGTCATGTGATAAGACAGGAGTCGAGTGTTCCAGACACAGAGAATAGCAAAGGTCCTGAAAATGGGTGAGTTCAGTGTCATGTTCAAGGTGTGAAAAGATAAAAAGGCCACCATACATAGGGCATGTGTCCAAGAGTTAGCCCTGGAGGCCATGTGAAGAAGTTGAAAATTTATCTTATATTCAGTGGGAAGGTAATAGAAGGCAGAAACAAAACAGAGCATGATCTGATTTATAAACCTCTTTCACCAAGAAATAATTCTGAACCAACAGAGTTCCCTGGACTACCAAAGAAACACTAAATGATGCTCATATTTCTGTTCTTATTAAGACTCATTTAGAAAGATATTTCTAAAAGTGTGGAAATGAAGGGGGATTCAGATGAACAATTACCCAAGTTAGAAATGCCACTAATAAAAACAACTCTGTTCCCTTGGCAAGGAATCCTGTTTGTGAGGTTTTCCTGGAAGATCGGGGATCAGTTCATGGATGAACAAAGTGCCCCCCAGGGATGCAGGCACTTCTGACCCCACCCTCCATGCCCCAGGCATGCCCCTCAGCAGAGCAGAGAGAAACCAGCAGGTGAGGGGACATGACATCTGTCATCCTATCAGGGACATTTATGGGAGTGACAGGGAACACACTGATGCAATGGATGGTTACGTAAGAACAACAGGTATAAGCAGGGACTGCCCTTGGGAACTGGGCTGCTGAGTCACTCTTGACCCAGGCTTGAGTCTCCACCTGTGTGACAACAGCGATGGGCCAGGGGCAAGGTATCATCCCTTCTGTGACTGTGTTTCTTTACCAGCACTTGATGTGGTTGCATTTTTTGCGTTTATTGAACACCGACTACCAAAGGGTGTCATGGGAGAGACAGAAGAATAAAAGCCTATTTCATGCTCACAGTCTAGTCTGAGAGCACAAACATTGTGCGGTGGTGTAATAAGTCAAGGTGTAGAAACACATGCCAGAAACAGCTCTAGTTAGCAGTGGGGAGGAGTGATGATTCCTCTAAGAATGCTCCCTCGGGGTGCGGTGGTACCCGAGCTGCTTGAGCTTGATCTAGTCCTATTCACAGAACACCTGTTTACTAGTATACTGAGCCGCACATTCCGAGCTGTATGTAAAGCAGGAATATGAAGACCCAGTATAAATGCAAACCGCTCCCTGAGGTTGCATTAACAATAAAGAATCATGGATAGAGCATGAGGCAGAATATGAAGGAACATTTAAGATCATAATAACTAACGTTTATTGAACATTTAACAAATATGAATACAATTAATTCTCACAACACCCCTATGAAGTACAGACTTGCTAAGACCTTGCCCAGAGTAACCTACTTAGAAGAGGCAGAGCTGGAATATGACTGCGGGGAATCTGGCTCAACGGTCCATGCTTTTAACAAGGACACTGCAGGCTTCTCAACAGCACCTCTAAACTGTGTTAGATAATTCATGATGTTGCCTCTTGGCCCCTAATTCATCTTTGCTTTAAGGCAATTTCAGGAGAGAAGTTAAAAAAAACACACAAGTAGATCCCTGTAGCGACCTCTACAATAAGAGATATGCAATGAGCAGAGACAATGAATTCTAACTCAGCCCACCTTGGCTTTGGGAACCCATGGTCAGAATGCCTGCCTGCTAGGTCTGTCCAAATCAGCCATAAGAATCAGCTGAGTCCACATGACATAAAAGAATGGAACCATCCACGGCTCTCATATCAACAATTACATTTTTTATCAGCTGTTTGGATTTCAGGAAAGTAGTGAGGTCCTGAAGGTGATGAACTCCATTGCTAACTTCCTCCATTCAGCATTTAATAGAAGCGCAAGCAGGACAGTGATTAAAGGGGACCTTGCAAGGATGGTGGTGGCATTAACAATAATAAGGTTAATGCCACTATATATTCGTGCATTGATTCAAGCATATCATCTTTAAATACACAGTATCCAATTTAATCCTAACCATGCATGAGTATTACTATTCACATTTTTGCATATTTACAGATGAAGGTTCAGAGAGGCACCGTGACTTTTCCCGTACCAAAGCTCCAAATTCAAACGAAACTTTCAAAGTTCAGCTACAGTTCCTTCTCTCTCACAACTGTGTCTCCAACAGTTAAACATTCCAGCAAGCCGCCCTGATGTCCTTTGGAAAGAACTAAATGCCTTAGCATACAGACCCAGACTCTGCCCTCTGACTTCTGTTTCTGTTTAAAAATTCGAAAACCCCTCACTGCCTAATTACCGACCTAATCCCTGAATTGCCGAGGAAGGGAGTTTGAAAACAGATAGGTTTAACCAGCAAGCGGTCATATTTTAACACCAGGAGCTGAAGAGAGTACTAGAGCTGGCTGTCCCTCCTGCAAAGGCCCTGAAGGATGGAGGGCAAGGCTGAAAGCTGCTTACCAACACAGGACTCCCCGGACAGTGAATAGGTCCCATCGTCATGGAAACCGCTTCTGCACTCACAATGGTACCACCCTGGCAGGTTAACGCAGCGGGAATGGTGGTGGCACTCTATGATTCCCTCTGTACATTCATCAATATCTGCCTCAGAGAAAAACACAAGCCCACCAGGACATTAATTCTTTTGGCACTGACCCTTCAGCAAACACCTAAATATGCTCATGTCAACAAAGCAATTACAACTGCTCAATGACCTAAAATGCAAGTTACAGGAAGAACCAAATCCCATTTTCTCCAGAATCCAAATCGAAAGCTTCATCTTCAGATGCTTTCTCATTTATGGACCAAGGAAGGGGAGCTGATGGCCATGGAGACTGTCCCAACTGCAAGTGCTGTGCAGGCTTCAGAGACACCAAAAACTAAACTGAGGATGTCTGGCCCAGCTCTGTTACTGCGTGCGTTGGCCTTTTCTCTGATTCAGTAACTCCAAAGTAGTCATTCCAGATATTATTTGGGATTTTCTTATCATATTCATGGACAAATAAGTTGAGTAAACTCTGGATTCACTAGTGTTAAACCAATGTTTCTTATAGTACGGTCTTAGAGGCTTAACACATTTACATGCCCGGCACAGCTTCGAGAGGAGAATAATATAAATGCCCTGTTTCCAACCACATTTGGCTGGGGGAAGCTTTTTTTTTGGGGGGGGGGGATTCCTTAATATCTTGGAAACTGGTGTTCTGGGGAGCAGGGTTTGGAAACTACTGTTCTAATTATTTTAAACCTTCTGATTCACTAGAGGACTTGATTTATGACCGTCAATGAGCGATGCTCATTCTCAGTCATTCCTGACAAAGGAAAGTCCCTTGGGCTGTGTCTGCTCAGCACTAAGGACCACAGTTTTTAGTCCCAGCAAACACCTGGAGCGTGTATAGGCTCTCCAGCCCAAAGGCTGTCTCCGGGCTGGAGGGCCTGACCTTTGCAGAGAGAGGAGCTGTCGATAATGAAGCCAAGTGGCAGTTCATGCCCGCCATGTAATTATTTCTTGGAATACAGCCACTATTGGCCGGGAATCGTCCCCTTGCTCTCCTGGAAATATCTGAACCTTGGCAGTGTTATAGGAATAGAAATCTAATTAATATTGGGATACAGCACATCATGATTAAAACCCTCTTTGCGATCTTTTTCAACAGTTCCCTGCTGTCAGTGTCAGCTCGGGGCAATCAGCCACCAGTGGTCCTATTATCTAGACAAGTTCTGAACTGTGTGAGGAGCTGTAAATGCAGCTTGAAACCTGTCACTCTCATCATGCCATTTCAGCCAAGAAAAGAGAGAAAAGGATAGTCTTTATTCCAGGCAACTCTGGCTTTAAGTTTAGCTTTAGCTTTTCCCCACCAACTGCCCTCTTCTTCCGTTATGGCCTTTACCTAGTATGAAGGGTCCGTGCAGTCTTTTGACATACAGTATCTCTTAGGTTTCTAAAATCACCTAATCACCTATGGCACCTTCTGCAACTGCAGCCAGGGTGTGTGGACATGTATTATAAATCTCCACAGAATGAATTTGCAACGTCTACTTTGTCATTTCTAAAGTTGTACAGGTGTACAGCTCTATAGGACACACCTTGGGTCACTAGAAACTTCAAAAATTGAAACAGAGAAGTGACTGGAGGCGATGTTTCACCGAGAGGCAGGGCTGACCCTAGACTATGGAGGCAGTTCTTTATTTTTTTAATATGGGTTACCCAGGGACACACATAACCAGAAGACTGATTTTCAAAGGTAACGTCTCTACATTCAGCTCAAAATACTCTCTGCAGCAACAAATTCTACCTCAGGCATTTCTTTCCAAAGCTCCTAGGAAGGCAGTCTGGATGCCCACAGACCCTGTCACTTCAAGATCATCAAGAATGTTTAAGTAGCAAGCATCTAGCCATGGTGAGTGTGGTGGGGAACCAGGAGATACCAAAGCAAAGCTTCTGAAATAAACAAAACAGCTGGCCGGAGACGGGCCTCGTCACATCTGCTGCCCTTTCACACTCAAAACCACCCCCGTGTGGAGGAAAATCATTGGAAAATGTTACCAATAATTCCTCCAGGCTTCGATTTCAAAGGCAATTCCTAGGAGGAGGAGTGGTGGCGAATGATGTGCAAATGTTGGAAAAAAAAATGTGCAGATAGTTTTATTCCCAAAATGGAATGATAAGAGAGAGCAGGAGAAGCTTCCGTGGCCCAGCGGGACCGAAGCTCTCTGGGCAGGGCTCTCTCAGGGAGTGAAGAACATTACAGGAACACACCTATGATTTCCCCCCAGACCAGCAATCCCTGCGTGGCATTGAACATGAGATAGGCGTGGAGCTGTCCCTTATCTGAGAGCTACATGGCCAGGGACTCGCTGGGCGTAGTAGCCAGAGCTCATTTCACACTGGCACCTGGTAACAAGGCTGCGCGTTGCTGATGTGGGTGCAAAGTTTATACCTGAAGCCAAACATTTCATTCCCCATGCAACCAGACTCCTTGAGAGGCGCTCACATTTTCATCGTGCTCCTAAAACCGCCTGTTTCTTCTGCATAGTCACAGCAGGGTTAAAAGCAACCACCACAGACTCCAGTCCAGAACACACTCAAAGGCTTTTTGGCAACATTGTGGGGGCTTTAGACATTATAAATGGGCTGTGGCTGCCTTTGTCCTCAGAGATCCGTTTCTCCTAGCCGGCACTTGCCACAGGCAAACAAACAAGACAGATGCTCTGGGAACGAGGTCTCGGTGAGTTCACGGTGGAATCCAACTCTGTTTCTCAAGGATTTCTGATAAATTACAGTGAGCCTGGCTCATCACACAGGTTGTCAGCCCTCCCAAGGGAAAGGGACAAACAAAAATAACCATGTTTCCTCCCTATACCAAGTCCTAGGATTGTGTTTAAATTTCATTTTAATCCAGCACAGACCTGGAAATGTGGCAGAGGAAACAAGAGATCCTGGGGCATTGAGAGTGGAACCTGTAGTATTCATTTCTGGGCCCTCAGTGCCAAGTGTCAGAAACATAAAAACTCACATTACAGCCCAGGTCAAAGGGCTAACAAACGGTGACACTGGGTTCAGAGTGACACAGGCCCTACATTTGTCACTAGTCTATCAAGAAAGAAAGTTGATCCATCAAGAAAGGAAGTTTTACAAAAGATAACTCTTATTCAAGTCATATTAATTGAATGTGCCAAGGATGGTTTTTGTGCCGTGGTGGCTGGAAAGGTGATAGACACATGATTCCTGAAACCCAAGATCACCCAGTCAAGGAGAAGGTGTTATATACACTCATCCTTCAAATCCCAGCCAATGTCACCTTCTCCAACTCCTCCAGGTACACAGTCCCCCATCCCCAGGGACTCTATATACACACACATCCATGTCAGCATACATCTTACTCTATATCACACCTATTTTCCGTTTGTGTCCATCTTGCAATGTAAATTTCTCAAAAACCTAAGAGACAACATCTTAGGTTGACATTTCTTGTGATAGTGAGTATCAAGAATATGAAGGTGCCCCCAAAATGTTTGTGGGAATGAATGAATGAATGAATGACAGAATAAATGACAATGAACTAAATGAAAGTAACAATGAAAAAGAGTTATCCCAGAGACTCAAAGGGCCACAAGATTTCCTGGTGTTTGCAAATCACAAAGATGTAATGTCAATTCACAAAACTAAATAAACGGGGTTAGTTTAATCTTTATATGTTATTTACCGCTAAAAGACGCCATGTGGTTTTATTTAATACTTGCTTCTATGTCTAATCTTCAGAGATTTTTAAGGAGGCACAATAGGCAACAAAACGACATAGTTATAATTGCCTTCAAGGAAGGATCCTGACTATACCTGGAGTTATTTTTTATCAATAGCGAAAAACAGATGACTACCCAAGGTTTTTTTCATAGGATGTGCCCTAAGCAACATACTTAATCCTATTTGGAATGTACAGTGAATTTGCTCCCAAAAGCCATTTGCAAACAAATCCTTCGATTCTTGCAAAATACTAGTGTCTTGAATTGGATGAACATCTTCCTTTCCTGATATCCTGCCCTCTCAGATTTGCTACTTGAAGATTTATAAAAGCAGCCAAGTTTTTCTTAAAGCTTATTTCCAAGGAGATATTTTTTGTATTTCATATTAATTGGTTCACAGTGAAGTACAGGCTTAAGTTGCATTTGAAATACATATTTTATCAGGATTTATGAGGAGGTGGCATCATAAGAAAAACTTTTGATACGTTTATTCATTCAACAAAAGCTTATTGAGCACACATGTATAAAGGATTGTATTACATCCTGTGATACCGAGACGAAAAGGTAAGTTTCCTGTGCTCCTTACACTCAGAGTCTAGTAGGGCAACCTGAACTGTAAAAAAATAACTGTGGTTAAGAACATGGGCTTTGGAGACAAACATGACTTCAATTTCCCACTCACCACCACAGGAATACATTGTTTAGATTTTTTCAAATCTTTGTTTTCTCATCTGTAGATTGAAGAGAATAAAAATTAACTTCACAGACTTATGAACAAAGAAGACTTTTAAGCAAAATCTATTATGTTTCTTCTTTTGTATAGAATATTCTTTTGGACTCTTTATTGCTGCTAACAATGAGCAGATGGGCAAAAATAACTCATATTAATTTGTAACCAGGAAACTGGTAGGGATTGCAAGATGACTTCTGGATCTTTAAAAACATTCACTTCTCCCTAACCCAGTGGTTGGCAAACTCATTAGTCAACAGAGCCAGATTATCAACAGTATAACGATTGAAATTTCTTTTGAGAGACAAATTTTTTAAACTTAAACTATATAGGTAGGTGCATTGTTATTAACTTAATTAGGGTACACCTAAGGCTTAGGAAGAGCCACACTAAAGGGGACAAAGAGCCGCATGTGGTTCGCGAGCCGCAGTTTGCTGACCACGGCCCTAACCGGTTTGGCTCAGTGGATAGAGCATTGGCCTGCGAACTGAAAAGTCCTAGGTTTGATTCTGGTCAGGGGCATGTACTTTGGTTGTGGGCACATCCCCAGTTGGGGGTGTGCAGGAGGCAGCTGATCGATGCTTCTCTCTCATTGATGTTTCTAACTCTCTATCCCTCTCCCTTCCTCTCTGTAAAAAATCAATAAAATATATTTAAAAAAAATCATTCACTTGTATTTTGAGATAATTATAATATTGTAAAACATTCAGGAATAGAATCAATGAATCTATTATATATGTCCCCATTAAAATGTGAATTATCTCCTTCCAAAAGGGGCACAAGTACACTGAACACAAACCTAATTATTATTGAATATTTGCAGAGTGCCAGAATTGTACTCAACAAAACATGCATCAGAATGTTTGTGGGAAACTAAAAAGACAAATATAAGACAGAGAGAGAGAGAGAGAGAGAGAGAGAGCGGAACTCTGTGGTAGAAAGAGGCTAGCTTTCCCATCTCCTTCTCTTCTTGGGCTCCTAAGGCTGTGTCTTGAGCACACCTCCTTTGCCGATGGGTGAGGCCATGTGAGTAAGCCAGAAATAATGTAATTCCAGCATGGCTCACAAAAAACCCTCCTATGAGCCTCTGCACTGTTTCCACCAGCCCACAGGGGCTAAGGTACAAGGAACCTTGAAGCCACTTGTTAAACATGGCAGGGTCTCTGACTGCCTGGCTTCCTGCAAGGCTGCAGCACAGACCGGGCCCTGACATGGACTTTTTATGCTATTTATACGAGCAAGAATACATTTCTGTTTTACTGCGCCAGGACACAGTTTGGGGTGCCTTATTGCTACAGCCAGCATTTTCTGTTTGGATAGACTCCTTTCCATAGTCAGGGGAAAGACTGTGCTCTGGTCAGAACTCACACAGACACAAACAAGCAATCTCTGAAAAGAAAACAAGAAAAGAGGCTCTGCACCAATCACTGACTATTATACTTAAGTCAAGGGCCAGATAATAACATGCAAACAAGACCACACTTTGTAGTCAGCTACGGTTGAGTCTGAGTCCTGGCTCTGTTCCTTCCTGGTGGGGTGACTCTGAGCAAGTGATTTATCTTTTTTCAGCTTCACTTTCCTCAGCTCTTAAATGAGGACGCTATTCCCGAGCTCATGGTGTTGTTTTAGGGATTAGGGATTGAATGAGATCAATGTAGAGCCACTCTACAAAGCAAGGCAGGAGATCATTAGGTATGCGAAAATGAACATTCTCTAGTTTCTGTGTCCATGTCAAGACAGTCCAAGTGTTGGGGCTTCAATTCCCTACATATAAAATGGAAGGATTGTGCTACAGCATACTCCAGTCCACTCTAAGCTCTGATACCCTAGGACGGGAGACATGGGCTGTGGGCTTATGCCTCCATCTGCTACTGACCAGCTCAATGGCTGCTATAAGGTTTAAGTGGCCTCTTTGAACCTTGATTTCTTCATTAGCCAAGTTGTAAGTTAAAAAAAAAAACAACCCAGCATGCTTTGTCTGTTTCACAAAGGAAACTCTTGATAAGGTATGAAGAAGCTCTGGAAGTCAATTGACTGCTACACAGAGTATATGGTGATATCATTATTACTGTGTCTTCTTTATAAGTCCTGATTAGCCACTAGTCTTGGCCCATTAAGCTGAAAGGTGCTTGTTATGAATAACAGTGGCAATGGCATTGGTTATAGGACTGTCTGCCTTTTGTACATCTCTTTCTTTACTGACTTGGCGTGAAAGACTCAGTCTCTTCTTGGTGTTGCCCTTTTTGTGTTATCTCTAAAGTCTTTCTTTTTTGTCTATTTTCTAAACACAGCATTGCCAAATCTTCCATAGAAGACCAATTTATTTGCACTTCAACTCTTTTCTCTAGTCTGCAGGCTCAATGATAAACATCTCTAAACTGACCTCAAACATAAGTTTGTATACAAACTTGTATCACCTAAGAATTCGCTAATCTCAGAGGCCTCTTCATTTTAAACTCCTTCTGCCCAAACATACAGGGTGGGGCAAAAGTAGGCTTACAGTTGTGAGTATGCAAAACATAGAGTCTCCTCTTATATTATTTATTAATTATTGTATTATTTTTCATACAAACAACTGCACACCTAATTTTGCCCCACTCTGTATATCTTTCTATATATCAAACTAATTTTCCTCCCCAGCACTCTTCTCTAGCTCTCCTTCCTCGTAATCAACGCATTAAAGGTTAAAGTTTCTATAATGGCTTACGTCTTACCTGATCTGCCTGCTCTTATCTCTTTGAATTCATCAAACATTGTTTCTTCGCCTTACCCAGGACACTACACTGACTTTCTAGCTATTCCCCAGGCATATCAGGCATGCTGAGGTCTTGGCATGTGTTGTTTGCATATGCTGTTCCCTCTTAGAATGTTCTCTCAGATGTTCCCATGGCTTTATCTCTCAACTTCCAAGTCTTTACTTGCCTATCCATCTTCTCTGCAAGTCCTTGCCCTGGCCACCATGTTTAAAATTGCCACATACTTACCCACTTCAGCACAAAAATTCCCTATTCCTTTTATGTATTTATCCTCTTTGCATGCACTACCACCTAACATACTTTACATCTTATATGCATATCATATCTTGTGTCTTCTTCCCCTCTCTAGAATTTAAGCCCAATGAGGTGATATGAGAACAAAACAGGACCTGGGACTTGGAGGGCACAGAGTAATTTGCGGGATGAAGGAAAGACAGAGGAAGGGGAGGAAAATACACTGGAAATTCTATCTTTGACATCCATTCTCTAGATCTGTTGCCCACACCCTGCTCCAGTTTCACTTTTTCTGAAACCTGAATGAATACAGTATCTCCAGGCTGGCCTTTCAGCCACTGTCCGCTCCAACCCATAGAAATATTTGGCTACTGTTCCCAAAACCAATTACTCAAAAAATTTAATTAAAGTAACACCAGCTATTCTGGCACTCAGTAGCAAATTCAGCTTGGTTATATCACTTTCCAACTTTATATTTTAATTATATAATTTTTATAATAAGAAAAGGTTAAATTAGATCTGTATTTTTCATCCCGTACTCTACAGAGCACTCTTTGGTAGAACAAGTGAATCTCAAGACGCACCTACTTGCAGTGACCATGGAGCAACTGAATGTTTCTGTGGCATAGATCAAGTACAGTTTCATCTCTAGGAACCTTGATGATTTTAAAAGCACTGATGTAGATCATATTCAATCCCAGCTTGAAAACCCTAAGATTCTGCAATGTTATTACACTGTGCTTCTCTAGTACTTACAAATGATCCTTATTATAAAAGTCTTCCACCACGCCAAGTCAGAAATGACAGAATTCCTGACATACCCCTGCTGTTTAGCAAGCTGGATGGAAGGCTTGATGACTGGAGGTGCAGCCAACTTGGTACCATGGGGGAAATCCAATCAAATCACAGACACACAAACTGGCCTTCTGATAATAGTGCGCTACTGAACCAACCCTGCTGCCAGATTTTTTATCATGAGATAATTTAGGATTTTATAAGTAACTCACAATCACTTGAGTTTCCTGTTCCTTGCGACCAAAAGCAATTCTAACTAGCAGGATATTCTTATCCCTATATTTCAGATAAGGCACCCTGTCCCTAAGAGAGCAAATCATTCCCATCTGGTACACAGTATGGTAGATTGAAACTTGTTTTTCTCTGATTCCAAATCATCAGTAGGTTAGTCTACCTTTCAATAGGTCGCACTGTCACTCTTAACAAAGTTGATCCCTGTGGCCTGATGTGTTCAGGGTACTGAACTGGCTAAGTTTTACTTTTCCCTCTCATGCCATCCTATTGAACCCTGAGAGCATTAATCCTTGATTAAGACAGTGGTAAAGCCATCTTGAACAATGCTTTGTTTTCCTGCTTAAAAGGAGGAATGCAAGTTTGTTTTAAATTTATTCTTGCAGAATGTTAAACCTATCCCTTTAAGACAGGTCCACTTTTTTTTTTTTTTTTTTTTTTTACTTTGAGTATTTCAAAAGCCTGCATTATTTGTAATGGAGGTATTTATGCAGACACAATAAATATGATAATTTACCTGCAAATAAAACGGAGAGTTTCAACCCCCAGTGAGAAATGGAGAATTTAAATAAGTCCTTTAGAAACTGTTACCATATTTCTGTCACCATCTGATTATACTGAGAGAAAAATTATTTCATGTTGCGTAATGGCAGACAAGCAACAATTATAATGAAAAAGTTCTTTTGGAAAAAAATAAAAGCTTTTATTTGTCATATTCACAAAGTTCTGTGATTTCTTTTTTTTTTTTTTTTTGAAAGAAAGAAAATTATCTTTGTTCCTCTCTTCTTGAGTTGGGGGGAAAAAATCAAAAGAGAAAAATGAAACGCACTCTTAGACAGAAGGCCCTGGGTTTAAGATTCCCAAAGGCTTGTAGGCTGGTTTGTCTGGCCGTAGCTCCTCAGCATCCTAGATGCCTTTGGTTTGAAAATGTCTTTGCAGGACTGATGCCGCTCACATGCGACCCAGAGACAGGAGTGGCCCCATGAGTCAACCTCGGAATCTTGGTAACTTGAGGAGCTCAGAGCCAGGACCAAGTAACTACAAGAGGAAACAAGGTGTATAAACAATTTCCCGTTGAACAAACAACCACTCAAATCGAGAAAGCTCTTAGGCATCTAGAGAAGACAGGCTACCAAGAGCGTAGATGACATGGGGTGAGGATCACTCAGAAATAAATTAGAGGATGTTATCATTGCCTGTGGTCATGTGCCTTATGTCCTTTCTTAGTGCTTATAAAGAAACAATAGCTCCTTTGAATTGTGTGATTTAGCCATTGTAATGCCTGTCATAACTAAGAAAGTCTAAATTCTATGTGATTAGAAAGCACTGAATCATAGAGGAACAGAGGAATGGAATTTTTATGTGCTACCATAGTCAAGGTCATACACTCCAA
Source organism: Myotis davidii (assembly GCF_000327345.1). Lineage (NCBI taxonomy): Eukaryota > Metazoa > Chordata > Mammalia > Chiroptera > Vespertilionidae > Myotis > Myotis davidii. The sequence goes on from NW_006283770.1 coordinate 6,705,109, forward strand.
GGATTAGAGGCTCCAAGCAGGCAGTCTAGTGAATGATATAGCTCAGACTTCAGTAAACTGGGCAGAGAACATGCCCTGCTGTGGGGAGCAATTAGTACGTAGCTGCAGGAAATGTCCCCACCTCAGGCCATGTTGGAATCCCAGCAAAGACCACTCCTTCATGCAGTTGACGGTTCACTGGCTAATTCTGACTATATGGTTGGTTTTATTACTATTATTATTTTAAATACCAGTAAGGCCAACACAGGGCAGGACACATGAAACGTATTTTCTCTGAACTTGAGCCTCTGTTGGCAAATGTTGACTCCTATTACTATCCTTTTATACATAGAAAATGTGAAGCTCAATGTAAGAAGTGGTTTACCTAAGGTCCTCTACTTGGTAGAAAAATACCTAATAACATATACCATGAATCAGTTCAACAATTGTGTTTAAAGTAGTGATTCCAAACTGCTAGACATACTTGGAAGGCACATTCTCTCTCTCCTCTCTCTCTCTCTCCCTCCTCCCTTCTCTCTCTCTCTCTCTCTCCTTTTTCTCCTCTCTCTCCTTTCCTCTCTAAAATCAATAAAAACATATCCTCGGGTGAGGATTAAAAATATATAAATTAAAAAAATTACAAACTAAAATAAACATTGAACAATATTAACAAAAAAAAACCTCAACTTAGATTGGCAGGTTAGATAGAGAAGGCCTCTCAAAAAAGTGACAGTTAAGCTTTAAGAAGAAATAAAGGGGAGGGGACATAGGGGATATTCAGGGACAGAACAGAATATGCCAAAACCTAGA
>NW_006283770.1:6706041-6713670 GCF_000327345.1 Myotis davidii
TAAAAAGTTCCTAAGATGTGTTTTTGCTGTGAAATGCTGTAGGCTTGGCAGCAAGAATGACCTCTTTGGCAGGTGCAGTGTGGCACCATGTCCAATGTGCTGTCAGGTGCCGTATTTTGTTTGATCCTCACACTCCCACAGTGAGCTGGGCGCTTTGGGATTCAGACACTCCCTTCAAACATGATGAAAAGAGGCTGCGAAAGAAACTGCTCAAGGTGGGGAGCCCCGCAGACAAGTTCCGCCTCCTGGATCAGCGTTCTCTGCAGCCTTACATGCTAACTATTTAGGCACTTGGTGATAGAGGAGAAAGGATATTAGAGGCAGGAAATGGAAGGAAGTTCCCCCAGAGAGAATTCGCTAACATGTTGCAGTGGAATTTGATATCTGTCGGTGGTATTTCTATAACCTCCTTCATCTCCTGAGCTTCCATTTTTATTGCATCTTTTTGGTTTCAGTAATTTTCCATCAGCTACTCGCATTTCTTTTCCTTGGTTTGCACCAAACACAGAGATTTTCAGAAAGAAGGACAAACACAATAGCCATCGAATCCCCTGACTGTTTAGGTTGAGGACACTGAAGGTCAATACTGTAAAAATGATGCAAATGTCTTAAAACAAACAGGAAAGAAGAATGAGTAAATAATTTAAGCATCCACTCATGATTGCTCAGGAAAAGTAAAGTCATCCTTCAGCAGAGCGTTTCACTATTGTTTTTTATCCTCACCCAAGGATATGTTTCTGTGTGTGCGTTTTAATTGATTGCTTCAGAGTGAGGAAAAGAGAGAGAGAGAGAGAGAGAGAGAGAGAAGAAACACAACAACAAAAAAACACATGAGAGAGAGACACATAGAAAAACAACAACAAAAAACCACATGTGAGAGAGAAACATTTATCAGTACCTCCTGTACCTGCCCCAACTGGGATCAAACCTGCAACCCAGGGTTGTGCCCTGACCGGGAATTGAACCTGCAACCTTTTGGAGTACAGGACTGTGCTCCAACCATCTGATCCACCCTGCCAGGGCTCACCATTTTTTACTATTGTTATTGATTTATCCTCAGTCCTATTCCATCTTTAAGCTACAGGAGAACTTTCTTCTAAGAAGGCTTCCATCATCCATTACCATCACCCTGACCATCGGTATCACCTTCATCTCCTAATTCCTGGCTTCTCAAGAATGAATGACACTGCCAAAGGAACAAATGCATTGAAAATCAGTCTTCAACAAAATGAACAGGAATGAAACTGTACAAAGTATAGTTTCCCATTTCCTAGGGCAGGGCTCTCTTGTCACAAAGCAGACCTCTGAGCCAGATCTATTCTGTAGTCTCAGGACAGTTGACCCAAACAGTCAGCCCTGGGAACAGAAACAGCCCATGCGCATCGCGTGCTTTGCTTGGCACGCAGAGAGTTATATTTAACAACTGACCCAGGTGCCAACGGAAAGAATCTGGAGATTTCACATAGAAATTTTGGATGCCTGGCATCTCTAAAAAAATCTGATCTAACAACATTGGACCCACATGGCAACCACTGGTTGGAGATGAGCAGCGGCTGCTACCTTTAAAGAGGGCTTAGTCTCTCCATGCAGAGCAGTCCATATGTGGTTCACATTACTCATACTTGACAGGTGTCAACATCTGAATTTACGGCACCTGCCAGAAGAGGCTGCCCTCATGCTGACAAAGGCAACAGAATGTCTACACTTTCTGTATGGTGCACATCTGATATTCCAAATATTCTTAGTGTACAGTCTCTATGGAGGCATTTTGATATATCAAATAAACACAAGAGTTAAACTAAAATCATAAGGAAATATTTAAATTAATATAAATTAATGTGCTTAGGATTTCAAGCCAGTGGATCTGGTGAGATGGAATGTAAATGGGCTTTGTTGGTCTACATCTGTTGCAAATATTTTTTTCATGGTCATGTAGCTTATGTTTTCAGGTGGTTTGGGGTTGAATTCATAGACCTGTCCTTTCTTTATTGTGTGGTTTTGGATTCTTTGTCCTCATCTTCCTTACCTTTAAAATAGAGATAATAATTCTTGCCTTGAGATTGTTGTAACTATTAACTGAGAGGAGAAATGCTGTTTGTAGCAGGTGAATAAACACGCTGGTTTCCTTTTACCCCACACCTTTGTTACCAAGGTTACAAAGTAGAATTTGATCTATTCCTGCCTTTTAGGAGACACATGCATAAGCAACTAAAATATACAACAATAATATAATATAGTTATAAATCAAATACAGTTAACTACAAAATCAGAGCTACCACATTATTCTCTCTAGCAGTAAAATCCTGGGATGGCATACTCCCTGGTAACATGAATTCAAAGATAGTATTGTTTCTGAGCAGACATTACTTCTCATTCTCTGCCTAGCCCTCATGATCAAACATAGGTGAGACAAAGTACTTATCTTTTGGGGAGATAGAAAGAGAAGAGAAGGCGAGGCCACCAGTAAACAGGAGACAACCTTGTTTCAAGAATGAGAATGTGCCCCATTTGCCCAATATTCTTGTGGGATCCTTTCAACCAAGAGGTTACCAACTTACTAGGACATTTCGGAAAAACAGCAACATAAACCAGCCAGGACAAGGAACTAGATAGAACCATCCATCCTCAATGTGATAGTGAGGTCTGAGGACGATCACCACCAGGTGGCACCAAATAGCAGCTCGGTTTGGGTGAATGTGGATCCTGGAGCTGGCTCATCTGGCCAGGCTCATTCCACCCCATTTCCTCATTTTTTGTTATGAAGTATCCTTGCATTTCACACAATTTAACATTTTAGGCCCATTTTCTCTTATGCATGGTTGTTACTGTATTTGGATTTTAATACGATTTGAACTAACTCTATTACAATTCCCTATAAGATCTGGATACTCTACCGCCTTACTCATCACACCACTTTTCCCTGAGCTCCCCACACTCCAAGCACTCTGCCTTTCTCAAATCCATCATCTATACTGAAGACTTTGCACTAGCTGTTTCCTCTTCCTATGTTCTTAATACACACAACCTGCTTCTTCTATTATTTAGGTCACAGCTCAAATGCCACCATCACAAATAATCCTTCCTAGACCACCTTTTGAAATAGCTTCACCTCTCTAGTCGCTCCCTGCTCCATCACACTGTGTCTCTTCTTCAACAACACTAGTGCGACTTTGACATCTGGTATATACGTTGGTGTATTACCTCTTTTCCTCCCCTGGCTATAGGCCCACCAGGGCAGGCACTTTTCTGTCTTGCTTACCGCCATGTCCCCGGGTCACTCTAAATAGTTGTTGGTGGGGAGGCAAGCTCAGTGAAAGGCTTCTCTGGGTTCCTGCCTGGGCTCTAGGTTAAGCAAATGGATTAAGCCCATTAGTAACCCTAGAGGAAAAGTACAAATAGGGAAGTTTCAGGAAACTAAGCTGGGTTGGAGGATGTAAGAGAGTATTCCAGTGAGTACAGCTGCTGAAATGTATAGGAGCTAACATCTTAATAATAATAGTGATAACAGCAACTAGTATACATTGAGGGCTTACTTTGCCAAGCGCTCTTCTAAGTCCTTTCCAGGTCTCAACTCATTCAATCCTCTCAACAACCTGATGGTATAGATATTCTTGTTATTCCTAGTTTACAGATGAGGATACAGGGGTTCAGAGAAATTATGTCACTTGTCCAAGATCACACAGCTAGAAAATGGAGATGAGACCTATACCACGGTCATCTGTTTGCATTCTCTGAATTGAAACTACCATTTCAAACCAAATCATAAAAATGCCCAACACCCATGAAAGTTATTATTCAAAGAAAGGGAAAGAATAGCCAAGGAGCTAGGAGAGATGGGTCCAAGTGTCTAGTCAACAGGAAAGTAGGTCACATAATAAAGAGGAAGATCACATGTACGGTGGGCAAAGGAACAATAAATATGAGGCAATAGGGGTTGGGGGATGATTACCAAACTGCTGAGAAGGCTCAAAAGCTCAGGTTGGAAAAAATGTGTTCACACCACAGGTTGATCTTTTCATGCTCCAGGAGTTCACACCATCATTTAAACATGCTTTTGCCAGGCTGTATCGTGACATTTTGGCAGATTTGGACAAGAGCGAATGCCTTACAATATGTCCTCTTGCGTTATATTTAAGTTTAGCCCTTAACATATGCTCATATTTTATATCCTCTATATCTACCAATCAGACAATGTGAGAAGGGAAAGACACCAAGGGGAAAAAAAAACTAGATTGAACTTTCCTTAGTGTTTCTACACAATTCAATTACAGGGCAAAAATGGGAATTTTCCCAGTTCTGCTTTAAGAAAATGCTGTTCAAATTCCATCGAGCATATCTAAATTGCATTTGGATTCTGTGTTCCACTCCAGCATGGTTATTTATGGTGTTTATTGAATACAGCCACTATTCTCTGCCTCTCTGCACATTTATAAATACGACGTCTAAAAGGCATCCATTAAGCTTTATGATCTATAATTGCAAACAAGATGTGACCAGTCATGCATTCACCAACATTACAGAATCATGTAAAGTCAGCCTGGCCTACTCAGAAAGGGCTGGAGAGGTCTTGTCATTCAACACAAGTGCCCCTGATGTTAATGAGGCCTCAGCCCCTGGACTTTTCAAAAAGACTTCCAGTTCATGGGTTATCACTGTGTGCATGCATTCCCTGCCTCTCCTAATAGATCAAACACAGGGATCAACGATATAATCAACAGCAGTAATCCTCAGCAGTTTGGGAATTAATTTTAATCACCATGAAGGCATTGAGAATACTAGTACTCTTTATTGCTCACCTGTTGTTTTTATAAAATACTAAAGTAATTAAAATTTAAAAAGATAATACAATAAAAGGATCAATACCCACCACCAAGTTAAGAAGGTAGATCATTACTAATAATGTTGACAACACCTCTGTATGCCTGCCTCCCTGATGACATTTTCCTAGAATTAACAAACATTTTCATTGCAGTTTTTCCATTCCCATTTATTCTTTTTTTTAAAAGATATTTTATTGATTTTTAGAGAGTGAGGAAGGGAGAGGAAGAGAGAAAGAGAAACATTAATGTGAGAGGAAAACATTGATCAGCTGCCTCCTGTTTGCCCTTGACCAGACATGTGCCCTGACCACGATGGCAATCTTTTGGTGCACAGCACGATGCCCAACCAACTGAGCCACACCAGCCAGAGCCCATATATTCTTTTATATATAATTGATTTTTTTTTTATTACAGAGAGTAAGAGAGAGGGATAGAGAGTTAGAAACATCCACGAGACAGCATCGATCAGCTTCCTCCTGCATGCCCCCTGCTGGGGATGTGCCTGAAACTAAGGTTACATGCCCTTGACCAGAATCTAACCTGGGACCCTTCAGTCTGCAGGCTCCACTGAGACAAACTGGTTAGGGCATGGGCCCATATATTCTTTATATATAAATCCCAACACAATGCATTGCATTTTGAAAATGATATGAATGGCATCAGGCTGCACACGTATTTTGGTAACTAGCGTTTTTCACTCAAAATTGCTTTGACATTTACTCACATTGAGAGAAGTAAGCCTAATTTGTTCATTTTCTGTGCTATTATTTTTCCTTAATAAGAATTTAGTTCTCAGAATCCTAATATATATAAAGAACTAGGTGCTGTCATGATCGAACAGGAGACCAGTCACCTTGAAGTGCATGGAGTGCCTCTGGGTCCCCCCCCCCCCCTTCCGAGCTGCTCACCATGAGGGCGGTGCTGTCGGTGGGGTGGGACTGGGGACTGTTGAGCAGGGGTGGCGGGCTGCTTTGCAGGGTGGCTGTGAGCTTAGTGGAAGAGTCACCTGGGCAGCAGTGAGTTTTGCAGAGGAGTGGCAGGGCAGGGGGAGTTTCACGGAGCGTCCAGCAGCAAGCTTCGCGGGGTGGCAGCAAGCTTCAGGGAGCAGTTGAGGGGCAGGGGGAGCCTCACAGAGCGTCCCAGGGCGGGGAGCTTCACATAGCTTAGCAGGGAGGCAAAGGCCATGCAATGGAGGCCAGGCTAGGCCTAGGGACCATAACTGCGCACGATTTTGTGTGCGTTGGGCTTCTAGTTTTGCAATAATAACCAATGAAGCTATGTACATTCCTGTAGATGTATTTTGGTGTACATGTGCAAGAGTGTCTCCTGTATATTTCTATAGGTAGAATTCTATATTCTATAGGTAGGTTCCAGAGCCTGGGCATAGTCACCTTTATTAAAGTACAATTTGCCAACATGCTTATAAATTTACATAAATATGTGCTGCAGCTAAAAGTGTGGAATTTTTCCTGTTGCTTTTCTTTCTCAACACTTGGGATTATCATAAGTTTGGTTACCACAATAGCTGTGAAATAGCAGCTCACTGTGTCTACATTCCCCTGATTACTAGTGAAATAACATCTTTCCACATGGCTTATTGATTTTTCTTGTTTCTGTAAATTATCTGTTTATAATTTTCCTACATTGTTTGCCTTTTTCATATAGATTTTAAAAGTTATTTATATGTTCTACATAAAACCTTTGTTGGTTTATTTCTATTACACATATCTGGTCTCCAGGCATGCAGTTTTATAATTTCACTTTTTCCAGGAGATGGTTTCTTTGATGAACAGAAGTTAATTTTGGCTCATATGAAATGATTTTCAATCTTTTGCTTTATTGTGTTTTTAAGGGGTAGTTTCTATTGATTCACCATTAAATTTGAGGCTTGATATAGGTTTTAGTATAGGTCCCATATTTCAGTTGCTAAGATTTTCTTTCTATAACACAGTGAATAAATTTTATTGAAAGCTTTTTCTATTTGACATGATTCAATATATTTCTCTCCCTGTCTCATTTAATATAATGAATTGTATTGATATGTTAGGTATTGCTAAACCAATCTTGAATTTGTAAGATAAAAGCAACCTGTCCATGATGTTTTTAAAACACAATCTATTTTGAGGTTGTTTTCCTTATATTTGTTCTCAAAAGAATTTTTCATCAAAGTGATTGAACTGACTATGATTTTCCTTTACTAAATTGATTCTTACTAGTTTATGAATACATATATTCTATACGTATTAAGTGAAAGTGCAAAGTTTACCCGTTTTGTATTATTTGGAATATTTTGTAAATATCAGTATTATATATTTCCTGGATGTTTAATTGACTTTGTTGTATAATGTTTATGCTTAGGTTGCAATATCTATGTGGATAGTTTTAACTAATTGAAAAATTTAATTATCTATCTACTCAATTTTTACATTTCTGCTTGATTAATTTTGGTAAATTATATTATTCTAAAATATGTACATTTCATCAAAGTTTACAAATTTTAACAGAAACTTTTTTTTTATTTGCCATTTACACAATGGACTACTACTTGGCCATAAAAAATAATAAAACCCTACCTTTTGCTATAGCATGGGTGGATCTGGAAATTATTAGCTAAGTGAAATAAGCCAGTCATGAAAAGACAAATATCATATCATCCCACTTAAATGTGGAATATAATTAGCAAAATGATGTAACATACAAAGTAGAATCAGAACTATACATACATAGAACAGGCTGACAGCTGTCAGAGGAGAGGAAGTTTGATGGGCTGGGTGAAAAATTGGTCAAGAGATTAAAATATATATATATA
>NW_006283770.1:6713777-6724405 GCF_000327345.1 Myotis davidii
CTACGGAAATAGCCAGAGGGAAAGGGGGTGGGCAGTGATGAAAGAGGACAAAGGGGGAATCAAAGGGGTTGGAAAGATACTTTACTTTGAGTGGTGAGTGCATGATGCAGTATGCAGATGATGTTTTATGGAGCTGTACATTTGAAACATGTATGTTTTTTTTTTTTTTTTAAATATATCTTATTGATTTCTTACAGAGAGGAAGGGAGAGAGATAGAGAGTCAGAAACATTGATGAGAGAGAAACATCGACCAGCTGCCTTCTGCACATCTCCTACTGGTGATGTGCCCGCAACCCAGGTACATGCCCTTGACCGGAATCGAACCCGGGACCCTTCAGTCCGCAGGCCGACGCTCCATTCACTGAGCCAAACCGGTTTTGGCGAAACACGTATGGTTTTATTAACCAATGTCACTTAATAAATTCCATTTTAAAAAGAAAAAGAAAATGTACCTAAAATATTATGTTTTTATTTTTAGAAATAACTTGTTGTATCAGTACTTACACTCAAGTCCCCTATTTTATTCCTAATAATGACTGTTGGTGCCTTGTCGCTTCTCCTTCTCCTTGATTAGTACCATGAGGGTTTTGTTTACATAATGGATCTTTTCTAAGAAATAACTTTAGCTTTGGATGATCCTCCATTTTCATTTCTAGTTTTACTTACTTTGGCTATCTTTATTATTTTCCTGTTTGATTTCCTCATTGTTTTTCATTCTGTGGTTCTTTTTACTAACTTCAGAAGTTGTATACTTTTATCATTAATTTTAGCATTTCTTCTGTTCTCAGAAAAGATGTGAGGTACCTTAAAAAAACATCTAAACTGAATCCAACAAATTTAATACCATGTTTTAATGTCTGAAATATCTGTTGGGTTCCAACAATTCTCTTTTTTGAAACCCCTGAGCATGTTATTGAGTTTATTATTTTTTTGACTCCCATTCATATTATTTAGAGATTTTTGAGTTGGACGATTGTGTTCAATGGAGCTACACCTATGAGAACCTGGTAAGACCTGAGTTCCTCCAGAAAGAATGAGCCTTTGTTTCTGCCAGATGTCCCAAGAGGATAAAAATTTTTTAAAAAACATAAATTTTTCAAATTCAGGTTCTCCCCATTCACAAAAGTAATATAAATCCAAACTTTTATTGTAGTATGCTTTTCTTTTATATGAAGGGAAGATATTCAATGAAGAAGAAGAAAAAAACTGCTTAAAAAACTGAAGATACATTTTGATCAGGATTGTCCAGGCATTGTGAATTGATGGAAAGAATTTAGCAGTCCTGAGTTTGAATCCTGACTTTGCTTCCTCTGAATTACGACCTTGAACAAGTTTTTAAAAAATCTTTACTATTGAAAGTATTACTTGTGTCCTTTTATTTTTTTCTCCATTGACCCCTTAGATCCCGCTGAACAAGTCTTTTAAATGTGTAAGAGTATGATCCTGATTCCTTAAGTTTAAAGTATGGGGAATATATTACATCAATAGAATGAAGATTACATACACAATAGTATAATCCCACCTAACAGAGTACCTAGAAAATAATGTGTTTAATACATGATGTGATAAGCCCTGCCCTTTCTTCTTGCTTTTCTTTCTTGAGCAAGATAGATTGACAGCGAGTAAATGAAAGGACCCTAGTCTATTGTCTGCCTACCCATAATCCTAAAACCATGGCATCTATTCCAGCAGTCACCAACCGGTGGTCCACGGACCATTGGTGGTCCATGAGGTCCGAAAAGTTGGCAACCGCTGACAACTACTTATTGACTTCATCCATGCTAGGCTATAATGGATATGGTTACATGGTAGGAAATATTAGAGTGGATCTAACATATCTCTCTAGAGCTTCAGATTTTAATGGACTTAAGTTGCAAGACGTTTTGAGGTAATCAATATTTGTGTGCTTTGCATATATTATCTTCTCAAATTCCTCCCACCAACCTCATAAAGTGTTTTTCTCATTCCTGATGAGAAAGAGAAGTCCCAAATCACACAGTGAGAACACATCAAGGCTGGAGGAAAGCCCAGGCAATTTTACTCCAGACTCTACATCAACTGTCTTAAATAGTGGCTCCTACTAAAAGCATAAGTCATAATGTCACATTGTTTTCTTAAGTGTCTTAGGACCAATTAGGCCAGAAAATCAAAGACACATCATCCCAACCATACTAAGTGCCATGACGTTGGATGAGTGTGGACCTATGAATAGTTGGGGGAGCCAGGGGCATTACATTGCTGAACAATAACCACACTGAGATTCTGAGTGTCTGGATCACAATGATCAGGCTGCCTTCTGTATTCTGAGAATGTTGGAGAATAAACTTGTCAATTAGCAAATGGCAGCCAAACTGACAATTCTTTAAAAGATAATAATCCAACCCTCTTTGGGTGTTGACCTTTCTAAAAAATATTATTTTAAGACAGCACGCTGCACTAACAACACGTATTTTAACACATGCACCAGCGTGATTTTTTAAATTAGTTTTCAACCTGTCTCATCATATTAGGATATTTGTATTATGAGATTCTGACATACTGATGGCCCTGAACTAACCAGATGGTTTTGAGATTTTGATGTATCCACTTAGGAGAAAACTCAGAATTCCAACTTTCATTCAGTCATCAATCATTTACTGAAAGGCTACTGTGAGTGAGAAGAAAGCACAAAAGATATACAGAGAAAAGACAGGGTCCCCAAATAGAAATTTCATAGTCCAGTGGAGGAGAAATAGACAAATAATTACAACATATTTGAAATCTAAAAGTTGAGGAGATGATGCAAAATGTTTTCAAAGAGATGAAGGGGAGCTACATGTGGGATAGAGATGAAAATTAGAGAAATGGCATAGATGAGACATCTAAGCAGGGCCTTGAAAGGCAGATAGAGTTTTACCTGATGGAGATAAAAGAGCAAGACAAAGCCCAGGAAATGCCACGTGTAAAACATCTGGATGCAGGATAAAGTGCACAGCATTTAGGAAACACCGAGGTGGTCAAGGCAGATGGAGGTCAGGGCTTATGGAGGAGTGAGGAGAGGAGTAGATGAGTTTTTAAGGTCCATGGAATTCCTCAATGAAGACCTTGATTTAAATCCTATGTGACATTAGTCACCATCACATAGATCGTGGGAAATCATCCAAAGGCTTTTTTCAGCAAGAGCCTGTCATAATCACATTTCTATTTTGGGAAGCTCACATCGGAGACACAGGTTAGCAAAGACTGGAGGAGGATTGGTCACAAACAGGAAAATCATTCAGGAGGCCTTAGAAGACAGATAGTCCTAAAAGGTCATGTCCTAAGGTCAGTACGACAAGGAGGTTTTATCTCATTTCTTTTTAAAATATATATATTTTTATTGATTTCAGAGAGAAAGGGAGAGGGCGAGAGGGACAGAAACATCAATGATGAGAGAAAATCAATGGTCAGCTGCCTCCTGCATGCCCCACACTGGGGATAGAGCCAGCAACCCAGGCATGTGCCCTGACCTGAAATGGAACTGTGACTTCCTGGTTCATAGGTCGATGCTAAACCACTGAACCACACTGGCTGGGCTTTATCTCATTTCTTAAGAAAATGTATTGACAATTTACAAAAAACCACTGCTTATTATGAAATCTTTTTCTTAACTCTAAATCCCACCATATTGAAATAATCAAAGCAAGAACTACCGAAGGTGACAGCCATAGAGTCTGCAGAGAGGAGAGATTTAAGAGGGGAATCAGTAGTATCTGGTGGCAGCCTGGGGATGAAACAAAAAAAGAAACACAGATAATCATGACTTTGGAATTTCTGCTATGAGCTAGTGGAAGGATAAGTTTAAAATAAATAAAAACTCATTCCAATAAAAATTAGAGTAGTATATATGCTCTCTGACAGAGGAAAAGCAGAAAAATGATCAAACCTACCTGACTAGGGAAAAGATAGAAAAAGAGAGAATCAGAACATTTGAAAACCAAGCTTCCCAATACCTATGACTGGTACATCATGATGAGAATCAAGTTCATTAAGACAAGAATTACAAAGGCACCCTGCAAGTTTATTCACTTATGCACAAAAATTGGAGTCAGACAGGGGGAGAAGCTATAGAAGCTGAAGAAAGTAAACAGGCCTTGTGATCAAAAGACATGAGCTCCACTGTTTACTCACCTCTCTGAGCTTCTGCCCCTACATCCGAGAACATGAAATAATAGTCCCTGCATGGAGCTCAGGGGAGGATCAATGGATCTGAATGTATTTATAATCTGCAAAGCCCTTGACAAATAGGAGGTATTATTCTGATAGTATTATCACAAGAAAAGTTAAATGCACTTGGGTAAAAGCACCCTAACTTCCAGTTACTTTGTCAAAATATTTATTGGACATTTAGCCTGCTGCTCTAAACCCTGGAAGATGCACAGGTCCCTGTTCTCACAAAGCTCTCATGGGACAAGCATGCTCACAATTAAAAAAAAAAAGTCAGAAGTTATGGTATTCGTGAATTCAATATGGCTTTGGCAAGAGAAAAATTCAGCTAAATGCTTCCTGGATCAGCATCAGGCAAGGGATACAGCCATGTCTCCCAGTGATGAGACAGTGTTCATTATACTAGTATTCAAGTTGAAATCAAAGGAAAATTAGGAGGTAAGGAGGGTTCAAAGAGCAATTGCTGGATGTCAAAAATAGGAGCCCTGGCCAGTTGGTTGGAGCATCGTCCCATACACCCAAAGGTTGCGGGTTCAGTTCTCCATCAGGGCACATACCTAGGTTGTGGTTTGATCCCTGGCTTGGGACAAAAGGAGGGCAACCAATAGATGTTTCTCTCTCACATAGAATTGATGATTTTCTCTCTCTTCCTTTCTCTCTCTCTAAAAATCAACAACAACAACAACAACAAAACACCTGAGTGAAGATTAAAAAAAAACGGGAAAAAAAAGAAGAAAAAAGAGCCAAGTGCCATAGCCATGAAAGAAAATCCAAAATTTAGAACTAGATTGGGTAAGTGAAGAACTAATATATAGAGACTCAGAGAAGCAGAGACACCATCTGAAGTACATATTATTTGCAGGGTCTACCTGGCTGAGAAGAGTAGATTTTACACGACTGGGTTTATACTCAAGTTGTAAATGCTGTCTGCTACCCGAGAGCCCCTCAGGAAGGACCGGGGCACAGTAAGGGACGAACTCCAGCCTTGTCATAAATACAGCACAGCTTGCCTGGCCTGACCTTCCTACAACTCTCCAGACAGCTGTGCAGCTGTCCTCCGGGCTGCAGATGTCAGCCTTGGAGTGGAGGCAGCTCCTGTTCTGTCTAGAGTAGTGCTGTCCAATAGAAATATAACATGAGCCACATGCAAAGTTTCCAATTTCCTAGAAAACACATGAAAAAAGTTTAAAAAAAGAGGAGTTAATTTCACTGGGCTGGCATGGTTCAGTGGTTGAGTGTCGACCTATGAACCAGGAGATCATGGTTAGATTCCTGGTCAGGGCACATGCCCTGGTTGCAGGCTCAAACACCAGTGTGGAGTATGCAGGAGGAGGCAATCAATGATCCTCTCTCATCATGATGTTTCTATCTCCCTCTCCATTCCTTTCCAAAATCAATAATATTTTTAATTGAGTTAATTTCAATACTATATTTTAATTCAAATATCTAAAATACTATCATTTCAACATGTACTCAATATAGAACATTTATTAATGAGATACGGAGAAGGATGATAAGAAGTCAACAGTTACCCTACAACACTGATAATGTCTTACTTAACATAATGTGATGGTTAAAGTGAAGTGCTGTCCTACCAAAACAAAGTTGGGCCAAAGGAAAATATCAAATATTTTTGACATTTCAATTAAAAACTTAAAATTTATAAAAATAAAAAGTTGCTTGTCTGCACTAGTCATATTTCAAATGCTTAACTAGTGGCCAGTGCTCTGGACAGCACAGATCTAGGGTTTAGAAAGAGTATTAGGACTTCAAGGGAAATTAAGGATCATCAGATTGTACTTTAACACTAGGAGAATTTTTATACCCATTTCCCAGATGAGAAAATTCAGGCTTACACCAATAGGAGGGTTTACCTAAGACACATGGCAACAGTGTGATACACAGGAGTCACATCCAAAATTCCCGATTCTTCCTTATTTGAGTTTTGTTTTAACATTAGTATATCCATGTGTCTTGATCCTACATCTCAAATGATATGTGGTTTATATGGGGAGTTTCAGCTTACTCTTTGGAAAAAAAAATGGCATAAACCTGAGCCTCTATTCATACTCATTCCTGTTTCTATCAATTTCCTATTTATCACTCAAGATATGCTGTGTGTGATCTCTCTTTGACAACAAAGCACAGAAAATGAATTATTCTATAAACATTAGAGATAGCAGCCAACTTTCCAATAACCTGCTCGAGGAGGAAAACCATGAACAGTTGTTATATCGGTTTTATTCCTTCCTTTCATAGCCACCATGTGGATATATAACCAGAAAGGGCCAGCGCGATTCATCTGCTCACTGAGAGAATCCTAAAGCTCAAAACTCTCTGAAAGGCAAGAAACCATAATGAAGACTGTGAAAAACATGATACAAACAGGGAACAGATATATTTTTGATATCACTTCCTTCAAAATCCAATTGAAAAGGATTCTGATGACTCAGGCTGCAGAAACCCCAGGAGTGCTTAAGTCCCCCCGGCCATGTGGTAAATGTGGGTGATAATATAGATGCCAGAGTTAGGCAGAGACAGTGGAAAACGATCAGAGTTGGAATAAACGTGATAACCAGTTTTGTTTAAAGAAAACCTGCACTCTTACGGCAGTATTTTGGAATAAAAGATTGTGGATTTTGGAGCCAGAAGCTCTACTTGAATCCTAACACTCCCTTGTCCTGTGGCCTCTCTATTCCTCAGTTTTCCCATTTAACCCTTGTCAGGAAATCAATAGCAGTCCCTCAACTAAGACTAGTTACTTATCCAGTATAGCACCCCCCTATGATAAACTGATCATTTTTATTCGCCTCTCCATTCTTTTTGAGTTTTCATGTTACCATCCCCTGCTCCATAATTAATAATATTATCAATAAGAAATCAATGCTGTGGCACATGGAGGACATTTGTCAACTCTAAGTCATCAGAGGCCTCCACCATCTGCCTTCTAAGCCATCATCGAGTTCTTTCCTGGGAGAGAGTTGGCAACATGCATCAGTAAGGACAGAATTTCAAAGCTATGGTCACTGTTTGCCAAAAACCAAAGGCAAGAGTAGTGCTGAGCCTTGTCCAGGGCAGGTGTTAGAACAGATTGAACTATTGGGTCTCAGAAGAAAAGTACAAAATATTGGAGAAGGAGGAAGCGCAGTAAGAAGAGCTATAAAACATAAACATGTTGGCTCCCAGACACTATTTGTACATAAGACTTACTCTAGTTAGTCCAATTTTACGCCATCACAAACAGATCATCAGTCATGTAAATGGTGAACTAAGGGCACACAGAGGAGAACCTGACCTACTCCATAACATCATTGGCTGAAAAATAGCTGCCGATATTGTTTTATCATTTAGGACAGATTTGTAATAATTAGAGCAGATGGAATAAACCTGTTTAAATCCCAATAATGCACACATTAGTGCCCATAATTGATTACACATTCTTTTGTCTAGTTCATTGGGAGTGACTCGAATAGTGGGGTTTCCTGCTTCTTTGCCTTACAGCATATGCAGATGAGGAGAAATAGTAGTTTTTACAATGTTCTCCATGTTAACAAATACCAAAAAGAAAAGGCAAGCCCTACAAGGTAATTGCTCATGTGAGATTTTAAACACAGTATCCAAGAAGTGTGAGCCAAACTCTAGACAACATCTGGTAAGGTGAGACAACTGCCCCAGCAATTTCCCAGTACAAAATCACACATCTGCCCTAACCGGTTTTGCTCAGTGGATAGAGCGTCGGCCTATGGACTGAAAGTTCCCAGGTTCAATTCCAGTCAAGGGCATGTACATTGGTTGCAGGCACATCCCCAGTGGGAGGTGTGCAGGAGGCAGCTGATCAATGTTTCTCTCTCATTGATGTTTCTAACTCTCTATCCCTCTCCCTTCCTCTCTGTAAAAAATCAATAAAATATATTTTTAAAAAATCAGACATCTGCAGTCACTTTACAGATTGAAAAAGAAAAAAAAATGATAGGGAAACTAAACAAATCTTTATTGAATTGTCAAACTCAGAGACAAAAATGTTTCTCTTCCTTATAAAAGTGTGTGAGATAACTTTAGTAGTAAAAAAAATTACTGAGTTCTCTCTCTCTCTCTCTCTCTCTCTCTCTCTCTCTCTCTCTCTCTCTCTCTCTCTCTCTCTCTCTCTCTCTCTCTCTCTCTCTCTCTCTCTCTCTCTCTCTCTCTCTCTCTCTCTCTCTCTCTCTCTCTCTCTCTCTCTCTCTCTCTCTCTCTCACACACACACACACACACACCACACTTAAAAATGCACAGTTTATGCATGTCAAAGTCATCCTTACTTTAAGGGCCTATTTATATTAAAAAACTAGAGGCCTGATGCATGAAGATTCATGCAAAAATGGGCCTTCCTTCCCCTGGCTTCCGTCACCGCCTTCACTCCAGCCCAGAGCCACTTTTCTGCCTTCCTTCTGGCCCAGAGCCACCATTCTGCCTTCCCACGCTGCCCAGAGGTCCGTAGATGTCACCGCCTTCACTCCAGCCCAGAGCCACCTTTCTGCCTTCCCACGCTGCCCAGAGGTCCGTAGAGGCTGGGGCGGTGCAGAATGCCCTTGGCCACTCAGCACCTGCATATGCAAATTGACGTGTCATCTTTGTTGGGTTAATTTGCATGCTCACTCCTGATTGATTGGCTGGTGGGCATCGTGAAGGTATAGTCAAGTTGCATCTTTCTCTTTTATTAGTGTAGATTCTTCCATGACAACATTCATAGGCAGCAAACAGTATAAAACACATCTACAAATATCAGGGCCATCATTGGCAAAAAATAATCCTTTACAGTGGTTAAAATATTTAAATGCTCTGGATTTTAAAATCTAACACAGGGTGGGGGAAGTACTCAATGAAAGTCAGAAAATATAAGTTTTAGTCCTCTTTTACATTTAATAACTTTAAGTATGATGTTGGACCTCAGTTTCCTCTTATAATGGCAAAAATACTGCCTTCTTTGCAGAGTAGAAAGCAAGTTCATATGAGATTGCACACCAAAAAACACATAGTCAGCAAACTTGCACCAGTTTGCAAACACAACTAAACATTCAACAATACTGAGAAACATAGGATTATGTCACTGTTAACAATAAGGATATATTGTAACAGATGTAAACATTTAAATGAAAGCTTTTGTCTTCTTAAAAAATGAAAAATAAATATTAAATTAAACCAGAAATCAGGAAGATAGAATCAATTTAAAGGCCAAAATTTGTGAATTATAAATAAAAAGATAAGAACAAAAATACTGGATCTATTAAAAGCCTAAGAAATTCAAAGGAGGAAAAAAAGACCAATATAAGTAGGAATGGGAAAAGGCATAATCATAGATACTAAAATATTAAAATAATTACATGGGACACTATAAGTAATATGTATAAATCCTCAGGAAACGTATAATTCTTCAAAACATTAACTATTATAATTGTGCATAAAAGAAGTAAAAATATTTTTAAAAATCTATATTTAGCAGAATTTGGAAAAGTAAAAAAAATCTATATTTTCAAAGGCTTCAAGATCACTTGACTTTATAGTCAAGTTTATCTAATTTTTAAAAAGCCTATAATCTTATATGTTTTCACATTGGAGTATAAAATAAAAGACAGCTCCCAAATATATTTTATAAAGTAGAATTACTAGATGTAGATAATAGACAAATAACAAAAGCATCATTCAACTCATGTGAGAACATATGAAAATTCTAAATAAGTATTATAATATGCAAAATACATCAAGGAAAAATAAAACCCAATTTAAAAACGGGCAGAGGACCTGAATAAATATTTCTGCAGAGAAGATACACAAATGGCAAACAAGCACACAGAAAGATGCTCAACATCATCAGCCGTCAGAAAAATGCAAACTCAAACCAAAACGTGATAGCCCTAGCCGGCTTGGCTCAGTGGATAGAGCGTCAGCCTGTGGACTGAAGGGTCCCAGGTTCCATTCCGGCCAAGGTCACATGCCTGGGTTGCGGGCTCGATCCCCAGTAGGGGGTGTGCAGGAGGCAGCCGATCAAAGATTCTCTCTCATCATTATGTTTCTATCTCTCTATCCTTCTCCCTTTTCTCTGAAATCAATAACGAAATATACTTTAAAAATTAAAACAACAACAAAAAAACGTGATACCCTTGACAACCCAGGATTAGATACAAAAGTCCACATATTATATGATTTGATTAATATGAAGTATCCAGAATAGGTAAATATCCATAGAGACAGAAAGTAGCTTAGTATTTGCCAGAGGTTGAGGAGAAAGAACTATTGGGAATTACTGCTTAATGGATACAGGTGTTGTTGTTTTTTTTAGGTGATAAAAATATTCAAAAATTAGTTATTGGTAATGGTTGCATAACTCTGTGACTATATTAAAAAACACGGACTTACATACTTTATATGAGGAATTTTATGGCATTTGAATTATATATCAATAAG
>NW_006283770.1:6724890-6747826 GCF_000327345.1 Myotis davidii
TACATGTTATATTTGGGGGGCAGGAGGTAGGGGGGTAAGAGATCAACCAAAGGACTTGTATGCATGCATATAAGCATAACCAATGGACATAAGACATTGGGGGATAGGGGAGGCTAGGGGACTGTCTAGGGCGGGGGGAAAAATGGACACATATGTAATACCCTTTGTAATACTTTAAGCAATAAAAAAAAGAATAAGGGACAAAAAGGATAGTGTACAACGGTAATATAAATTCAAATTATGGGTAATGTTTCTTATTTTTAAGTGATTTTATTCATGAGTTTTCACACTATATGCCTCCTAACATGTTTATGAATTACAAATGCTATTTTATAAGAATAATATTCTAACACAATAGATGCTTAAAAGATATCTGACAATTTGTAGTAACTATTCCAAATAACAGATTTACATAAACTAGAAAGATGAGAAAATTAGTGAACTATCTAAAGTCTAACAAAAAACAGCAGAACCAATATCAATGGATAAAGACTAAAGTTAGTTGTTAAAAAAAAATCAAGAAAAAGGCAAACAAAATCACTATCATCCCTATTATTATTATTCAGGGATGTAAGAAAAATTTTAGCCTAAGACAAGACAAATTGAAAAGTTTTTCAAATATCAAAAATATTATTAAAATCTGTCTTTGTTAATAGTATATGCAAATGATTCTGTTAAAATCTATATCCTAAAAAAATATATTCTTCATATATAAGAGCATTTGTTATCCAGAATATACATAAAATGATGATTATTGAGATATTATTGGCTCTGAGAACAACAAAGAAAATGCTTATCAACAAAGAAAAGTCTGAGTAAATTGGGGTTTCTCCAAACCATCGAATATCATTTTCCAATTTTAAAATCAATGAGTCTGTTGGCTTTAAATTGATATTTTGTATACCAAAAGCAGCTGAATATTAGCCATTTCATTTTGTTATTATGACTTTGCATATATTCATACAGATTTGTATAATATGTAGTGTATATATGTACAGATAATATATACTTACATATGTATACATGGACACATAACTGCTACATACATGTATACCTATGTACATACATAATATAAACATATATGTAAGCACAAGCCTACACATACATAGTCTTGAAGTGTGTATTTGTAAATTTGTATATTAGATGATTACATGGAGAATAGGTCAAATTACAGGAAGAACTGGAAGAAAAGAAAAAAAGAAAGATAAGGAGCAAAATCTAATTGAAAAAAGTTGCCTGCCATAAAGTATTATAAATGCCTTTTAAATAACTGTATAAGAACATGTCTCTATGCAAAAAAAAAAATAATGCTAATGAAAATGATCACCAAAATAAATGTCTCTCAGGGTGTGCAGAGATGGATTTTATTGCATGCTATGTTTGAATTTGTTGTATTGGCAAGTGTTTTTGTTGATTTAGGAAAAAAAAAAGCAATAAGGCTATTTTCATCATAGAAGAAAAAGAAATACTATGGAAAACTTGTGAATTTACATAAAAATAAAACGGGGGAAAATTACTCTTAAATTTCACTACCCAAGACAGCCACTATGACCATCTGTATGCATTTTTTTTTTGTACAATGAAAGTATATACTATATACACCATTTGATATTTTCCTTTTGTTACTCAACATTAATTCAAAATATAATAATGACACAATATTCCATTATTTAGATATCCTAATTTACTTAATTATATCCAATACTAAACACTTGGTATTTATAAATACTAGTTTACATGTTTCCCTAGGAAATCCTGACTCCAAATAGAATACTGACTCTAGAGGTGTGAAGATATTTGAACATTTCAATAGTTACTGCAGAATTGCTTTACCAGGAGTTTTACACAGCAGCTAAAGCACTAGGCTAATTACTTCCAAAAGCAGCACCTTGGCCTCAGACATGATATTAAAATCATTGTACTCATGAGATCCAAAGCTGCCTAGATGGGTAACCATAAATAACCCTGCCTAAGGATTCACTCTGCTTGTTAAAGATGTACTTTGTAGGATGCAAACTGGGGCATGTACTTCAAATGAGAAATTTTTGTTTCCTTTCTTTGGGGTAATGGGGTACGTGCAGACAAAACTGGCTTTACTAGATGCAGCCCTTCCAACCACACTTATGCTACAGTGATCCGGCTTCTGAGTAATTAAACAAGTGGAGCTCTTAATCATTAAAAAAATGATTTGATCTATTTTCAGGCACTTGAATCTGGCTTTTAGTTGGGCCATTGATACAGAATAGCTATACCAACAGGTACCTGTTAGAATTACCTAGAACACTTAATTAATGTCAACAAGTGCAGTTCTGAATATTATTTTTCTATAAAGATTATAGACACCTAACAGTAAACATTATGGAGTCAATGACTGTTTATCAAATGTGGTCTAGAAATCCAGAGGAATCTTGAAATGAATTTTCTAATGTTTAAAAATTCTATAATAATTTTGTTTTCATTTTTAAAATATATTTTTACTAGACGCCTGGTGCACAGATTTGTGCACTGGTGGGGTCCCTCCCTCAGTGTGGTCTGCGGGGATTGGGCTGAAACTGACAGTCCAATGCTGCCTGCCACTCCTGTCTGTCACTCCTGCTTTCCCAGCCCTGCTGTGCCTGCCACCACCACTCGGTAGGCTCACTGCTCCTCAGCTGAGGTCTCTGGGGTGTGGCTGTCAGCCGTGAGCCCTGCACCTGGCGCCCGTATGTCAGCTGAGTGGGACTCCTGTTGTGGGAACACACTGACCACTAGGGAGCAGTTCCTGTGTTGAGTGCCTGCCCCCTTGTGGTCAATGAGTGTCATAGCAACCGGTCAACCAGTTGATCGAGCCTGCAACCTGGGCATGTGCCCTTGACTGGAATCAAACCTGGGACCCTTCAGTCCACAGGCTGATGCTCTATGCACTGAGCTAGACTGGCTAGGGCTGTCTCCATTTTTAAAATGCAGTTGCTTAGGTATATATACTAGAGGCCCGGTGCACAAAAACTTATGCACTTGGGGGGATCCCTCAGCCCACCTGTGCCCTCTTGCAGTCTGGGACCCCTTGGCTTATCCACAGGAGGCCCCGATGGTGGCGGGGCGGGCGGCGGCTCGTGCCACCCTGGGTTGCACATGGGAGGTCTGGATGGCAGCAGCTCGCACTCTCCCGCCCCACCTGCAGTATGCAAATTTAACGGCCATATTTGTTGGGTTAATTTGCATACTCTTCTAATTGGCTGATGGGCATAGCAAAGGTATCCTGTGTTGAGTGCCTGCCCCCTTGTGGTCAATGAGTGTCATAGCAACCGGTCAACCAGTTGATCGAGCCTGCAACCTGGGCATGTGCCCTTGACTGGAATCAAACCTGGGACCCTTCAGTCCACAGGCTGATGCTCTATGCACTGAGCTAGACTGGCTAGGGCTGTCTCCATTTTTAAAATGCATGTTCCATAGGTAAAAAGACACTACACTGTCTCTCAGTGGTAAATTGTAACTGAGCAATATTTTTCCTGGAAGCAGAGTTAGATTCTTACGTGTGGAGCTTGGCCATGGCCTAAGGAAATATGAAAACAGCATGAATGAAAGAATACCTTCTCATTTCCCCTTCACTGCCAGGATTTGATAATTCCTTTAAGACAGGATGCTCTGAATTCCAGAGCTACATGCAGGCTTCTTTTCCCCTTTTCATATTATCCTAGCTAATTATTTGGAATATCCAGTATGAGATTGTTTATTTGTCAAATGTCCACACTTTAAGATTCTCCAGATATTGATCACCCAAACATAACATTACGGTCTATAAACTTTTCTGGCCCTAGTAGAAATTCAGATTCCTCTTGGGCATGTAAATTTAGATAATGCAAAACCTTCTACATGAGATGCTGGCTCTGACTCTAGAAAATAAGTGATATTAACAGTTTGTTCCTGTTGGGGATGTTTGTCCTAAAAGCCAAGAAGAATATATCACTTTTCAAAAGAGGGGTGTCAGAAGCCTTCCTTCCTTACACGTTTGAAAGAAGCAGGTTCTATTATCTACATGAGAGTAAGTAAAAATATTAGAGATTGTAAAACATTTAGACACCAGTTTTAATCTTCTTATGCCCCTTTTCCATGAGGTTCAATGTTAGGAGGATAAAAAATATTCCAATGTCATCTAAATAAATTCTATTTTTATTCTTTTCAAGATGGTTCTGGAACTTTCAGGACAGGTACATACTAGCCACGTGTCCTCTATTCTCTTAGTTCTAGTCCTGCATTCAGCTGGAATACTGACTCACAAACCTGGTTGCACCTTATAAAAATGGCAGTGCCCACGTGCCATACCCAGAGGTTTGAATTCAAATCATTTGGTCTGAGTGCCTGGACTCCGTATTGTTTTTAACACTTCCTTGCAAATTCTAATGTGCAGCCATCATTTAGAGTCACTGACATCTTTGGAGAGTTAGCAATTCCCCCTCAAGGAGATCACAATTAGAGAAAGATAGAAGTTATCCAGACCCAGACCCTCCTGCACAGTTCCTCCTAATACTGCACCACTGCCATAGTTTTTATTAAGGAAACTAGCCTTCATCATGTTAGTATATGTCATGTGCATCAACCATAATGGTAGAATTTTACCTCCATTTTGCAAAAGATAAAAGTCTTTAGCAGGCCTTGTCACACATTCACTGTGAGTCGGGCTCTGTTTGGGTACTAGGGTTCTATCTCAGGTCAAGAGGCAAGACCACAGTCTGTAGGCAGAACTCAGGAAACTGCCTGAAGTCCAAGAGGTAGAGCATTCTCCAAAATGTGCAGCTTCCAGCAGCCCAGATCCTGCCTCTGAAAAGTACCCAGGCGGGGGTTTCTTCTCGATTCCAGCATCAGTATCTGTTGTCCTTAGCAATAGGAGCCTTTTTCCACCTGCCTGTGCTCCTAGGAGATATCTAGCAGGTCTTGGGCAAATTATAAGGATGCGTTTCTACTTTAATGCAACCCTTCCATTACTCTTTCAGTTACTTAGATCAATCATGCTTGAAGACCATTATTAAGTTATGCTGTAATCTTCACCTGCCCAGATTAAAGAACCTGTCTCCTCTAACCTTTTCCTGGAGGAATGACTCCATGAACCTTTTATTGTATTCACTGCTCTTTTCTGAGCTCTCTTCAACAGTCATTAAGTCTTGTCTGAATAGAAATCATGAATAATACGTATAAACCCTTTAGGAAGGTGCCTTTGTGGGCTTGCCCTATAGGCTCTTTGAATCAGAATAGACATAACTTGCAAGGCATTCCCATTAAAGAAACATGATTTAATATTTCATAATTCTAATTCTGATTTGAACACCATATATTGAGCAGTTACTTATGTGCTAGGCAGTATACTATGGGACTTTCCCATGTCATCTTACTGATACTTACAATGGCCTTTGGGGGAAGGCATTGTGAATTCCCATTTTATTGAGGAATAAAACTAAGGCTCAAAGAGGTTAAGTGACTAGTGATCCATCTAAGACCATAAAGCCAGGAGCCAGAAAAGAGGCTGGGAAGAAGAAGTAAAAGGCAGCAAGCCACAACAGTAAAATCCAATTCAAGGGATATACTCCCACCCATGCAGCCCACTTAATCTAGGAGGGAAATGCTAAAGAAAAAAATTAAAACAAACTCTTTTGAGAGGAACAGAATGCCATCTACACTAATAAAAGAGAAATATGAAAATTAACTGTACCTTCACAACGCCCACCAGCCAGTCAGGAGTGAGTATGCAAATTAACCAAACAAAGATGGAAGGTTAATTTGCATACACAGGCACCAAGCGCTCAGGCACAATGCTGGTGCCAGAGCGATGACACCAGTGTCCTGCGCTCAGGCCGCAGGGGAAGGGCGGGCTGCGGACACAACACAGGGCTACTGAACTGGGGGTATGCCCCCATGGTGGCTTCCTTTGCACAGAGGTGGTGACAAAGCCCCCATCATGCCTCGCAAATAGAGAGCGGACAGCATGGTGTGGTGGCTTCATCACCAAGGCAGCAGCGAAGCCCCCAGGTCTGGCAGACAAAGACAGAGAGTGGACAGCAGGGTGTGGTGTCTCCGTTCATGCAGCGGTGGTGGTGGCAGTGAAGTCCTCAGGCCTCGCAGACAGAGGGCAGCAGGGCAAAGCAGCCAGGCCCCACAGAGAGCAGAGAACCATGGGGAGTGGGCCTAAGGCATCAGTAGGACATCCCCTACTGATTGGAGAGGGTGCAGGTTGGGCTGAGGGACACCCCCCCATGCATGAATTTCATTCACTGGACCTCTATAACATTATAATTGGCTGAACTGCCTAATTCCCCTCTCTAGTGCTATTAGTTAGGCACATGTATATGCTAATAAGCAATTTCTGGAGGTGAGAAGATCAGTCTCCTTCCCATTACACACACAGGAACTTTAATCAGGTGTTCTACAGAGCAGTTCAGATAGTTTCCCTGTGGACAGAGGTCTAAAAGCTCTTTTAACTCAAAGAAGGAATTTTCTGTGTAGAATTTTCTGTAAGAGACGTGTGGCAATTTAGAGGTCTGTGCTGACATTGTCAAGCCAAATGGACAGTCTAATAGCTTCACTTACATAGGAGCCTGCCAGGTTGTGTGACATCCAGGCTTAAAACTGCCCTTCTTCCCCACCCTGTTTGACCAGGTCCTGCTGCTAGTACAACCTTACACTTGACTGATTTGCATTTCTTCTTGAACGTGAACTAGAGGCAATGCGTAGGAACAGCAGCCCTGGTCTCTTCTTGGTAACTGAACGGTTAAAACAAAAGTAGCCCCTGGGCTTAGAGTGGCTTCAATTTTGCTGATTCCCAAACTCACAGTGAAAGCTTCAGGAATACTTCTTCTCATGATACTTCAGAAAGGGAAGGGTTTTTGTAGTTAGACCAAAGAGAGTTGATCATTAGTCATTTGTTGTTTTCTGAAGTCTCCCATTGTGTACCAATTAAATTTGAGAGACAGGGGGAAAAACGTGAATTTTATATGAGTAGTTTTCAGACAAATACAATTGTTCACACATGAAAAAAATTTTATTTGTTGTACTCACTTCTGCACCAGAGGGAGGGAACTTGACAGAGGAGACTAGCCACAGCCCTAAACCACTCTTTATTGATTTATCTTTCCCTCTTCCTGCTAACAAGGAGTAGGACTCAATTATCTAAGACCTCCTAATAATTTCTGTTAAAAAAAACGAGAGAGAAAGGCCCACAACTATTGGAATAGAGCACAGCTGAAATTAATAATGTTTCATTTCTATCGTTTGTGTATTTATCAGATGACCTTTGCTTTAAAGCAAGCAACTGAAACCTTTTTGGCAGTGATAACAAGTAGCCTTGTTAATTAATTTACTTAAGAGTTGAATTAAAGAGGAATTATAGGTAATTAATTACACAAGTGCAATTCAGTATCTTTACAATATCACTCCA
The DNA here is from genome assembly GCF_000327345.1 of Myotis davidii. NCBI lineage: Eukaryota > Metazoa > Chordata > Mammalia > Chiroptera > Vespertilionidae > Myotis > Myotis davidii. The sequence goes on from NW_006283770.1 coordinate 6,732,296, forward strand.
ATAAGATAAGTTCCATGAATGCTTAAGTAGTTGGCGAGATGGCTTCTTGTGAGTAGAGATTTTCAGGAAGTGGCATGATGGCTGCTTTGTTATGATATTTTAGAGTCCCATACAGAACTCAATGGTCTCTGATGGATCTTCAACCTTGAGATTTTATCATTCTTTCCTTTCCTTTCTTTGAAACTCTATTATTCAGCTTGTGCTACACTAACAAACAAACACATTTCCCAATGAATCACAACAAAAACAACAACAAAACATTTGTTTTATGTTCATGCTACATAAGGCTGCCAGTCAGCTTCAGCTCTGTTCCAGGTCTACTATGAATTTGCTCCACATATCTTCCTTTGTGGACAACAGGAAGAGAGAGCAGCCCCTTTGTAAAGCACCTGCCTGGACACAATGTACATCCTATTCACTCTCATGCTATCGGCCAAAGCAAGTCCCATGGCCTACAGGGAACACTGGAAGTGATGTGACAAAGGATGCAGATGTATATCCTGATTTGAGGGTGGGAGTAACAGATAGCTATGAATGACACTGCAATTTACCACAGAACCATTCAGGCAGGGGACATGTGGATCATAATTAAAATTTTCCCAGTAGGGCACAACGTCAGACATCAATACTTCCAATTAAAATGACACTGAGATCTAGACCTGCCATGTCTCCACATAATTAAAAAAGCATAGATAAAATGAATAGAAGAGCTTTCGAGGAAGTTGGGTTATAACAAATGTTAGAACAAGGTAAAGGAAACATTTAAGGCATTAAGATAGATTTAGTTTTTAGTTTTTATCCCTCCTTTTGTGTTTCGCATGGGCAGGTTGTAAGGCTGCTGGCCATGTCAAAAGGAACATGGATACTCACTGCAGGGACACACAGGACCACAGAAAGAATCCCTTTCCACTCTGGTTCTCTCCCTAAGATGTCTTCCAGCTCTGATATTCTTTGAACTGAGATAAGAGATGTGAATAAAGCTTTGTCAAATAATGGGAGGGAGGGAAGGAGGGATGAATCATCATTAATGTTAGTTGTGTTAGCTAAAGTTAATATTCTTTGTGCATTAATCAATGACTACCATGTGTTATTCTACAGAAGATGACAACCAGATTAGGCTTAATTGAAATGGGAAGTGAGAAAAACAAATACCAATTATAACAGAGGTATTGTAGAAGGAATGTGGTGTTTACCTCAACCTCTAACAAAGGCGGGGGAGGGTTCACTACAGTGAGCACTTTCAAGGTCTTTTGGAGTACAGGGTTAGAAGCATTCTGGTTTCATTCCCAGCTGCTTCAGTTACTACCTGGGAATCTTGAGTAAATTTCCAGTCTCTATTGACCACAATGTGTTCCTCTAAAACAGGGACAGCAATATTTACCAAAAATTTAGTATATTTTGATGAACTGCACATTATGTGCTAGGCATTGTTCTAGGCTTTGGGTATTCAGTTGTAAGCAAAGCAGAAATCTCTGTTCTATTGATGTTTACAATGTAGAGAGAAACCCAGATTATAAATAAATGTATTAGTATATACCATAATGTTAGGTGGTATTACTTAGGATGGAGAAAACTAAATTGGATGGAAAGCGGCCAAGATCAGTGGTAGAAGTTCTATGTTACAGCAGGCAGTTAGGGAAGGAAGGTCTGTTGCTGCAGAATCCAGAATAAAGAAAGAGTGAGAACCACAGGCTCTTTTTGGGAGGGTGGGGGGAGGCAGGAGGGGGATGACCACTCCAGACAGAAGACACACAAAGTGCAAAAACCTCAAAGAAGACATGAAGTTATTATATGAAATAATAACTTAAAGTCAACATGACTAAAGCAATTTAATGGAGGAGACGAGAAGAAAGAGGTCAGTGGAGGCCAGATTATACAGTTTCATAGGCCCAGGTTGAGACTACATGTTGATATGGATGGGATAATATGTCAGGAGACAGCTTTGTAAAGAAGTGACAGCTTTGAAATACTACATGCTACATAATGTTATTTAGGAAAAACTCTATTTTCTGTCCCTTATCCCTCACACAGTAAAGTAGAGCATCCCACAACTTTGAACCACAAGATTTGGAACAGAGATTTGTGCAATTTTAAGGGATATTTGTTATCATTAATGCAGTTAGTAGAAGAGTTGACTTCTAAGCCTGGTTGGATTAATATATTACAAGTTGCCCATGAAAATCTCATAATTTTCCCCTAACTCATTTGTCTGCTCCTCCTCCAAATAGTGCTGGTTACATGCAAACTATCTTGTCCACAAAATCCAGACCTGCTCCAGGTTTTCCTGTGCCAGGTGACATTCAACAAATGAAATGCCAAGTTAGCTATGAAGACAGTCATCTCTCTAACATGGGGGAAAATTAAAAGTATTCTCACCTTCTTAAAAAATATACTCTGATAATCTAATCCTATATGAGTAGAATTTGAGGTCATGTCTCAGGAACTCCTTCTTAAAATATGAACAAGTAACCTCAAATGAATAATATAGTAGACCAATGATATTTTCATGTAGAAAAGTCAATAGATTAGCCAGTTGGTCACCTAAAAGGCCCTAAATATCCTTTTAACACACAGCAAATGAATTTGACCTTGTAAAATAAATGAAAAAGAGTCTGAAAAGGTTAGGGCTCAAGGGTTGCTGGCCCAGAGGCCCAGAGTCATGGAGCAGAAATGAGGAAACTAATGCAAACATGATATTTCTCATCTCTGTACTGTTCTATATTCCTCCACCTGGAATGTTGACCCCATCCCCAACACTCACATGTGTTTTTTGTTTGTTTGTTTGTTTGTTTGTTTGTGTTTTTTTTTTTTCTGAGTCCGGTTCGAAGGCTGCCACAGTCACGGAGATTCCCTGATTCCCCAGCAGGAAGAATCTCTCTCCTGAACTTCTACAGGCCTACCTGTGTCTCTCTATAACACTGAGCACTTCCTAACTTGGATGTTAGTTACATTTTTGCCCTGCATTTTTTTTGCCTCCCCTATGATTATAAAAAGAACTCAAGGCTAAGTCTAAGTTGGATTAATCCTTGTGTTCCCCCTCTCTAAAGTCTGGGAGCTTTGCACAGTGCTCTATCCAAAGTAGGCATCCCATAACTAGTAGTAACACAGATGGTTTAAGTGGAAGGGAGGAAGGGAGGGAGGGAGGGAGGGAGAGGGAGTTCTATGGAAAGTAATCTCACAGGGTGATCTGATCATAATCCCAAAGGGCCAGATCAAATGGGTAGTCAATAGGGAGGAAGGAAGGAAAGGAGGGAGGGAAGGAAGAAAGGAGGGAGGGGGAACTTCTACTAACATTTCCTATTTGATTGTTTCCTCTTAGACATTCCTGTCACTCATCAGACATCAACAACACAGATTCCACAGATTATCCAAGTAAAGCAGAGCCGTATCAGTTCTTTCTAGGTATCGCTCCCTAATTTTTCATTCCAACCCACCTGCTTTGATTCAAATACTACACTGATCCTTCTCCTCCTCTCAGTATAATGAGAAAACAAGACGTAGCAAGTAGAGGAAATTTTTGTTTTCCGAGAGGCATTTCAGAATGTGTTATTAGTAGCTAACAGCAAACCTGGCAGTGGGTAAAGGCCAGGGAGTAATTTATGACTCAGTAATAATCAAAGGAGTTATGTATTCAGTGGCAGGAGTTAAAATAACATAAAGCTTCAAAGCTTTAAAGTTCAACAATTTTCATTAAGGGAAAGCAAGTTGTACTTGATAAGCAGTATCTCCTATATCTGAATGTATACTCACACTAATGATGAACCGAGCTGGAGGCAGGAAGGGGGTTTGCTAATCAGGGAAAGGAGTGAATTGAATTTTTCCAGTGACTGGAGGTGTTAACTGAACAGCCAGCCACCGCTGAGCAAAGTTTCAAAAAAAATACAGAGAGTGAATGTTGTGTAATTTTTTAATACTCTACTTGCAGCTTCATATACTCAGGAGTCTATATCCACTGCTTTCACTCATACATGAAGATGAACATGTCTGTATGTGTATGTGTTTGTTCAGAGAAGTGATGAAGAGCATGAACTTGGCAGTCATATAAAATTAGTGAGGTGTCTCATTATACCTTTTAATTTTGGACAAATCCTAAGATGTACAAGCCTCAGTTTCTTTATTCCTATAAGGAGAATAATGATGTATAATTCCTTGTTGAATTGTTGTGATGACTGAATATAATAAGAGATGGAAAAGAAAGTCCTTATCACAACAGGCAAACAATATATGGTAATTATTATACTGTTATATCACATTCATCTAATGTTTGCAATTATTTTCAGTTCCTTAAAATCTATATTAAGGGCAATATCATGCTTCCGCCATTTATTTGCCAACATTTCTAGCTCACCAGCTAGGAAACATGGCTCTGTGAATTGGAAAGACCGAGAATAAATCAGAAAAAAAAACACAGGCTGAAATAGTTTTATTACCGAGTGTCCTAGTGTGCAAAACTGATAAATTTATCTTGGGTTCAATTTTATTCATATTCCCCAGGTTACTTTCCCTCAACTTTCTGAATTCATTTCCAAGTCTATAGTCTTTTCTCAGACATAGAGAAAGAGATGATCAAAGAGTAAAAAACGAGTGATACACAATGTGACCCATGTACAGAGGCATTTCCATATAGTTTCTTGACTATAAGGATTAACAAACACTAGCAAATGGCAGGGAAGGAAATGTGGGAAAAAATTCTCTGAAGGTTTTGTAGTCTTAATCAGATATGCTTTTATCTTGGTTTGGGTATGATCTTTTCTAAATATAACGATGAGAACCAATGACCATGAATGTTTCTAAGGGACAATAATGTAAAAAAAAAATTGCTATGTATTTAACTTTCATCATTGTGTTTAATTTCCACAACAACCATGGTAAAGACAGTCCTATTTTTGATCATTTCACAAACCAGAACATTGAGGTTCAAAGAGTTGAAATCATTTGTCCAGATGACACAGCATTGATTGGGAATGCAGGATCTGAAATCTAGAGTTAGAACTCCTAACTGCTGCTCAGCACAACCTCTAGACCAGGACCTTTTAACCAATGTGCCCCGAACATCCACTCTGCTCTACTGTGCCAGATGCTGGCACTATCAGAATGTCCCTGGGGCATTCACAGGGTAGTAAATAAGAGAAGCTCTTAAGTGAATGTCGATGCAGTGTGGTAACCTCTGGCTATAAATACGCACACACTGCCAGATACATATACGTAGGATAGGTACGACTGGTGGCCTGAATCTAGCAGAAAATATCCTAGAAGGGGTGACACTGAAGCTAAGTCTTCAAAGAATAGGTAAATAAGAAGTTGGTATCAGGCAATTTAAAATGATGAGGACAAAAATATAAAAAGAGGTATATTTGGAGGTTATATACATATAATATATATACATGTGGCTGAAATATATAGTTAAAGGCAAGAGAAGGCAAGAAATGAGAGTGGTGATGTGACCAGATCATAGATAATCTAAGATAGCACCAGGGGCACTGGATGTTACCCTCTTGGTTGTAGGCAAAGGGAGCCATTGAGGCTTTTAGTCAGGAGAGTGATGTGATTATATTTGAATTTTAGACACATGATGACTTTACTAGTAGATGAATCTTGGGTTTGTCTGGGTTAGAGTAAAGCCTCAGTAATGGTTAGGTGTTATTTATTTTTATGAATGGAGGTTAGAAAGCCTTAACTAAGTTCTATTTTTCATTATACTCGTCAGGTGAAGAATCCAAAGAAGGGTGCTAAGTGGCATCATTGGGAACATTTGCATTCAGAAAGGCCTATTGTGTGTCCCAATTCAATTTAAAAAGGGGAGAAATTTGGCTCTCTGGATGCATAGATATAGACCTAATCTTTCTCTAAACACTTGTAGAGGTACTTATGATTTGACAATGTCTGTGAATTCAAAGTGCTGAGAACTGACACCCTTTATTTCCATAGTGCACCTTACTATCTCAAACACAGTGCCACCTCATTGCATCATCAATGGACTCACTTGTCTGTACCAGGAAGACCCTGGATTCTGACCAACTTGAAACCAGGTTCTCAACCTTTGCATCCAAGGTGAAGAGATTAGCCAAAGAACATCCTAGTGCATGCATAACCCTTGGACACAGACAACAGCATGGTGATGGCTAGAGGGGTGGGGAGCTGGGTGGAGGTAGGCCAAGGGTGGATGGGAATGGGGGGCATCTATAATAGTGTCAACAATAAAAATAAAGTTAAAAAAAACAACAGGTACCTATATGCATAATCTTGAAAAAAAATGAACGTAAACTCTAAATTTAAGATACAAAAAAGTATGCATAATAAAATAATACATACTCAATGTGTAGGAGGCTGGGCATGGCTACCCTATGAAACATATTAAGGCAGTTGGATGTTTACTCCTGATAAGTTATGATTTAAGTGAAATAGGACAACAGTCAATGATTGATTTTAATACTTTTTCTCATAGTTGATACTTTTAAAGTAGACTTAAATATATATATATATAGTCATACTCATATCATAACCATCAGGAATACAGCTGACTCTGCAGAACAATGCAGGTATGACTATATCAGAACCACAGACCACATAAATTGCATTGCCAGAGTGACACAATTTCCAAGATCAAGTCACAGGACTAGTGTTATGCCAGGAAGTGCTCTAAGTACATGCCTTATTGGCTCATTTAATTGTCACAACATTCTAGTAGGCACTGTTATTCTCTCCATTTGTAGCTAATGAAACAGACATAGAATGGTTAAGCACCTTGGCCAAACTCACACACACAGCTCAGAAGTGTAAGTCTGGGATTAAAAGCCAGTCAGGCTGGCTCCAGAATCCTTGACTTTAACCCTTCTATCATGTCCCTTAGTGAGCAATTCCCAGTGAAGCACTTAAGAAAACAAAAAAGTACACTCTTTTTCCAACTATCCCAGTTGTAGCATTTCTGCGAAATGTGGTGCATGTTAAAATTGTATAATAAAATGCTACTTGTCATATTTTAAACAGTGTTGGGTTCTAGGCCCAGTTACTTACAAATTACTTTTTCACATACATAACTGTCTGGGGGATATCCATATAAATCATGGAAGACATGGGGCAAGTCTTCAATGTCAGTAATTATCCCCCACTTTGCAAGGCATCTGACATCCCTGGCTACCACCCACTAAATAACAACAGCATCCCCTCTGATCATTATGGAAACCCACAGTACCACCAGAGACTTCCAAAACTCCTCCTAGTGCCAAAAGTCTTCCCTGATCATTAGTATCTGAACTTGGCTGACTGGAGCCTGAGAAATGGACATCTATTCTCTCCCTAAAGTCACCCAAAGCAGTTCTGTTTTTATCCGTTTTATTCATTGGAGTTCCAGGTAAGATTTTGTCTAAAAAATAAAACAAAAGCTTTTTGCTACTTAAAAAAAGTCTTCAAACTACTGCCTCAGACTAGGACTCATTTCTCATCCATTTTCACTGGCCATAATAGAAACACCTGTCTGCAGTCCCTACCATCTGCACCCGTCTTAGCTCCATTTTTTTTTCCAGATGAGCACACTGCTAATGCCCCAATCACTTGTCATAACAAAGAGTTACAGTGAGAGACTGCTGGCACAGCTAGAGAATGCAGTCCCTGATTCTGCTAGCAGTGCCTCTGTACTGACGTCCACTAGATCTTTGTGACCCTCCAGGCCTGTGTGCGCTCTTCCCTTCAGCTAGTTGGGTGCCTTGACTGGTCCAATCATAGGACATCCATGGTCTCCTGTGGTATTGGGAGCCAACGCCTCCACCAGGGTTTCATCTGGAGGGAACTGCGTTAGGTTGGAAACAAAAATACACCTGCTATTGCTGATGTGGAGCCCCGGACCAGGGATGAGGAAACAAGGTTCTCTGCCACTAATTAGCTCTGTGGACTTAAGCATATGACTCCCTGTCTCAGGGTTTTGATCTCTTCCTGGGTAAAATAAGACTGGATTTCAAGATTCCAGAGTCCTTTCAGCTCTGCCCCACTCTGCTTCTCTCATGCACGCAGTAGACTGTAGGTAGAAAGAGAGTGTGCGCAGCTCCAGGGCAAGGTCGGCTGAACAACCAGCTAAAGATGAGCAAGAAAAAACTTTTCTGAGGCTATGGCTTGCATTTTTGACATGCTAACAAGCTACCAGGGTTATTCTGCCACTTTACAAAATCAGCAAGAGATGGCAGCTCATGGAAATGGCTGGAATGGGATGAACAATAGCAATGATAACAATGCTTTAAGGAAAATGTTTTAGAATGAGCTTTTGCCTGGATTTTATTGTCTACTTAGTCACTGCATCCTCTTTGCCCCTTTCCTCTTTATACCAGAACATAACTTGTCTGTGAGGCTGTCCAAGGAACTAAAACGTGAATGAATGAGGCTCAGGGAAGAGGAGAAAAAACTGGGGCAGGAAGGAATTCTATGAGGTGATGATTGAAATGTCAAGAGTGGCTGGTCAGAAACAATCGGAAAGTGCTGTGTTAAGTTCTGGACAGTTGCTAAATGAGATTGTCAGGAGATGGACAAGGGAACTTCACAGCAAACAGAGGCCAATTTGCCAGGGAATAATTAGCATGTTGCATATTCAAAACAGGTCAGGCCTTGGAGTGGGAAGCTTCCAGTTGGAGTGCCAGCTTAGTTTTTAACTAATTGGGTGACTTTGGGCAAATTACTTGGGGTTTCAGTTTCCTCACTGATAAACATGATTATTGCCAATATTTTCTATTACTAGCTGCTGATATTCTGTATCAGTAGAACTCCTTTCAAAATTTAAATCTTAATAAGAATCCTAATCTATACTAATAAAAGGGTAATAAGCTAATTAGGCCGGGAGACCTGGGGCCGAGGCAGAGGTGGTTAGGCTCGATCAGGCCAGCAAGGGGGGCGGGGGCGGGGAGGCAGTTGGGGGCTATCAGGCTAGCAGGCAGAGTGGTTAGGGGCGATCAGGCAGGCAGACAGGTGAGCAGTTAGGGGCCAGCAGTCAGGATTGCAAGAGGGATGTACAACTACCCACAGTCGGATATCCCCTGAGGGGTCCCTGATTGGAGAGGGTGTAGGCCGGGCTGAGGGACACCCCCAACCCCTGTGCATGAATTTTGTGCACTGGGCCACTAGTATCTGAAATGAACAAAAGAGGAGCTGCCCTAGGGCTCCTGCTACTTCCTCCCCACCTATCCCAAAGGTGACCTCTAAATCACCTCTTCAAGAACCTCAGAATGTTTGAAACCCATCAGATGGCATGCTCCCTAAGATCTCTTCTAAAGTATTCTGTCATGTATTCAACAAACATTTATTGTGAGCCTCAGCTATAAGAGATACTGCTAGGCACTGAGTATGTAAGATAATCATGACATCATACCTGCCTTCCAGGGTTTTGTCCAATATTTACAAATAGTTTTCTAATTATTAGTTGCTTTGTCATGCAGAATGCCTCCAGGGATAGACTGAGAAAGCAAGTGAATGGAAGTATCCCTAGCTAGTGTAGCTCTCCATAAAAATTAGTAAACTTGTATCTTATATACACATAGTCTCCTGAAACTAGCTTCATGTGATCTCATCACCAAAAGCATGTAGTAACCGATACTGAATTTCAGATTTTCAAGACTGTGGAGAAGACAGAGCTCTTCTGACAGTTAAGAGCTCCTCTGCAAGATCTTGTAGCATCCATACTCAATACCCATGTTTTATATTTCCCTTTTAGGATGTGGTCCACTGGTCCCAAGATTTTATGGTAAATATTTTCAGGGGCAGCAAAGCCTCTGTCGAATCTGGAGATAACTAAAATGCATCCCATGAAGTCCATGATCAAAACAGCTGATGAAGCTAGGGAATATCCTTTGGCATCCAAAGAGAAGAATGACTACAAATTGATGATGCTGGTGTTCTTTGGAGCCTCCCAAACTGGCCCTGAGCCGTGACCCTGAGATATTTTTGAGCCATGAATATGTGTCTAGGTCCAAAGTAGATGGTACTAAATAAGCCATATCTATTTGGAGATTACTGGGATCTGTTGAAAAGGAAGTCTCATTACTTTGTGTTGCTGGTCACCAAATGTGGCAGTTTTAAAACATACTTTCCTACAAGAGGTGGGAGTGTATTGTTATCTACTCTTGATTCTGGGCAAGCTATGACGACTTCAACTTTTGGAGTATGAACAGACATGAATATGTGATATTGAAATCGAGATCACAAAGACCATGCAGCTTCTCTCTTGTTTACTGAAACACATGAATTTGGATCTCTGAGTATCATGGAAGAGATCCTACAACCCTTAAGCCACCATGCTGTGTGAAAGCCCAAGTCCCATGAAGATGCCATGTGTAGTTGTCCTGGTAGACATCTCTCTACTGAGCCCAGCCTTAAAGTCAGCCCAGCCTAGGCTCCATTATATACATAATGGAGCCTTCAAATTATTCCATTCAAGTTACACCTGTCTTTAGAATCTTTCCAGTTGAGGCCCTACACATCATGGAATAGAGATAAGCCACTTCTTCTTGGCCTTATCTGAAGAACTGACCCAATAATCCATGGGCATCATTAAAGTGTCATTGTTTTATGCCACTAAGTGGTGGGGTGGTTTGTTAGCAAATTCACAAAGCTATAAATAGATAAACAGAGCAGAGGAGGTCTGAATTAGGTATCCTCTCAGGGACAGATAGAGTTCTCAGCCCTTGGGAATGAAGAAGAGAGATCTTCCTGGGGCAGACTCTCTGCCAAACTAGAGATGACAGATCTGATCTGGAAATTAAAAACCTTCCCAAAACTGTCCATGACTGAGGTACTCAGCCCCCGAGGACTGGAAAGGATAACTTTAGGTTGAAACAAGGAGTCCAGAGCTGTAACACACAGAGGAGGGGGACCCACATTCATCCGCACTGTTCTGTGACCCTGACTAATGAGGCAGGTTGGTGTGAAGCTCTACATCAATGTAGCCATATATGAATTTACTATAAATGAATTCATTAAAAATCAAACCACCAAGTGAGCAATTCTCCAAACACCATCCAAGACTTATACTAGGTCTTGGAAAGCTTGCCACTCTCATTTCACTACAGAGTAGGAAGTAATAGCTAACTATTGCCCAAATGACAGAAAAGGGTGTTCCTCTTTTGGCACATTCATACTTTATTTTCTCTGCTGGATGGAGATCCACCACCATGCCTTGGAAAGGCAGGCAGAAGAGAGGTTCCTAGACCAGGACTCTGTAGTTAAGATCATTTTGGATAGGTTGTACAGGATTACTCAGCGAATGTATCCCCATTGAATTAGATCAAGAAACCTATATTGAATCTACGATGCATTCCTAGCCGCACTTTTTCTGCATCAGTTCCTCTATCTCATCCAGTCCATCTTAAATGGTATCAAGATAGTGCCGGCACTAGGTGCTTGGTTGCAATTTTGGAGAATTTTGTTCTTTGGCAACTTTGCTGAGTTTTTCTATGGGGGCAGGAAGGGAGCAGAAGCATCCAATTCTCAAAACTGTGTTGAGTTTGGGTCACAGGGAATATGCACAACTTGCTTAAGGTAGCAGATGAGGACAGCTTCATGGATGCCTCTGAGCACAGGAGTTTGGAGGGGAGGCCGCGCTTAAGTCTGAGAAGTCACCAACTTTGAGAACTCAGCTTCTGACAGTTTGTACATGATGAACAAGGGGTCAAAAAGAAATCAGTACAGGGCAGGTACATTGGCCTTGGGGTGAGATGGGATAATGGATTGCTTCTTGTCCAAATGTCCTTCTCCAAACCATATGAAACCCTCTGTAAGATGAATAAATTATAAACCCCATTGTTTTACCACTCATGTGGTTCCCATATCCCAAAAGGGAAGCCTTCTTAACCCGAGAGAGAATGCCCGGTCTTAAAAATGTATCCATTTTAACATTCTTCTGTAAATTCACAAAGCTATAAACACTGCTAAAATAGGACATGGAAGTTAGCTGTTAGGGTTAAGCTGAGGAACAGACATGCTTACCCACCACGATGCAATAAGAAGATTCCTTCACATGAAAGAATTTTTAAACTCCAAATGGAACATAGCAATGACTACTGCCTTCCTAGATATATTTATTTGACCCAGTATGCTTCCCCTTTATTTAATTCTAATTGCATGAATCTTCACATTGAATAGAGTTGCATGGCCTGATCTAATGAAATTCTCCCATTGAACCAAAATGTCCACCCTTTCATTGGACTTTTAAACTCAGCAGGCTTGCCCACACACAAGACCATGACTGACAGATAAAAGCAAACCACAGACAGCATGCAGCAGCCCAGAAAAACGCCCCACACTTCTCTCACTCAATTCTCAGCTCACTGCTCCTGCTTCCGGCTCTGCTTTCGTGGTTCCCTAACTCTTTGCCCTGGCTCCCACATTGTCTCTGGACCTTAGGAATATGCCACTTCAGGGGGCTCTCTCTTTAGTTTCTTGGTCTTCAATTTCCTCTTGGCATCCACTGAACCACACTAGCTGATTGAATCCCCAGATTCACACTGCGGTCACAGAAACTGTCTGTCTTCAAATCATCTTCCTCTGCTTCTTTGTTTTGTTACCTTAGGCAAGCTGCTGGAATTCTCCGTGCCCTTGTCACATCAGAGAAGACTGTAAGAATTAAGGGAGACTTTATAGTTAAAAATCCGTAAGACAGAACCTAGTTCATAGTGATCCCTTAATAAACATTAATCTGCTACTGCTGTTAACTCCAACTCATGAACGACAGGAGGGGGATTGAAACCTTACATCAGTGTTTCATAAACTGTTCTGAAGAACTTTGCTTCCTTAAGAATTTAATAGGTTTTAAGGGGCAGAAAGGTCTGGCATTGAATCTATTGGGAAATGTTAGGTTAAATAAAGTTAAATTGATTTCTGAAATTCAGGGCTATCCAGAGAAACTTTATGGAAAAGTAGGTTGTTCTTGATCCTCAAAGCAGAAATATAAGGGTTTAAAGAAAAGCTGAATTATCTTGAGGCTGAACAATCAGTGGATATTGGATACTGATAATAGGGCTGAGTTGTATTACACATATAAATTTAAGTGAATTAATGAGAACTTGCTTGGTGCCAGGCATTGTGCATTGTTCATCCAAATTTTCTCACTTATTTTTCATATTTATCCTGTGAAGCTAAACATTACTTTTGTCCTATAGATGAGGAAACTAAGGCTAAAGTAGATAGATGCCATCTCCATGCTAGTAAGTAGTGCATCCCAATCCAAACCCAAGGCTTCTACCTCTGACTCAGCCTTCATGCCCCGGACTACCAAACTCCCTGTCACCGAGCACATCGAAGTATTTGGAGGGTTCTGTTCTCTGAACTAGTCAGTGAGCTCTGAGTTGTTTCTGTGTTTCAGAAGTGACTGATATCAATTATGGAATTATTAACAACGCTTCCCATCTGCCTCCAGTTTCCAGCTAAGAATGTTAATTAAAACACAAATCCACCCAAGAAGTTGGGGAATTTATGACTGAAGATGTTTACCAATGATTCTGGTAAAAACACCCAGCATGTGTTCAGTAAATAATACAGATATTGATTTCACAATTCACTAGATGTCGATAATTCTTCCTTTAGAAAATTATATTACCTCCAGGACAATGTGAGGGAGCTGTGGGTGTTCCTCTCCTCCATGATTCATCTAGTTCACCCATCTGCCTCAGAACTACTATATATTATCATGTTTTTATATGCACCATAGTGACATGTCAGCTACAGAAAAGAGGTTATATCACCTCAGAAGCTCTCCCCAAATTGTTAAAGCAGGACAATAGAACCAGGCGAGTAACAGAACTTGAGGCTTCAGGCTTTTAGCAACCAGATGACTACCTCTACATCACTGAGGACTAAGGCAATGGAGAAAATAGCAAATTCATCCTCAGCCACATAAAAAAGAACTCTACTGTACTGGCTAGTTTTCTCAGTGGTTAGATTGTCAGCCTGCAGCAGACTAAGGGGTTGTAGGTTCGGTTACCAGTCAAGAGCACATACCTGGGTTGCAGGTTTGATCCCTGGCCTTGGTAGGCTGGGTTTAGGAGGCAACCAATCTTTCTCTCCCCTCTCTCTCCATCCCCCTCCCTCCCACTCTCTCTCAAAAAAAAAAAAAAAAAAAAGCTGAGCTCTACTTAAGGGTAGTTTCATCCAAGCTGCTCTATGATACCTAATTCTTGCAAAAAAAAAAAAACAACCCAAAAGAAACAAAAACAAATACAAAAAAACCTGTCTGATAGCTACTTCAAGCCAATGATTCCTCTGGGAATGGAGAAGTTTACAGGCCTGCTAATCATTTCCAATAACCAAGGCAGAATTATTATTATTACCAGAGGCCCAATGCATGAATTTTGTGCATGAGTAGGGTCCCTAGGCCTGGCTGGCAATCAGGGCCAATCTGTGGGGTGACTGACAGGGCAATCGGGGGAGGGGGCGGGGAGAGGGCCCAATGGCACCTGCCTTGGCTGGCCTGGGGCTTGCGGGCTGCCACTGAGGAACATGCCCCTGACTGGAATAGAACCCAGGACCCTTTGGCTTCCAGGCTATGACTTATCTTTTTAAAAAACCATCATAAAAGTTTGTCCATATCTTGCTATTTAAATACTGAGCAGACTGCTGGCTTTTACCACTGTTAGCTTCTCAGATTACTTAGGTTTCAGCCATCCCAGTTTTATGGACCTCAGAACAGTCAGTGGAAGGCACATCTTTATGCCAGCTATCTCCAGTCACAAGCCAGAACACCAGTCCTTCCAATGAGCAGCCTCTATATGACTCACATCCCTTATTCTGTGCATTTTCCCATCATGTTCTTTCATCCATTTCAGGTTTTCTTTACAGGTGCTTTCCATTATGACCTCTGGAACCCCCTCTTTCAAGGAAAACAGCCTCTATCATTACATCCTCAACTCTTCTCAGAATCCCTCTATCTCCTGGTGTGGACCACTAATTTTTGTTAAGTCATTCTTCTATAGAAGGAGAATGAGTTTGCATTCAGCATTAATCGTGCATCAGGCCATGTTCCAAGCATGAGACTATAAATTGCTTCCAAGTGGAAATCCTTCTCCTTATACCACAAGGCTACAAAGTCCAGGATCATTCTCTTACTCCTCTTTTCTGACCTTAGGTCTTTATTTCATTGATTTCCATGCACAACCCTTTAATTCTTTCAAGCTTATGACATCCCACTTTCCCACCTTTGCTCAACCTCCCACTTTTATCATCTAGAGAGCTTCTGTCACTCCATTTCATCTACTACACATTTAAAAACATGCCTCAGAGTCTGTATCTTCATTCTTTGATTTCATAGCAATGATGTAAGTACTCATTTTTTTTCCCACAGGAGTTTGGGCAGTTCATCTAATTATATAACCACATAACTTCAAAGTCTTTAATGTTCTTTATACCAAAAAAAAAAAAAATTGTATCAGCTTTCCACTCAGCCCTTTACACTTTATCCCTGACCCACCTCAAGTACCACAGTCCTTCCTTCCATTTTCCTTTGCCCTCACCCCCTATAAAATTCCTGTAGATCCCATTCAGCTTCATTTATTGCTAACACCC
>NW_006283770.1:6747881-6752819 GCF_000327345.1 Myotis davidii
TTTTCTTTTTTAAAAATATATTTTGATTGATTTCAGAGAGGGAGAGCAAGAAACATCAATGATGACAGAGAATCATTGATTGGTTCCTTTCTGAATGCCCCCTATTGGAGATCGAGCCTGCAACGCGGGCATGTGCCCTTGACTGGAATGGCAACTGGAACCCTTCAGTTCGCAGGCCAACACTCTATCTACTGAGACAAACCAGCTAGGGCAATCCAATCTTCTTTCTTCCCCTATCCTACATCAAAGCATGTAATTGCATGTGGAGAAAAGAAATATAATTTTGTGACCTGGTGGCATTTCAAACAGATGATCTTAAGAAGACCCTGAGTACCATTCAGCCCTTTCTTTTCTTGTTGTCTCTAGTCAGAGCCCTTCGATTTCCCACAGTTATGATTATGTAAATTTTTAATAGATTTTTATTAATTTCAGAGAGAAAGTTAGCGGGAGAGAGAGATAGAAACATCAATGATGAGAGAGAATAATTTATGGGCTGTCTCCTATACACCCCCTATTGGAGATCAAGCCTACAACCCAGGCATGTGCCAGGCCTGACCTGGAATTGAACTGTGACCTTCTGGTTCATAGGTTGATGCTCAACCACTGAGGCATGCAGGTCTGGCTGTAAGTTTTAAGTCTCTCCTTATCAAGGTTGCACAACTCCTCTTTCAGCAGAAAGCTCTGAACTAGACTGTGGAGACACATAGACCTGGGTATGAATCTCAACTTCACCATTTCTGAGTGTGTGTAACTTCTTACCTTCTTGATGCCTTGGTTTACTTATCTTTAATAGTAGCTACTGTGAATATTAAAATATATAAAATACAAAATATGTCACAAATTAGTCATCTATATGTTACTGATTATTGTGGGATTGTGATGAAAAAGGAAGGATTTGCCTCTCATTTAATGGAAAAAAATTAATTTCCTTTCCCACATCTACAAATATTCTTCTATTTTCCCATTTAAGTAGCAGGGTGTCTCTACCTAAAACTAACCTTTAGGTAACTGTTGGTGATCCAGTCTCTTTAAGGTCTATGCTGAAACATTGCTCAGTTTCCTAGTTTTTCCTAGTCATTATATACTTTACCTTTTAAGTTTTATATTTCAATTTTCAATATTTGGGATTACTCTCTATATCCAGCTTTTTTATTTTTGGTTTTCATTTTTCCCTCAACAGTGTATTGCAAGAGCATTTCTCCCCGAATAATTTCAAAGCTTTTGGAAACAGGATGTCAATGTTTGTGCAATACTCCAAGAATACACTATAATTCATATAACTATGCCTTATTTGTTGGACATAAAAATTGTTTCCATTTTTCATTACTAAAATTATGCTGTGATTATTACCTTTGTACATAAACCTTCATCTACATCTATGATTCTACCCACAGGGTAGAATTTCATAAGTGAACTTACATGGTCCAAAGCTATATTTTTAAGGCTCTTTACACACATTATCAAATTGCTTTTCAAGAAGATTATATGAATTTATACACCCTCCAGCTGTGTATGAAAGAGATGGTCTCACCATACCCTTACTGTCATTAAGAATATTTCCTGTTAAATTTCCAACCTCTCTCTCTACTAGTTCTTACAAGAATGGCTAAAAATATATTCAAGTGTTGTGCCTCCTAAAAATAATAATTTTCTCCCCGGTGCCTCACTTTGCAGGCCATCTTATTCTTTTCACAGCCAGGTTTCCTGGCAAGGGATCAGTCTCCAGCCTTGGTCTCTGTCACATAATCGTCCTATTGTCATCTTGATGAGACCCTCACCCCTCCAATAGCAAATATTTCCAGAGACCTCCTAATTACTCAGTCTAGCAGATTGTTCTTGCCATTTACTACACAATAAATGTAAGCACATGACACTGCTAACCTCTTCCTAGAAATTCTTGATTCCTTGGCTTCTGAGACACAATTTTCTTCTGTTTTTCTCTCATTGGTCCTTAAACTTTCTTTTCCAGGGCTAACTACTTTGTAGGTTGTCTTCTATTTCTCTTTACATTTCCTCCAGCTTACTTAATATATACTCATGGCTTTGGCAACAACCTATTGCTGATAAATCCCACATCTTCACCTTTAGTCCAACTTCTTCAATAAACCATAATAAGGACACTGCATTTAAATGTGCATTGAATTTATTTAAGTAGATATCCATGGGAACTTAGTCTGAAATTAAATTAATCCTCCCCTCAAGTTCCCTACTCTTTTATTGACTATATTGGTGCAGGGCACCACTATCTATGCCTATCTTTAAGAAGAACATCTAGAAGTAATGGATTTACCTCATGGTTCTTAACCAATAGTCAATAAAATCTTACAAAATAATGTTCAACCCCACACAAATGACCCTTGCAATTGTATCTCTAACACTGTTCATCTCTATTGCATTCTGGATTTTCTGCATTTCAAACTTCTCCTAGATTATAGAGCACAATAATATGACACATGTCTCTAAGACTTTTCCATTTTCTCCTATAATGTTCCACCCACATAACACATTATACCAATTTATGCAACAAAGATATATTCAATTTTAAATTAGCACCAAGAAAAATTCCTAATCAAGACTTCCTGCTTGCTCAGCTAGGCTTGGTCTTTTCTTCCCCTGTGCTTTAAATTGAACACTTGCATATCTTTTCCTATTTAGACTAGAACACTTCCTTAAATTTGCTTATTTATACATTTTTCCTCTGTTCAATTGCCTACCCCTTAAGGTATGCACCATTTCTGTTTATCTTTGTAACCTTAGTTTATGGAATTTATTGAGAGTCTACAGAAATGATCCTGGCACTGTGAAGTCAATATATCAGGTTGAAGAAACTATCTTAAAAATCGCCTTCTTCAAAACATTTTTCGGTCACTGCATCTCATGGAAAACAGGTGTATTTCTTCCTCTGTACCTCCTACATATTTCTGATGAAATTTCCACTATGCTTCTTCCAGAAACCCCACCTTATTTTAGAGCATTTTTGATTTACATAGTTATCTTGCTTTTTAAGGATAGACCCAGATTCTTATTCATTTATTTTTTTGTTCCTATAAAGCCTATAGTAATAGATTCCCAATAAATATCTGCTTGTACAGGTGAAAGTCAAAAGTGATAAGATCAATATGAAGAAAATATCAAAAGCTACTGAGGGAATACTTTCACTCTACCCTAAAAAGAAATGCACTCCTGCATTTAAAAAATAGAAAACTAAATACACACACACACACACACACACACACACACACACATATATATATATATATATATATATATACAAAATAAGTCTCGTAGACTATTTAGAATAGGCAGTACAGGGCAGTGATCCCTAA
Organism: Myotis davidii; assembly: GCF_000327345.1. Lineage (NCBI taxonomy): Eukaryota > Metazoa > Chordata > Mammalia > Chiroptera > Vespertilionidae > Myotis > Myotis davidii. The sequence goes on from NW_006283770.1 coordinate 6,751,208, forward strand.
GGAAAAACAGGAAAGCCATATAATTTCCCCTAGCATAATGCCCAGTGTCCAGGCCACAGTGCAGAGACAGATAACGCCAAAAAGCAGGTTAGACTTTGCAGATGATAAGTCAATAAAAATGAAGACATAACAATAGAATATATGCACAAAGAGAGAAAAACAATGAACAAAGTCTGATTGACCTACGGGAGAATATCAAGCAGTCTAAGACACAAATTACTGAGTTTCAAAAAGAAAAAAAAGGATGGAAGAGTATCAGAAAGTAATTTATTTTAAGAAACAATGGCTAAACTCATGGCCATAATTTTTCCAAAGCCGATGAGAACCATAACATTACATACCCAAAAAATTCAACAAACCCTAAGTAGAAGGATATAAAGAAAACCTCACGGAGGTTTTATTAATCAAATGGATGAAAACCAGGGATAAAAAACATCTTAGAAAGCCACCAGATTAAAAAAAAATACATTATGTAAAAGAGAGTAATGATAAAATGATCACAGATGTCTCTTCAATAAACAAACAACATTCAAACCAGAAAAACACAGTAACTTTTTAAAGGATTGAAAGGAAAAACTGTCAACCTATAATTCTACATTCAATGAAAACACTTTAAATAATGAAAGTATAAGGCATTCTTAGACAAAAAAAGCTGAGAGAATCAATCACCAACCAACTGCAGTACACTGAATATTTAAGAATACCCAAATATATATGAAAAAGCTCTAGAAATGGTAAACATCTGAGTAAATATAAAAGGCACTTTTTTCAATTCTTTGAGTTGGCCTTAAAGAACTAATATTTATCTATTTTAGAGTTTACAGAACATGTAGATATACAATTTATGACTAAAATAGCACAAGGGATCAAAAGGAAGGAATAAAAATTTAATGTTACATAAGATATAAAAAAACTGTGAAAAGGTACTTGTTCTACGTGTGAAATAATTTAATATTATCTGAAGGTAGATTGTGATAAGTTAAAAATGTGTATTGTAAACCCTGGAGCAATATCTAAAAGAAATAAAACAGAGAGTTATAGCTAACAAGCCAAAAGTGAACATAAAATGGAATCATAAAAAACAATCCTAAAAAAGCTGGGAAAAGAGAGGGGGAAAGAAATAAAGAAAAGATGGTATAAATAAAATACAAATAGCAACATGATAGATGAAAAGCCAACCATAAAAATAAATGTTTTAAATGAAAATACCCTGACTATCCTAATATAAAGGTAGAGATTGTGAGATTGGATTAAAAAAACAAGACCCAATTATATACTACCAAATAAGTAATTGAAATATAAAGACATTGATCTAATCTAATAAAAGAGAAACATGCAAATTGACTGCACCTCCGCTACACTCCCAAGTCACGCCCACCAGCCAATCAGAGCAACTCTATGCAAATTAACCCAAACAAGATGGAGGCCAACAGCCACAGAGCTGGAACAAGAAGGAGGCTTGGTTGCCCTGGCGATGGAGGAAGCCAAGCTTCCTTCCACTCTAGGCAACAAAGTTTCAATTATAGAAGATAAAAACTCCAAGATACTTGCTTCCAGCTAGCCTCCACTGGGAACATGGGTGGCTGGGGGCCATGGCCAGCCTGCAAACAGC
>NW_006283770.1:6753299-6754286 GCF_000327345.1 Myotis davidii
TATATATATATATATATAGTGCTAAGTGTCCAATTGATCAGTTGACGTGTACTGAACACCAGGGGGCAGATACTCCAACTGGTAGGTTAGCTTGCTGCTGGGGTCCAGTGGATCGGGACTGGGTGAGACATCCTGGATGCTCACCCTGGAGCCCTCCCGCAATCCATCTCCAGCCAGACAGCTGGCCTCTACTGGCCTGATCGGCACTGGGTATAATGGCCCCCGATTGGCTTCGATCACCTTCCAGGCTGAGGGACCCCACCCATGCATGAATTTCTGCACCGGGCCTCTAGTATTATATAATGCTCAAAAGTGTCAATCCATAAGATATAATGATCCTAAATGTGTATGCACATACTAATTGAGATTCAAAGTACATGAAGAAATACTGATAGATTTAAAGTTAAAACAGAATAATCTATAATTATTGTTTGATATATCAAGACTAGTCTCTCTCAAAGAGAAACCAAGATGGCGGCATAGGTAAACACTGGAGATTGCTGGATCGCACAACCACTTCAAAAATACAACTAAAAGATGGAACAGACATCTTCCAGAACCACAGGAAGGCTAGTTGAGTGGAAATCCTACAACTAGAAGGAAAAAGAAAAGCATACCGAGACTCAGAGGAGGTGCGGTGCGGAAGTAAAATACAGAGGTACAGAGGCGCATGCGGCGCGGGCTGGCAGCTGAGGACACGGTTGTCTTTTTCAACTGGGAGGGAGTCTCAAGCTCTGAGCTCCAGTTCCGGGCAAGTCTCTGAGGACCCAGACTCATATGGGAGAAATTGGACTGTCTGGCATCGGTCTGAACTCGAGAGCAGCTTTCTCTCGGAGGTGCTTGCAGCGACTGCCAGGACACCAAGAAGCAGGGCTTCTGAGGGCAGGACTGAGAGCAGCCATAACTGCTCACTCCTACCCTGTTGATCCCCTGGGACCCCACCCTGCCAAGCCATGCATGGAGGCTTTTGCATATGAAAGCACTGGC
>NW_006283770.1:6754461-6763121 GCF_000327345.1 Myotis davidii
ACAGGGTGGGACCATCCAGATTGCAGCACCTCGGATCCATAAAGGACACACTCAGGGGGCAGACTCAGTGAGCACCAAAGCCCCACTGAAGCAAGTCTTGCCCAAGAGGGGTGTCTCCAGCACAGAAGTTGTCCCACTGCAGACACAGCTGATTCTCATAGCCAATAGGCCTGGAGGTCAATCCCTTTCAGTGTTGCCTACAACAATCAAGGCTTAACTACAACAAGACTGTGCACAAAGCCCACAAGGGGGTGCACCAAGAGTGTCTACCTCAGGTAATTGGGGAGGCTGAGCCACTGGGCCCTATAGGACACCTAGCACAGAAAGCCACTGTATCGACACAGCGAAGTATAAAAAAATGCAGAGACAAAGAAACAGTACAAAAATGACAGAAATGGAGGAAAGCAAACAACTGGATATAGAGTTCAAAATCACACTTTTAAGGTTTTTCAAGAATTTTCTAGAAACCGCCAATAAACTTAATGAGACCCATAAGAAATCTAGTGAGACCCTCGAGGTTGTGATAAAGGACCAACTAGAAATTAAGCATACACTGACTGAAATAAAGAATATTATACAGACTCCCAACAGCAGACCAGAGGAGGATAAGAATCAAGTCAAAAATTCAAGATGAGAAGAAGCAAAAAACACCCAGAAGAAACTGGTGATTATAATCGAATCAGGGGCATAGAAAGGGAGTGGACTGCCTATTCTTGGGGGGGGGGGAAGAGTGTGGGGGATGCGGGAAGAGACTGAACAAAAATCGTGCACCTATGGATGAGGACAGTGGGTGGGGGGTGAGGGCAGAGGGTGGGGTGGGAACCGGGTGGAGGGGAGCTATGGGGGGAAAAAGAGGAACAACTGTAATAATCTGAACAATAAAGATTTAATTTAAAAAAAAGATTAGTCTCTCAAAATTAACAGAAAAATCATATATAATGAGAGGGTAATGTGCAAATTGACTGAACAAGGAACTACTGGTTGCTATGATGCACACTGATTAGCAGGGAGCAGATGCTCAACTCAGGAGCTGTCCCCTCGTGGTCAGTGCGCTTCCACAGGGGGAGCGCTCAGCCACAAGTCCAGCTGATGTTTGGTGAGCACAGCTGCAGTGGCGGGAGCCCTTCCCGCCTTCACAGCAGTGCTAAGGATGTCTGACTGCAGCTAAGGCTGACTCCCCACGAATGTCCTGCACTGGTCCTCTAGTTAGACAATATATTAATAAGGACAGAAGATTTGAACAACACTATCAACCAACTTTACCTAACTCACATTTATAAAATCCTCCACCTAAAATTCATTTTAAGAGCATGTGAAACAATAAGTTAGATTATATGCTGGACTATTTAACAATTTTTAATAGATTTAAAAATACAAATCATAGTGACTTAAGTAATTTTATTACAAAGCCAAAATTAAAATAGAAGTAAATAATAAAATATATTTGAAATATTCTCAAATATTTAAGAAATTTAAAATGCACAGACACATATAGAGGGTGGCAAATGTAGGTTTGCTATTGTTCATATAAAAAATAATAATACAAGAATTAATCAACAACAATACAAAAATAAATTCTGTGTTCATGTACTCACAACTGTAAGCCTCCTTTTGCCCCACCTTATATATCCATGGGTCAAAGAGAAAGTTACAAGTAAAATTATAACTGTGTGAATTATATTACAAGAAAAACAGAAAATACAAAAATTTGTGATATGCTGATAAAGCAGTGATTAAAGGAAGATAGCACTGAATACATAAATACATGAAAAGAAGAAAGACTTCAAATCAATGACCTAAAATTCCATGCTAAAATTTAAAAAACAAACTATACTCAGAGTAAACAAAAGGGAGAAAATAATAAAGATAAGAGCAGCAATAGATATTGTAGGAAAAGGATAACCAATAGAGGAAAAGCAATAAATTCAAAATCTGGTTCTTTGAATAGCTCAATAAAGCTATTAAACCTTTAGACAGAATTATTAAAAGAAAAACAAAAATGATAACTACAAATTTTAGAGATGTAAAATTGATGCCCGGAGAAAATTATGAACCATAAATAAGGGGGACATCTGCAATACATTCAACAGCAAAGATAAATAAATGAAAAATTATTTGAAAGCACCAACTATCAAGGTCATTGAAGAAAAAAATAGGAGACTTCCACTCTGGCAAAATATAAATTAGGAACTAGTGTTATCCACATGATACCATAAAATTCTCTAGGAAAATACATAAAATAACTTGTTTTCATGACATTAGGCATCAGACAATGAATGACAACAAATATTCTGTGCTTTGAATTTTTCATCTATCAGATAAAAGGAACTTCTTACCTGAGACATATTGTGAGGAGCAAATGAGGTTGTATATGTGAAACTCTCTAGCAAAACAACACAAAGGTCAGTAAATTCTTCTTTCTTTCCCCACTTCCCCTTTTGTTTCCAGGCATTACTAAACTTCTGCATGCATGCCAAAATAATTTAAAGGAAATTATGTGTGTTACTGTGGAAGCTCTCCCCAGAACACTTCAGGTCCAAAGCAAATTCTAGGTAAAATTAAATAGCACTTTTAGATGATGTTATCCTATCTCATACAAATACACAGACACAGGTGTGTGCACATGTGTGCCTACATATGCACAATAAAGAAATTAATTAAGGAACTTCCTAAAGAATTGTGTCCCTTAGAAGAGAAGGATCAGTCTCCCTAACATTTTTGTTAGCTCTAAACATTTTAGCATCTGTCAGGCTGAATTAAGCAGATATCATACTCTTTTAGTTACCAATGTCACTTACTGTGAATTCTTGATCCTACTTTCCCAGAATCTTTTATATCTCTTTTAGTGGACTCAACATAAAATTAATTACCAAATCAGGAGTCTGAATGCAGCCTCTTAAAAACAGCCTCTTTATTAACTGGCTTGCAGAGATTTTATAATAGTAAATATATTTGAATAATTGTCTAGGAAGAGCATGGGCTTTGGAATCATAAAATCCTGAAACTAAATTCCAGCTTCTCACACTTAACTAGTTTTCTCAGTTATAAACCCATCTTAGCCTTAATTTCATATTCACTAAAAGGACATATCAGCTTTCTGGGGTACAAAGAATTAAATCAGAAGATACAAATGAAATGTCTGGCAGTGTATGGCACAAAACTTCTCTTTTGTTCATTCCTTACCATATATATATTAGAGGCCCGGTGCATGAAATTTGTGCACTGGGGGGTGGGGGTCCCTCAGCCCAATCTGTCCCCTCTCACAGTCTAGGAGCCCTCAGGGGATATCCTACTGAGGGCATCCCTTCAGTAGGACATCCCCTACTGGGGAGCGGGCCTAAGCCGCAGTCTGGCTGCCAAGGCTCAGAGCAGGTGCCCTGCGCGTGTGTGTGTGTCCACTGGAGGCCTGCCCCCAACCGTGCCGCAGAGGCTCGGAGTAGGCACCCCATGTGTGTATGTCTGAGTGTATGTCTGCTGGGGGCCTGCCCCCAGCTGCGCTGCGGAGGCTCAGAGCAGGGGTCCCTCTGTGTTGGTCTCTCAGGCTCAGGGCCACCCCAGCCCCTCCTCCCTAGTTGGTCATGACTGTTATGGAGTCCCAACCTCATTTGCATAATATAAAGATATATGGTTATATAATAAAACATATTCATTTCAGTAATAAATCTATTCTAAATAAAATAATATGGAATATTGCTGTAACATGAATTCCAAAAAAAGGAACTATTCAAAATATTTTATAAGCAATGAGAGATGTAGAAGTTACCCCAGTGCACACAGTTCCACCCTCTCTTTTCCTGTGTATAGACATTTGGCTTTCTTCCAAATAAGTGAGTCAACATACAGTCTTTTTCCAAACTCATCAGGTAGACTTGAAATGAACATGATGGAGTTTCAGGAGGGAATTTGGGTCTTTTAGTGACTTTGTGCAAAGGTAACATTTTCTATTTTCCATTGTACTTTTGAAGTTGGGATTTCTGAGACACAACTCCATCATTTCTCATTTCATCCAGATTGCAATTACTATCATCATAGACATATCATTTATAGCATAAATAATATTTCTATCTACAGCTATACATATAAATGTTCACAACTGTGAAGCACTTTAAAATATTGCAGACTGAGTCCAGAAGTCTTTTCCATTTAAATTAACAGTGTTTTTTTATTGTTTGTTTTCTTCTTCGTTAAGGCTTTGCAGAAAATTCATTGGACATCCCCCAGATTTTTCCCACAGGGTTATAACAATAAAGTTATAAGGAAAAAGAGGACACATATGGCATATATATTTTTAATTATACTATCAAGTCAAAATAATCTTTTTACTCTTGGATGAATACTTTATTTTTAAAAAATCAAGTAAACAATAATAGTATGGAAATAAATTTCTACTTTTTTTCTTACCTTCCAGAAGTAAGCTACAGATGTATCATAACTATTCATTTTCATTAGTGTTAACAGGTCACCAAAAAAGCAAATTGAAAATGTTTTGATAGATTTAAAAAGGATGAAATAATTTTGAAAAAGATTAAGGTTTAACTCTATCTTATTCTAGGATTTATTATCAAGCTACAATGGTAAGTTCACATGCTGATGGTTTAAAGAAAGACCAATAGATCAATGGGAAAGAATAGAATCCAGAAATAGACTTAAGGCAATTCCACAGAGAGAGGGTAATTTTTTCAACAAATGATGATGGAATAATGGGTGTCCATATGCAAAAAATAAAATGAAAAACTAACAAACTTTGATCTATACATTTCCTATTTAAAAAAAATTAACTCAAAATGTACCATGGACATAAATATAAAACCTACTAAAACATTAAAATTTCCAGGGGAATACATTGGAGAAAATCTTTGTGACATGGCTTAGCCAAACTTTTGTTAGATGCAACACAATCCATAGAAGAACAAATTGTACTTTATTAAAATTAAAAGCTTCTCTTCAAAGAAACTGTTAAAAGAATGAAAAGACCATCCACACACTAGGAGAAAATATTTGCAAAGCATATATCAAAAAAGGGATTTTATCCAAGTATATAAGAACCTCTAAAAGAAAGAAAGAAAGAAAGATAGAAGCCCATTTTTTAAAAATGGGTAGAAAAGTTGAACAGAAAATTCAAAATAAGATACATTTGAATGGAAAAGAACCATTTGGAAGTATGGAAGTATGCAAAATATTATTAATAGTTAGGGAAATACAAACTACAAACACACACACACACACACGATATATCGCTAGTCACCTCAAATAATTATCCATTGATTGCAAAGTCTAAAAAACGAATATAGAGTGAGTGAAAGCAGATAAGTAGTTTGGTTGCAGAGAAGAGTGAAAAATAAATTACAAAGACAGATGAGGAAACTTTAGGATTGATCAATATTTTCCCCACAGGGATTGTGGTAATGGTTTTGTGGGTACATAACTACATAAAACATATCAAATTGTAAACTTGAAACAGGTGCTAATTTTTTCTATGTCAATTAGACCTCAATAAAGTGTTAAAAAGAACATATGCACATGTTAAAAAAATATATACACACAGGGTAGGACAAAAGCAGGTTTACGGTTGTAAGTATGCAAAACACAGTTGATTCTTGTATTATTTATTTGTTATTGTATTATTTTCCACACAAACAGCTGTAAACTTATTTTTGCCCCACCCTTATCTACATGAACTTTGTACATTATTTGATCAATTTTATGCAACACTTAATATAATAATTATAAATAAATTATAAGGACACAGGGAATTGTTAAGATAAGATTTTAAGACAGATTACCAGGTTTTAAAAAAATTGAAAATACTGTACAGACTTACTGGGTAGAATAAAATGTGAGCAAAATGAAAAGAAGATATAAGAAACTATAATCAACTGATAGCACCAAATTGTCTAAGATCAACAGGATGGGTTATTTTATAATTAGAAACATTATTTTTATCTAATTTCAAATGTCACATTAACAAAGACTCAAAATAATGACAATAGACAATGTTGGTAAAGTAATAAAATGCCATTCTCTTACCCAGCTGATGGGAGTATTAATGAATATATCACTTATGGAGAACAATTTGTGTAATAGGACCCTTAAACTTGTGCATGCCAGGGGACAATTCCACTTCTAGAAACTTTATCTGAGGACTGATGTGCAAAAAATGTGCAAAGAGAAAATACATAAGTGATCATGGCAGTTCTTATGCTAGAGGACCACCAAGTTTCACTTTGCTGGTCATCAGCAAGGAGCAGCTTAGGGTGACAACATTGTAGGTCTGTTCTCTAAAAATATGCTCATGATATTCTGTTAAGGGGGAAGGTTTGAAATTCTACATAGCATGATCTGTGTGTCAGTTTATATGCATTGGAAGGGTGCTCTTGGGAGGAGTGTGTAGGTTCATATATAGATACAACATGTCTGTAATTATACTTAAAATATTAATGTGGGTTATTGCCAGTTGGAGAAGCAAACAGTGATTATTACTTTTTCTTTTTATGATTTCATATTATCTGCATATTCTACAATAAAACTGTAGCATATTTGAAAATCAGGGGGAAAAAACAACAACTTCCATTTTAAATGAAATAAGAACCAGAAAACCCTTCCATGTCCATTTTGAATGGGAAAAAAAAGGACAAACGAACCTTCAGTTTCATGACTGTCATGTTTTGCTTCTCACCATGATGTCTAAACAACTGAAGTCACTCAATAATATGAACACTGAAAATCATTCATTAGCCATCCTTTTAAAAGTGTAGAATGAAAATAAATAAAAAGATAAGCACTTCTGCTTACAGGGAGGAGTAAAACTAATAGTGGCCAATTTCCCCTTCAGAGTGTGAATAAAAAAGGGGCCACATCCTAACGCTGACAAATGCTGGAGATGCCTGCATGGCAGGCCTTACAAACTCAGAGACCAAAAGAAACTGCATAGGACGGTCTCAAAATAGACATTCCTAACTAATAGTGAGTCACATCCTAGGCCTGTAGCTTCCCTGACAAAGATCAGTCTTTACATTAACTGAACCTCTCTATTATCTTTTTGCATGGAAGATAACATACCCTTGGAATGTTAGAGTAATTCCCTTTTTCCAGACCCCTCAGGACATAAGCTTCCATCAGAGCAGGAAACCATGGGACCCCCTCACTGTTATCTTGTCCCCCAAAACCCATCTTTATGTGCTGCAAATATTAATTAACTATCCTATACCCACTAACGTAAAAGAAGTATTTGTCTCTCCATTTTACTCTTTATCCAATCTCAGGGATTTCCCCTCTTTGTTTTTTCCTGCCTCCCTAATTTATCACCAATGAATTTCATGTAGTTCCCTTTATGTCTCCTCCTTTAATGGTAATCCTAATATATAAAGAGCCAGGGTCTGTCACAACCTAAATGACCAGATGGACGACCAGCGTGGAGGGAGTCAGTCTGGGTCCTGGCCGCCCATGTGTGGCAGCAGGAGGGAGCTGTGGGAACAGAACCATACTGCCATCAGACTGGCCTCTGGGTCCCTCCCCCACCCGCAGGCCCAGGGAACCAGAGCCATGCTGTGATGGGACTGGACCCTACCTGAGGGGTTCTGGATTGTGAGAGCCTGCAAGCTGGGCTGAGAGACCCCCCCACTCCCCGAGTGCACGAATTTTCATGCACTGGGCCTCTAGTGTATAAAATGAATGCAAAACTGCAAACCTCCAGAGCATTTTTTCAATCCACTGAGATTTTGCTTCCCAGCAATTGTTGTCAGTTTGGCTCAAATAAACTCATAAAAATTCTCTACAAGTTTGGATGTTTTTTAAATCAACAAGGGTCTTCAATTATTAGTGTTCTCATCCACTTCCACTTTGTTTACACTGTTGGCCTTTACTCTCACTTAGGCAAGCTCTCAACATACCTGATACTCAGGTGTCAATGTCAAGTTGTGCCTCAGCTCCAGTGCTCTGTTATAGACCAGCTTCTTGCAATCCTGTGTTGAGTGCACACTTGCATTATGGATCTCTGAAGACATGAGATGATTCTACTGAACCTATCAGAGGTCTATGCACATAATAGGGGCTTAATTAATATAGGTAAAATAAGTCAATAGGCTTCACATTTGAGGGACCATATTTAAACGCCCCTCCCCAAATTTAATTGAAGTACTTGATACAAATGGACGACCCTGAATAATTTACTTTCATGTTTATTAAAACTAACTTTGTTCAGCTTCGTTCCTGTTGACCCATCACTTACTGCCTTCAAACAAGTGCTTATGGAGTGACTCCTCTGAGGACGTCATCCTGCAAGGTAGTGGGTGATCATCCCTGATGGAGATGAACAGGAACCATGCAATCATAAATCTTAGTCTCCATTGTTGGATACAGAGGAATCAGGAAGTATTTGGCCAGGGTTAATACCAGGCTCTGAATCACAACCCTAGGCAATCAGAACAAGCTTCTTATCATATATTTATTTTAATTGACACCTGAAGAATAAATAGACATTAACCAAGTAAACAAAGTGACAAGGTGAAACTGTAAATCATTTTAAAAACCAATGTATTTCTCCTCCAGTTTAGTAAGTGAAACAAAATAAGTCTTTTCTGATTATTTAGGTCACCGGGCCACAGGGCGCACGTGCAGACGGAGCAAGTGGCGTCCCCGCTGCCCGAGTTTGCAGCCGAGGG
>NW_006283770.1:6763807-6775091 GCF_000327345.1 Myotis davidii
TTGTAAACTATGTATAAATAACACCAATAAACCTGCTTTTCATAAACTTTACAGACTTCGACATTCATTCAGGTAAATGTGACTGTCAGAGGGAAAGCCTTTAACATAACTCTGGTCTACAAGAAATGAAAGAGCTGCAGCCTTCTTAGGAAGGCGAATAGTCATGGGACCCCAAGACTCTTAAGGGCACCAACATCATTGTTCTTCCCAAATCCCAGGACCTTTCTCTTCTTCTCAACCTCTTTGATTGTGCAGTTCTGGATGCTACCTATCGCTCCTCTTTATTTATTTTTTTTCTTTTTTAAAATATATTTTTCATTGATTTCAGAGGAAGAGAGAGGGAGAGAAAGACAAAAACATCAATGATAAGAGAGAATCATTGATTGGCTGCCTCCCACATGCCTCAAAATAGGGATCCAGACCACAACCTGGGCATGTGCCCTGGCTGGGAATCGAACCCATGACCTCCTTGTTTATAGGTTGACAATCAACCACTGAGCCACGCTGTCTGAGTGACTCTTTCTTGACACACAAATTCCTCAGCTTCCAAGACACGTTACCAGTGAATCAATAAACATTTTCCCACCTACTATGTTCCAGACACAAACAATGTTCTTTCCCTGCTCTCTATTCTCCTTTATTTTTGTCATGCTTCTCTTTGGAAAAATGAAAGCTCCTTGAAGGAAAACATTATATCACATTTTTTCTTTCCCAAGATTTCCCACCTTTGTGCTCTAAATATTGCTTTATTCACCAGTGCGTAAGGCAGCTAAACAGTGCGAAATAAGAAGAGATTGAGAAAATGGGTAGTGTCTATTGCTAGAAATGAGCATAGTGCTTTCTATTTTCACAGGTATCTTTAGGGACCACAGGAGAGCATCTGCTTTCACAGTAGTTAAAACCAACCAACCAGGGTACTTCAAGGCGAGAGAATCATTTAGTAAACAGGCATAGCAGAAAGGTCTGAAGCCTGGATGGTCCTTACACTCAAGAAATGTATAGCACACTACTGCCTGCTGGTTGTAGAGGTTTTTAGACAAAGTGGTTCAGAGTCCTCAGTTTTCTGATTTACATAAAGTAGAAAACGATGTTCACAAGAATTCAAGACATTCTCATTATTCACAAAATGCTATAAAAGGTATATATTTGATTAAAATCATATAAGACGCATCTTTAGTCAAAACAAATACAACTTGAAACTATCCCCACATGTCAAATTATAGAACAACCAAAGAGATGAAAGAATGGTCAAAAGTGTTGGATTTCAAGTAAGCTCTTCGTTGGACAGGTTGGCCAGAGATTATTTTAACAGGAAGCATAACAAGGCAGGTGTTATGTTTAGTTGTGATACCAAAAGCGTAACATCTTTGTCTTACATGCACTTGCTTCATGGACTTATATTATCTGCCAGATAACACAAAGCAGGCCTAATACCCGTGGAAATGGATGGAAGGAGGGCATGTGTCAAGTGTCTGATATGTTCCAAGCACTGCATAGAAGGTTGCTATTTCATTTCATCTGTGCTACCACTCTTTAAGGTAGACAGATGTTATTCTTATCATTTTTCAGATCAACAAATCAAAGGATCAAGGTAGGTGAGTCCTAGGATCCTTCCTGCCTCTAAAGAGGATGTACCCCTCTGAGGTTTTAGGGTTCCTGGCAAAGAGACTCTCTGAAATCTTGTGAACCCATACCCCAGGCTGGTCAATTTATCTTACGGACAGATACTGCCTCTTCTTACTATTAAATATGCAAAGGCTTTGTCATTTTAGACAAAGTGGTTCAGAGTCCTCAGTTTTCTGATTTACATAAAGTAGAAAACGATGTTCACAAGAATTCAAGACATTCTCATTATTCACAAAATGCTATAAAAGGTATATATTTGATTAAAATCATATAAGACGCATCTTTAGTCAAAACAAATACAACTTGAAACTACCCCCACATGTCAAAATATAGGAAAATAACCAAAGAGATGAAAGAATGGTCAAAAGTATTGGATTTCAAGTAAGCTCTTAGTTGGACAGGTTGGCCAGAGATTATTTTAACAGGAAGCATAACAAGGCAGGTGTTATGTTTAGTTGTGATACCAAAAGCGTAACATCTTTGTCTTACATGCACTTGCTTCATAGACTTATATTATCTGCCAGATACCACAAAGCAGGCCTAACACCTGTGGAAATGGATGGAAGGAGGGCATGTGACAAGTGTCTGATACGTTCCAAACACTGCATAGAAGGTTGCTATTTCATCTGCGCTACCACTCTTTAAGGTAGACAGATGTTATTCTTCCCCACATGTCAAATTATAGAACAACCAAAGAGATGAAAGAATGGTCAAAAGTGTTGGATTTCAAGTAAGCTCTTCGTTGGACAGGTTGGCCAGAGATTATTTTAACAGGAAGCATCACAAGGCAGGTGTTATGTTTAGTTGTGATACCAAAAGCGTAACATCTTTGTCTTACATGCACTTGCTTCATGGACTTATATTATCTGCCAGATAACACAAAGCAGGCCTAATACCCGTGGAAATGGATGGAAGGAGGGCATGTGTCAAGTGTCTGATATGTTCCAAGCACTGCATAGAAGGTTGCTATTTCATTTCATCTGTGCTACCACTCTTTAAGGTAGACAGATGTTATTCTTATCATTTTTCAGATCAACAAATCAAAGGATCAAGGTAGGTGAGTCCTAGGATCCTTCCTGCCTCTAAAGAGGAGGTACCCCTCTGAGGTTTTAGGGTTCCTGGCAAAGAGACTCTCTGAAATCTTGTGAACCCATATCCCAGGCTGGTCAATTTATCTACTATTTTTAAAATGTTTAAAAAGCAGTAACTGAATCCAAAGCCTTTGCCTAGAATAAAAATAATAACTTGCTCAGAAATTCCTGAAATGAATTAATGAGTTCAGAGTACTTAAGCTGGTTAAGAATGCCATGAAAACCACACTTCTGTTTCACTCCTTTGCCAGGAAACTATTTGCATTAATGATACTCTCCAAAAAAGACCTTAGCTCTGGCTCTACAGATTAATATGAGAAAGAAAATACTTTGAAAGATTTTGCATGAAAATTGAGTATTTGAAACATATTTGAGGAAATGTGTTTATATCTATACAGGCACATACATTGTTTCACCTTCAAAACTTTTAAGTGTATTATATAATTATGTACACTTTTAACAATGTCCCTTTGTACTGCATTGAGTAGGTTGAGTCCACAGCTAAATCACTATGATGATCACAGCCAAGCAAGTCACTGGTGCTGCTACCTTACACACCTCTCAGAACTCCTAGATCAAGTGCGTGTGCTTTAATAACCTTTGGGTCATATTTTATCATTTGTGAAGTAGACACATTTTTCTTCTCTCCCTTCCTTCCTCAGCACTTTCCCCCAGAGATCACCAAGTGTCTCCTCAACAGTGGCAGGTCAGCTAGGAAGGGAGGTCATTACAGTTCCTTTAAGAAAGTAGAAGGTTCCTAAGCCTTAAATCTTGTGATAATAAATGCCTCGCAGAGGTTTTCCTTTTAAGTAAATCAGGACAATTCTTGCTTTTCTATCTGAAACATTCTATCAGACAAAAATAAATAAGAAAGTTGGAGGGAAGTAAAAAAATTACTATTTTTAAAATGTTTAAAAAGCAGTAACTGAATCCAAAGCCTTTGCCTAGAATAAAAATAATAACTTGCTCAGAAATTCCTGAAATGAATTAATGAGTTCAGAGTACTTAAGCTGGTTAAGAATGCCATGAAAACCACACTTCTGTTTCACTCCTTTGCCAGGAAACTATTTGCATTAATGATACTCTCCATAAAAGACCTTAGCTCTGGCTCTACTAAGGACTCTAGGAAAACAGAGGACAAAAGATATTCCCCTGCAGGTTTTCCCTGGAGCTCAGAATATAATACTATCCCTCTATTAACATTCCCTTCCTTCTTTCTCAAGTAAATTTAAACCAGAAAGTTTTTCCAAAGCCAATTGCTTGAAATACCCTATCTGTTCACTGAAAATCTATATCATTTTATCTTCAAGACAACAGTTCTACTTTTGATTGTAGGTACCTCAGGCTTTTCTACCTAGCTTCAGCACCCAGCTTCTTGAAAGCATAAACCAGGTCAAATTCATCAGGGTAACTACCACCCCCCCTCTTTTTTCTCTCCCCGCCCCCACTTCTTCTGACTCCCATCTACCACTTTACTAGACCTTAATTGACCAGCTCTTTCCACATGGGTATAAGATCAATTTATTATACTAATACCCTCATTGCCATAATACTTATAATAGCTCAGTTATCTAATTCAATCCTGACTGATATATACCCCATTGATGTTGGACTTGGCTACATGCTTTGCCCAATAAAAGATTAGAGACAAAAACACAAGCAAAGAATTCAAATGTCCTTGCAGAGTTGGCTTAGCTCTGCGATTCCGCCACCACCATGGGTAAGAACATGTCCAATAGCTGAAAATTCAAAGGGAATAAATAGATATCTGGAATATATCGAAGCCCAATCAGTACCTGAAGTTAATTCCAGCCATTTTTTTAAAATATATTTTATTGATTTTCCACAGAGAGGAAAGGAGAGAGATAGAGAGTTAGAAACATCGACGAGAGAGAAACATCGATAAGCTGCCTCCCGCACATCCCCCACTGGGGACGTGCCGGCAACCCAGGTACATGCCCTTGACCGGAATCGAACCTGGGACCTTTCAGTCTGCAGGCCGACACTCTATCCACTGAGCCAAACCGGTTTCGGCCATTTTTTTTTTTATGAACCCAACAGAGCCCTAGCCATCCTGCTAGCCAGAAGAAAAGAAACGTTTGCTATTGTAAGCCACTGTGTGGTTGTTTCTCTTTTTTTTGGAGTTATTACATAGACTATTGCAACAATAATTGACAAATACACTCACAGAAGTTAATAAGAGATTTATAAAGATGGGATTTGATTCTAGGTTTTCAGAACCAACTCCAGGATGCCTTTGCTCTGTCTTGGTATCCAATGGCTTGGTAATACTAATCACTGAGAGAGGGGGCAAATGTAAATTATTTTTAAAGTATTTTATAATTGCTCTAATAGACTAAAATAGCTGTAATTGTCATAAACAGTTTCATATCACTGCCACTTGGCAATTGTTGTGAGGAATGTATCACAACTGAAGACAGGTAAGTCAACTCCAGATAGCTGGTAGTGTGATGCATATCGTGGTTAGAGACTGACTGAGATGACCATAGTGATTTAGCTGTGGACTCAACCTACTCAATGCAGTACAAAGGGACATTGTTAAAAGTGTACATAATTATATAATACACTTAAAAGTTTTGAAGGTGAAACAATGTATGTGCCTGTATAGATATAAACACATTTCCTCAAATATGTTTCAAATACTCAATTTTCATGCAAAATCTTTCAAAGTATCTTCTTTCTCATATTAATCTGTGATTTATGATGCTCATAAAATAACAATAATGGTTATGCATTCATTCATTTTTTAGCCAGAATTTCATTTATTCAACCACTACATATTGCCTGCTTTGAACTTTTACTAGATTCTGGGATACGTTGATGAATGGGACCCAGAACTCAGCCCAAGTAGATATGTGCCACTGCTGTCACTGTGCTGGTACTACAGAAGCAGAGCTCAGAGACCAGTGAAGGGAACAGTCCCATGGACATAACATTATGATGTGTGGCATCCAATGGAAAACTCAATTTCAAGGAAAAGTAGAATTTTTTTTTTAAATATATTTCACTGATTTTTCACAGAGAGGAAGGGAGCGAGATAGAGAGCTAGAAACATCGATGAGAGAGAAACACTGATCAGCCGCCTCCTGCACATCTTCCACTGGAGATGTGCCCGCAACCCAGGTACATGCCCTTGACCGGAATCGAACCTGGGACCTTTCAGTCCGCAGGCTGATGCTCTATCCACTGAGCCAAACCGGTTTCGGCAAAAAGTAGAATTATTAAAAAAAATAGAAATGTGTGGTACATCTACATAATGAAATACTATGCTACTGTAAAAAAAGAAAGAACTCTTACCATTCGCAACAGCATGGATGGACATGAAAAGCATTATGCTAAGCAAAATACTATAAGCCAGTCAGAGAAAGATAAATATCACATGATCTCACTCATTTTTGGAATATAATGAACAGCATAAACTGATGAACAACAATAGATCCAGAGACAGAGAAGCATCGAAGAGACCATCAAACTCCAGAAGGAAGGCAATGGAGGGGGTTTGATAAGAGAGCAACCAAAGGACTTGTATGCATGCATATAAGCATATCCAATGCACACAGACACTAGGGGTGTGAGGGCATGTGCTGGGGTGTGGGAGTGGCTGGAGAGAGGTCAATGGGGGGAAAATGAGACCTATGTAATACTTTAAACAATAAAGAATAAAAAAAAATAGAAATGGACTCTACTATTGAAAAAAGGGTTTTCTCCTATCCTATCTCATTCTATTTCTTTTTGTGTATTTATCGGCCTACATAATCTATAAACAGGGTTTAAAAGTATCAAGTCTTTCTTACTTCTGACTTCCAGTTTCCAGAGGCAAGCATATTCTTCCCCTTTAGCTATGTATACTGTTATTTATGCCCATATTTGACCATATTTAGAGATAGCTTGCTTTTAATTCCCACTTCTTGATTTTTCTAATGTTTAACTTTTTAAATTGACTTCCTTGTTTGGAAGATGACGTCACCTTGTGCTCTCTGCTACTTGCATGTCCCAACATAGTTATTACAAATTTTGTCTGCCAATATTCAGTGCTTACATTATGAATACAGAAACACTGTCTATGGTTAGCCCAAGTTGATCTTATAATTATGTATCCCATCTTTTAAAATTTTTCTCCTGCATATAGATGCTCACTTTGCCAAATTCCCACATATTCCATGATTCCCAGCCTCGGTTTGGAGGAGCACATCTCCAGTAGCTTCCTAAGAAAGCAAGCATGGAAGCATTTTGGGGAACTGGAATCAACACCTATACTTGTCTTTATCTTCATAACAGAGTAATATTTAAGTAGCTGCAGAAATGTAGACTCTAAATAATTCCCCTCAAAAGTGTCTTTATCTTTATATTAGTTTCCAGTTGCTTCTGTAGCAAATGACCACAAACGTAAAACAACACAAATTTATCATCTTATGGTGCTAAGAGATCAGAAATCTAAAATATCTTAGGGGACTGTGTCCCCTCTGGAAGCTCTAGGGGAGGATCCATTGCCTTCCCTTTTCCAGCTAAAGGCTGCCTGCATTCCTGGGTTCACTGCCCCCTTCTGGCAATGACATCACTCAAGCCTTTCCTTCCTTCAGTGCTCAAATCTCCTTATCTGACTCTGAGCCTCCTGCCTCCCTCTTATAAGAATGCTGTGATTATATTAGGCCCAACCTGATAATCCAGGATAATTTATCCTCATCTTAAAATCCTTAATTTAATAACATGTGCAAATTCCCTTTTGCTATGGAAAGTAGCCTATTTATAGGTTCAGAGAATTAGGACACGGATATCCTTGGGGAACATTACAACAATGTCTACAACAATCTTCATAACTTACTGATGTTTATCTGGCTATAGAATTATAGACTCTAATTCTCTTAAGATTTTGGACACCTTCTTCTATTGTCTTTCAGTTTCCAATTCCAGTGGTGGGAAGTCCATGCCATTCAGATTCTATATCCTTGGTATTTGACCTGTTTCCCCTTCTCTTCTGGAATCATTTAGACCCCTCCCCTTTCCTCTGCTATTTAAAATTTTACAATAATGTGATTCTTAAAAATTTTTACCTAGATATCTAGTGAGTTATTCATGCATGGCAACTCATGTCTGTGAGCTCTGGAAAATTTTATTCATTAAATCTTTGAAAGTGGTTTTCTAATTGATTATGCTTTCTTTCTGAAATTTCTATTTTGCAGAATTAACCTTCTGAACATGTTCTCAGATTTGTTTATTGTTCTCCTTTATTTCCTCCTTATCTTTTTCTTTTTGGCTTTTATTCTCTGTTCTTCAGATATCCTCAACTTGACCTTTTAACTAGTGTAATAAACTTTTGTATTTCTATCACACTTTTCTAATTTCCAAAACTTTTTATTTTGGATGTTCTGTTTTATAGCACCATGATATTGTTTCAGAAAGGCAGTGTCTTTTTCCCTTTCTGCAAATATCACAGACTTTCCCTTGGTGTTTTCTTCTCCTATTTTCTCATTCTCTGTGGGTTTCCTTTATCCATTTTGATTGTTTTGTCTCTACCTTTCATCTTTTAGACTTTCCTGGCTACTCTGTTGCAAGACTTTAAATTCTAGTATACCAAGGGGCTTTTCTTTTGGGGTGGTCAGTGTTTTTAGAGAGGGATTCTCTAATCATCATTTTGAGCAGTAAATAGAAGAGGAAACGGAGTGGGAATGCTGTAATTTTGGAGGTTTCCTTTGATTCTCCTTCTACAACTTCACCTTACCCATTGCTGTGCCTGGTCATCCTATGTAAGATGTTTTTCCTAAGAGAAAAACTTCATATTCTGATGGGAGAAAAAAAGATATAGCCTTTGTCTGCAAAAGGGAGGGGAGGGGACCTGGGCATCTAATTGCTCCTTAGATAAGGTTTCATCCAATCCTCCTCTGTTCAGCCCATGCTTGATCTTCATCTTCAGAGGTAGCTTGTGGTATCAATAAGAATTGCATGTACAAAGTTAAAGCAATGAGAAAGAGGTTCGTATAAGCACATAAGCATCGGGAATGAGAGACATTTTTTAATTGTGATGTGATCTGTATGTGATGAAAGAATTTTTCCTAGGCTGACTGGTCTTTATCATCTTCTAAAATTGTATATTTGCTATCACTTATGTGTCCTCTTACATCTTTCAGTTTTTGTCATCATCAAAATTACAACCTCAGTGTAGATCCCCCCCCAACCCCCGCCCAGTACTTAGGTAAAGTTATATTCTGGAGTCACATTATAAATACGTGTATCAGACTAACTGCTTCAGGGAAAACTTCTTCCTTGGGACCAGCAACAGAGAATATTCAGAGAAGTGTCAGGTTTTTGAGAGAATTTCAGCACATGCCTTTGATGACAATGGTAGCTGCAAAGATGTATGAGAAAAACTGAATTCATGACTAACTAGGACTCTATTTTTGTGACCCATCAAAGGCTCTTCCTCTGCAAAATAGCAGTTTCTCCCTACTAACACCCAGGTTAATATTTATCTCACCATTATACAGAAAAAAAAGGCGATGGATTCCATGACAACTGATAGAAAAACTTAGCTGGTAAGATTTTCCCCCTAATTTTATGTGGCAATTTCAGAACTCTCAAAATTGGTTTTGCAAGATTATAAGAAATCATTTGGAGCTTTTTCTTCATAAAGACGCTTTCTCTCAATTGCTTTTACCTTTACCAGGATTCACTGCCTCTATTTTATACTTTTTGGTAGTAAGATGAGCTCTCCAAGTATGAGGGCCTTGGTCAAAGGTATTATATTACAGTGTGATGTAACCAGGGGAACATACTGTCCACCTGTACCTCAATCCTCTTCACTTATCCAGACTTTCTGGAAGAGGCCAATGTGAACAGGGGTCATTAAGAGGAAGAATGGGTGGGGATATTCTCTGTCTCCTTTTGGGAATTATATTGGTTATCTCAGGCTAGACATGCTACAGTAATAAACAACTCTAATGACACCTCTGTTTCTACAGCAGTGGTTTAATTCTCACTCACTGTACGTGTGTGTTCACGTGGCCACAGCTCTGCTCTAACCCTTTTCACTCTGGAATCCAGGCAGAACAAACCACCTATATTTTGGACATGCCATCCTCATGGCAGAGAGAGAAAAAAAGAGATAGCTGAACCATGCAATGGGTTTTCAAGCTTCTAATCAGAGGTAACACAAGTTCCTCTCATTTATATTCCATTGGCTAAATCAAGTCATATGGCCCAGTTAGATACCATCAGGGTGGGCATACACTTCTGTCATGGAGAGAAACCCAATAAGGAATAGTTTAGCAACCTGGAAGGAAAGCACTCCCTCCCCAACCCAAAAAAGACTAAACAAACATTTTAAACAATAATATAATCTACTTTGGGGAAGAAGGTACTGTTGTTCACTTTGCAGCCCTGGGTCCTCACTGATTTTCTGGCTCAGAAGAGCCCTTATCCTGATGAAAAGATTCTCCCTTTCCATTAATAAGACAATGAGACTTGGGTCTCTGATCCCAACTACAGGATTTAGCAAATATAGTCTGAAAGTTGCCAACTTACAATTGGTGTCCCTGTCCCAGGCTAAATCCCTTGAGAGAAGCTGATGGTTTCTTATTCATCCTTGTAATCTACAGTATTACACTCAGTACATTCTGCAATTCAATATTTATTGAACTGAACTGAATTGAACTGAATTGCATGATACTGACCAGAGAAGACATAAATTCTACTACATCTTTATTCATGAATTTATTTATGTAAACATCATTTATTTAAAGGCCACTGAATACCTACTATGCATAAATAAAGACACAGCATCTGCATTTATGGACCATATAGGCTAGGAGAATCAAACTTATTTTATTTCCTCTAAAGTGTGTCAAACGTTTTATGATTTTTGTGAACAGATATACTGCTCACACTTACCATGGAAAGGTGGCCTCAGGATAAGAGCCTGCAGGTAAACTTCAATTATTAAGTCTGAATTAAGTACAAAAACACATATCAAAGTGCCTCTCTTTTGTAAAATAATAAAGGAAAGCTAGTTGTTTATATATTTACTAGAGGCCTGGTGCACGAAATTTGTGCACAGGGGTGTGGAGGGGGGAATTCCCTCAGTGGAGCCTGCACACTCTCCAATATGGGACATCCCTTTCACAATCCTGGACCACTGGCTCCTAATCGCTTGCCCACCTTCCTGGTCTCCCCTAACTGCCCCCCTCCCCCGCCAGCCTGATTGCCCCTCACTGCCTCTGTGTGCCAGCCTGATCACCCCTAACTGCATCCCCACCAGTCTGGTTGGCCCTAACTGCCACCCCCACCAGCCTGATCACCCTTTACTGCCCCCCCCAACTGCAGCATGTCACCCCCAACTGTCCCCCTCTGCCAGCCTAATTGCCCCCAACTACCTCCCTGATGGCCTGGTCACCCCACGCAGCCTGCTTGTTCAGTCATTTGATTGTCCCTCACTAACCCCCCTGACGCCTGGTCACCCCACACAGCCTGCTTGTTCAGTCATTTGTCCCTCACTAACCCCCCTGCCACCTGGTCACCCCACACAGCCTGCTTGTTCAGCCATTTGGTATTTT
>NW_006283770.1:6777015-6777425 GCF_000327345.1 Myotis davidii
CGGATATTCTCCTATTAGACTAAGAGGTAAGGGTAGGGACCTGATTTTCTTCATCTATGTGTCACCAGCGATTTGCACTGATTTAATATGTGTTTAATTCATATGTGCAGTGGAATGAATGGTACCCTGCCTCCCCAATTCCCTTTACACCTACACTTTGCATTCTGATTTATTCATTTCTATTGGTTTCTCAATTGTTGTAGAGACCATAATGTGACACTAGCTGCAATTAGTAGATAACATGACCAAAGTCACACAGTTAGTCACTGGGATCTGAAACTGGCCACTTGGTTTCAAAGGCTATTCCTTTCTTAGCTCCCTATAGTGTCCATCTACTTCACTTACCTAAGTGTTAATAACATATTCATTTGCATGATCGCTTCATGTCTTTCACATTCTTCCCCAGGCAC
>NW_006283770.1:6778379-6786834 GCF_000327345.1 Myotis davidii
AAATAAAACAAAGAAAGGACTTAGAATTTACTCCAAATGTGTCCCAGCAGGTGAAGATCAATGAGTCAAGTCACCCACAAGTTGCTTCCAGTGCCATTTCCTGTCACTAGTCCCCCAGTTTAGATATATGATTGAAGAGCCAATTCCCCATTGTAAAAATCACCGCATTAAATTAACATCTTCCAGTTTAAAGCTGGGAAGATAGGAAATCCATTTATCTTGCTCTCATCTCAACTTTCTTCAAAGAATTCTGGTCTGATTATGTGAGATTTAAAGGAGATATTTACAATCAAGAGTCAATTTCATCCCCCCTTTTCTCTTCATTTTTCTTTGCAAATGACCGATTAATGTGGGGAGTATAGGCACAGAGGCAGAGTGCCATTTGAAGGGGAAGTGAATGCCCAGAGTGGCCACCATTTGTGAAACCAGCCACTGATTAGTAGGCAAGTGGCCTCACCACAGAGTCAGAAACACTAAACTGTCCTATCCAAGGCAATGCTCATTTTAGCATATTACCCGGCAATGAGTATTCATTTTAAGCTCTGATTTTTCTGAACTGACTCCTAAGCCTGAAATACACAGAAAAACTATAGTCAAGGGGTGGGGGCAGAAAGCTGACAATAATCTTGGTCTTCAGCAGAGAATCAGCATGCACTTGGAAACACCTCCAGTGGAGTTTTATTTTCTCTCTGAAGGAATATATTGGCTCCCCGGAGTGTTGTCGCAACAGGGCCTCCAGGAGACCAAAACATTGCATAGCTCAATTGTTGCAAGAGGCGTAATTTCTTTCTTTGCAGGCACACAGCATCAGAAGTTGGTTTACCAAAAGGCGGCCCTCCCACCTTCCCCATCTCTCCTGCATCTGGAGAGCATGCTGAATTGTAAGGAGTGTGGAAATACCAGTTCCTGGTGGATGGAACCTAATTAGTGACAACTAAAATGTCACCATGGCTTCTACTTTTTTTCCAAGTGTTTGTGACAAAGAATAGAAAAACCCCTCCCCTCCAACCAGTCTCCTTTTACTTAACCTTTTTTTCAGTAAAGCAACTGGAAGCAAAGGTTAGGCAACCCTCTTTACAGAGTAAGGGCTTACAAGCCTCAACCTGGGTGCTCAGTTGTCATCAAAAGGAGGGACATCATAGTGACACAGTGACTGCCCTGGACCATTGTTGTAAAATATAGAAAAATTGGGGCCCTGACCGGTTTGGCTCACTGAAAGGTCCCAGGTTCGATTCCAGTCAAGGGCATGTACCTTGGTTGCGGGCACGTCCCCAGTAGGAGGTGTGCAGGAGGCAGCTAATTGATGTTTCTCTCTCATCGATGTTTCTAACTCTATCCTTCTCCCTTCCTCTCTGTAAAAAATCAATAAAATATATTTAAAACATAAAAAAAATAAAAATTGGGAATAAAATGAAAGAAAAGGAATATGAAGCCAAACAAACACAAGAAACAGAGATCAATAAATCCAGTATCATCATTACATTTTTAATCTCTACATGCCCAGATTCAACTTGAAGAGAGTCTTCATGAGTCAATCTGCTAAAAACAAACAAACAAACAAACAAACCAACAAAAAAAAACCAAGATGGCCTGGTGTTATCAACCTCCAATCCTTTATAAATCCAGGAAAGCAGCACCTATCCCATCCTGTCTAAATAATTTGTTCCTCTCCGGAGCAACTGGCTTTAAGGCAGCCACAGACTGAGGCCGACAAGCAAAGGCACATTTACCTGTCTTTTTCTAATGGCTCTGGCCTTCCCTTCCATAAAATTGCTGAGAGCAAGGGCAAAGGAAGGTGGAGGAAATGATACTGTAATTGTGCTTTCAGGGATAACAGTTTATCTGGCAAATCCAGCTTCCTGTCAGAGCTCCCGCTTAGTCTAGTTTCAGAGAGTTCTCCCAGCCCCGAGGAGTGAATGGCACTGACTTGGCATGGTTAACGGTGTGATTCGGGAGGTACTTTAGAGATTACCTCAGCCCTCTGATTTTCTTCATTACATTCTTTAATGCCTCTTCTGAGGCTGAACAAGGGAGAGGAGAAGATGGAAACTGCTCCCAGTAAATGTAGTTGTCCATTAGAAACTCAGGAGGGGAGGGGAAAACTGTGCATTGACAAAGACAGAAACTATTCCAAAATGATCGGTGGAGTCTGTTCACCCAAAGTAACCCCTATCAAGAGGGCTGATAACCAACGTCCCATTTCCAAATAGCCCCAATCCCACTCCATAAAATGCCCCTTAACATCTAAAAGATGCAGTGAAAAACAACAATATATGGGAAGAAAGGAACAGTGTATTTATAAAACGTATGGAGATTTTTCTCATTAAAGAAAAAGAGCTTGGGAGAAGGGAAAGGTTTCTCAGGCCAGTCACACCTGGGTTTGTCTTTTACTGCATCCATGGTTCTTAGGCTGTGGTCCCTGGGTGCCTAATGCCAGTGGATAGACTTTGGTCGTCACCAAAATCTTTTTCTCATTCTCAAACATGTATACAAATATTTCTGGGGATATTATTTATAAGCCCCCATCAACTTCCCAAAGTGGTGAGTGTATATGTGCATCAAAAAGGTTAAAAAAACAAACAAACAAACAAAAACGCCCTGCATACACTATTCCCACCAGGTCTTGCTTCCTTGACCCACCACCCTTGCGCCCACCCCTCCTCCATAAAAATATTCAAATTAGCTTCATTTCCAGAGACCCTTCGCCAGGGCCAGTGGCACAGCACTCTCACGCATCTGCCACCTGCTTCAAGCTCATTAAACACATTAATTAGTCTCTGTGGATGAGCACCACGGTTGCTCAAGTTCATGAATTTCTTTTTCCCTAATCTCTAATTCTGTGTAGGTTTGTGTAGCAAGGCTTCCGAAAGACCAGCCTGTCATTAAATGAAGGGCTGTAAAGATTTTACTACCATCATGAGCAACACAAGCCTTGATCATACTGTTACTGCCTCCATAAGAGGAACATAAAGCAAAATGCCTTTTCCATGTCCCCACTGAGGCCCCCTACCCCCTGACAGCTGATGAAATATGTCGTGCATTTTGCCTCCAGAGGGACTGATTCAAATTGTGACTGGTCATGAGAGGAAATAAGTGTTGCTATCTTGCCATACCCTCAAAAATGTTTTTGTTTTTGTTTTTTTTCCTACATCAGAGCAATTGCCCTGTGATTCCTCACAGATAACAAACAACGAAGGTTTGAGGCGGATGGGTGAGAAGGCCGTTCAGGTGCCTTGGACAGGTATGCAGACACATCCAGGCCGCAGTAGGGAGAAAACCTGAAGCCAGAAGTCAGAAGATTCAGGTTCCCATTTAGTGGAGTTAGCAACCCAGGGTGAGTCCCTAGGTAATGGGATTTGATTAAAGATTTATTTAAGTTTCTCTTCATAAGCAGTGATTTTTTTTTCTTCAAATCTAACCTTTTATAGGAGCCTAATGCATGGAAACCATAAAAGTGAAGCTTCTCTGATTGACCTTGGGATAGCTGCTGAAAGCCCATTACCACATCCATTCCACCCCCAGCCACCGCGTATCATCGTGGGTCAGGGTGTCTTTCCTATCTCATCTCTGGGAATGGCAGACGGCTCAGCAATCCTGAATAGCTGTCAAATGGTGATACTCATCCTTAAAACAGTGACAAGAAGCCACTGAAAGGGTTGGAGGTGCTCTCTGAATTGGCAATCGGAGTATTATTGTATTTAATAATGTTTCTCATGTGTGTTGTTGCTGCCCGCATTTTTATTAGCCAATGTACTAGATTATCCAGAATACTACACTCCATACACATGAGAAAGGAGGGAGAGTGTACCATGATCAGCGGCCAGGACCACTGCCCAGTAGGTCTGCAGAACTAGAGATTTACTTCCCATACCTGTGAAACTCCTGGTTGGCTAAAGGTTGCAAAGTGACACCGAAGCAATAGCCAGGCTCATGCAGGTAGGGCAGGTGAGACTCGGGGGAAGACATAGAACCAGACCCAAACACTGTTCACTCAGGCCTCTGGTCTGGCCCTACATGCCCTTCCTTCCCCATGTCACACACCCTCTCAACAGGAGTCATACTGAAAAGGGTCATCTTCCATCCACTGTGTTTCTAGAAGATTACTTTTGTTTTTTTCTATGTCTGGAAACTTTTCAAAGGAGGTAAGCATTTCTGAGGTTGATACCATTTTTCTTCCTGATACTTCATTTTCTGTGAACTCATTTGCCTCTAAATAAAAAGTAGAGATTCTCAAGACTCAGTCCTTCCCTTACTTAATACACAAGAACATCAGAATTAGGTGCAACCTAGGCTCAAATCCTACCTGTCACTAACTGACTGGGTGATCTTGAACTCAACTTCTTGAGACCTCAATTTCTTTACTTGTATATGACCCATCTTGTGGAGCTCATCTGGGCATTAAAGCACATAAAGATGAAATGCATTTGGTTCCTTGATTGGTATAGCATAGGCACTCAGAAATTATAACTGTTATTATTTATTAACAATAACATTAATTTCTATTTATCTACAAATTTACAGAATACAACCCAAACAAAATTAACAAGTTTCTAATACCTAGATTTAGAAGAGGAAAACTTCTTTCTCTCAAACACAATTTTTTAAAAAAATGTTTTTATAATTTCAGAGAGGAATAGAAACTTTAATGATGAGAATCATTGATCGACTGCCTCCTGCACACCCTCCACTGCGGATCAAGCCAGCAACCTGGGCATGTGCCCCCGACTGGTTCATAGGTCAAGACTCAACCACTGAGCCATGCCAGGCAGACTGAACATAATTTTTGGTAACTATAAACTCACAGAAAGTAAGTAACTAGACAAAAAAGCTGCTATTATTTTCCATCAACCAAACTGTTATTGAAAACCAATGGGATAAAAAAGAACATCAATATAAGATAAGCCTCACATTATACTGATAGTCAAAGTCATTGAGTCAAGTGTGTCAAACTGCTTTTTCTCCAAAATCTCCCAACCAACATTTAAAATCTCCAAAAGGAACTAGTTTATAAACTTCATACTTTCATTGACCTTCATACCAGCATGTTCCAACCCATCTCACTTACTGTACCTGAATCCCACTTCTGCTACATGCTCTCTTTATTAGAAACCTGGTATTTTTTCATAGATTTTTTATATTAATTTCAATTTTAAAACTGCATGAGAATATTATTGCCTTCATTACTGAGGTTGTTGGCAACCTCTTGAATTTTGCATCTCAATTGAGTGCTTCCCCCACCTTGCCCTAGTTTCAGTGATGTTATAGAACCCAAATAAAATTTTAACACCAGACTCCACTATTTGTACTCTCTGCTACCTCAACTAAGGTTCATGATTATTTATTGTTATTGATAGGTGCATATTCATGTACATGTGTGAACATTAAAGCCATTGCATGGAAATAAACATTCCTCAAGGTTATGGTTGCAAAAGAGGAATTCCTGAGATCTGTACAACAGAGCAAAGCCCACAAACTGGTTTACAAAACTCAATAAAACTATAAAGCGTCTCTGAGTGCTCATTTCCTCTTCCCCATCTTTCCCCTTTATAGCAAGATCGCAACACTTTTTCCTAAATGCCTACTATATAACAGATAGTATGCCTGGGCATTTTCCAAGTATTGCATTTAATTCTCTCAGCCTTGTAAATTAGATATAATTTTCTTCACTTCCAGATGAGCAAATTGAAAAGCAAAAAGTACTCTATTACCCCTGAGGTTATGATACTAATTCATGAGAAAACCAGTATTTGAACTTGGGTAATCTGACTTTCAAATTGGTGCTATCTCTAGCACATTAGGTATAGCAAGAGGGAAAAAATGGCCAGGTTATATTCTCTTCAAAAGATATCAAAGTATATGCCATCTGTTGGAGTGGGGGGAGGTTGAAGGGGAGCAGAAATTTTTTGTTTGTATTAAACTAATCCCTCCATAACTACATTGCTTTGATCAGCTTCCAGCTATAGCTTCTGTAATCCCACAGATCTGTACATGCCATATGCTCTCGTGCAGGGCGGGGAGCACACCAGGCACACGACACCACGGGGACTTCATGGTAGGCACACTTGTATCAAATATTCTCTCCACTGAGATAAGGAAGAAGCAAATCATTTTTGTGATCAAACAGCATGAGGCTTTTAAATGGGTAGAGATTACGTATTATATCTTATTGCTAAAAATCTCAATAAAGATACCATAAACAGAAATCCACACATATAACAAATCACACTTAACTGCAACTGGTATCTGATTTATGTTAGGTGGTAAATTACTGAATCATGTGAATATACTGCTGGAATGAATCCCAGAACAGGAAATGTGAAAAGGAATTTAAAAAAAAAATAAGATGGAGAAAAAAATTATCTCTCTTTTCTCCTCTCTTTTCCTCTCCCTACCCCACTTCCTCTCTGTTTTAAAGCAAAACCCGATGGAATCTGAAATTTACTCAGAATGTATTTCCCCAGTTGGCAATGCAGTTTCCAAAATAACTAAAGGTTTCCCAGTTTACTGTGGAATGGAAATGAAATGAATGACATAAGCAGTGCATACACGCTGCACCTCAGACATTAATCATCTTGTTCTCTCACACAGGTTTGTTTTCTTGTATCTACAGGATGGAGCAATGGAAGAGAAAGAACAATTGACATGTCCAATGTACCAGAACAACAAAACCAGCCCCACATAGAGAAGAAGGGGGATGCCATGCAATGTAGAAAGAAGAGTCATTAAGAAAGCTCTTTTCTAAACAAAACAAAATACAAAATATTAATCTGAAATATGTAATTATTTAAATTACTTTCAACATAAATGAGTTCTTAGTGAAATGATTGCATGTCCTAAAATTAAAAGTTCAAAGCCCATTTGAATGGTGCTGTCTTTTCCTGACTTTGATTCATTTTTCTCGAATTCTTTCCTTCTTTGTGTGCTCATTGTCATGAGTGTATGCTGATAGTGGCTTCCTGGAGTGTTATGTTAGAAAGGATTCTGAGGTAGTTATTACCTGGGATTTCAGAAAAGAGAGCTGTGGTGAACTCATGGTACCCATCATGGACGCAATAATAGTATACATGCCAAGTACTTGCCACCCTATTATGTGCAATTAATAACTCTGTGACACAAGCAAAGGAAGGGGGATGGAGGAAGCTACATTAGAAGCATGTAAGAAACATATTCTAAAGGTTCCAGAAAAGAGAGAAAGAGAGAGAGAGAGAGAGAGAGAGAGAGAGAGAGAGAGAGTATCCAATGTGAAGAATCAGAAAATACTTTATGGAGGAGAGGGCATTTGAAATGGACCAGAGACAGTAAATAGAAACTGAACTGGTAAAGAAAAGGAGAGGTCGCTGGGGTATAGGAAAATAGAAACAAAGTACCCAACAGCAATGCATAAGGACTCTTTGGAGAAATCATGAGTAGCTTCCTTTATAGGAGGGAGATGAATGCATGAGAGGGATGAGACCTGAGGTAGGAAGGGGAGTTTGGGGAGATCCTGGATAAGGCATTGACTGCTGGTAGGAAAGTATATTATCAGTCCTGGCAGGTGATGAGATCCACTGAAGAATGCTAAGGAGGAGAGTCCTGTAATTAAAGTCGGGCTTTATAACAATGATCTGGCAAACAATTCAGAGGGGAAAAAAATGACTGAGACCTTCACAGAAAACAGAGAGCCCAGCCACTGCAACACTGTGGACTAGAAGTGTTGGGAGCCTGAGCTAAAGATAGAATTCTCTCAATTCAACAGAGAATTCAGAGAATTTATTTGATGTCAATGATCAAAATAAGTAATTAAAAAAAGATTCATCTTTTGAGCCCGAGTGATAAAAGTAGCATTAACAGAAATAAGGAGACAATTTAGTGAGATGGCTAATTGCCTAATTCTGAAATCAGATAGTTTAAAATGACCTTGGACAAGAAGCTTGTTTCCCTAAGCCTCATTTCCTCATCTGTACAAAGTATAATCCTGCTCACATCAGGGTGTTTTGAAATTGAGAAGTTAATGAAGATAAAGCACTAAGTAGTACCATAACTGGAAAAAAGTAATCATTCAATAATCTTCTTCTTGTGGTAATTATTATCATTTAAAAATTCAGGAAAAGAAATGCCTTATATGGGAATAATTTGGTTCCCAGATATAAAACCTCACTTAAATTTAAGGGAAAGTATGATTATTTAAAAACATATAGAGGACCTTCACTTCACTTCTGAACCCAGTGACAGAAAGTGGTGCTGATCTTGCCAGGAGCTAGATAATCTCAAAAATGGACTGTTCCAGCTGGCCATTGTGGCCCCGTGGTTTAGCATAAAACTATGAACCAGGAGGTCACCATTCTATTACCGGTCAGGACACATGTCTGGGTTGTGGGCTCGATCCCCAGTAGGGGGTGGGCAGAAGGCAGCCAGTCAATGATTCTCCCTCATCATTGATGTTTCTATCTCCCTCTATCTTTCTTCCTCTTTGAAA
>NW_006283770.1:6786930-6804050 GCF_000327345.1 Myotis davidii
GATTTCATGATAATAAAAATTAGCTCTTTTTCTCACAACTCTCTGACCCCAAGTTCTGATTAATGTGGTTACTGATTCTGCTCTACTTCTAGAAACCTTGAATTCTCTCAATGTTAAAGCTTGAATCTATGAGAATGAACCTTCCTTAAGGGTCAATTTTTGTATTCATGATCAGTCACTGATGATTGGCAATTATTTTTTAGGCAATTTGCTCATGCTTTGTATCTCTTTATTACTAAGATCATGCTTAAGCATTTGCATAGTATAAATTTGCATAATGTTCTCCATCAGCATTTATGTGACATATTATTATTTCATCTTTTGTATTGTCTTCTTCACCCTTTGTTTTTAATTATTACATAGTAACAGCAAAGTTTACTTCAATGACAAAGGCTCCCTAAAATAGAGTGTAAACAAATACCCATGCCTACTACTGTACTATTTTACTATTTAAATAATGTTCTGGGTAATAAGGCAAGAGATTTCTTTCTGAATTGTCTGAGTTTCATCAAGTTCATCTTATATAATAAAAACCCAGTGACTGAAATGGCAGAAAGACCAGAGATCAGAATGACCGTGGCTGGTCCCGCCCCCCAGCGTGACCCCCACCCTGATCAGGGGTGTGGCTGGCCTGAAAACTGCCTGCGGCCCCTTGCCCCAACCAGCCCAGCCCCCCAGTGGAGACTCCCACCCCAATCTGGGGGCCCCATCAGGGCAGGCCAGCTGGCCCCTACCTGTGCACTGGGCCTCTATCCTATATAATAAAAGGGTAATATACAAATTGACCCTAACAACAGAATGACGGGGAATGACTGGTCACTATGACACACACTGACCACCAGGGGGCAGATGCTCAATGCAGGAGCTGTCCCCTGGTGGTCAGTGCACTCCCACAGGGGAGCTCTGCTCAGCCACAAGCCAGGCTGATGGCTGCCAGTACAGCGGTAGTGGTGGGAGCCTCTCCCACCTCCTCAGCAGTGCTAAGGATGTCTGACTGCAGCTTAGGCCTGTCCCCGCTGGCAAGCGGACATCCCTTGAGGGCTCCCAGGCTGCCAGAGGGATGTCTGACTGCCAGCTTAGGCCCAAGCCCCCAAGCCCCCAGGGAGCGGGCGTAAGCCAACAGTTGGTCATCCCCCAAGGGGTCCCAGGCTGCGAGTGGGCACAGGCTGGGGTGAGGGCCCCCCCGAGTGCACAAATTATTGCGCACCAGGCCTCTAATCTAATCTAATCTATTAATAGGGCAATATGCAAATTAGCCATCACTCCATGACAAAGATGGTGGCGCTCATAGTGTCCTGCGTCCTGAACAGCAGCAACAGAGAGATACCAGTGGCAGTGGGCGTGGTGGCCGGGCTGCCCGGCAGCTGGCTTGGGTGGGCTGTATCCCGGGATTCTGAGGCCTGTGCTGAGGCGACTGGTGGTGTGGGCAAGTGCGGGGCGCACCGAGGCTGGGTTGCTGGGAGACATTAGACTGCAGCCCAGGAGGCAAGGTGCCAGAGGACCTGGCCACCACCACCCCAGCTTTGAAGCTGCCTCCTATGAGATGTATCCTAGCCTAGGTATGTGGAAAGAAGGTTCAGGGAACCTCTTCCTTTGTGGCACCTAGAGCCCGGCTCAGAGAGGTGTGGCAGGGAAAGGCCACATTTGTTGATCAGGACCAGCAGACCTGCCCTAGGCCACTTCTCCTTGGGAATTTGGAGAAGACCCACTTCCAGTCCGGAGGCTGACGTGAACGTTGGGTGCGTTTTGAAGAATGATTGTTTTGCTTGGGAATATGGTTTGTCTGTAGAAGGCTGGGAAAGAACAAAATCTGTTACCAGTCCTCCTCCAAACAAACACCCTCTGGAGCTGAAAGCCTCAAGAGCGAGCGCTCTCATGCCCCCATCTCTGGTCCATCCAGTGTCCGAGGTGGATCTGGTGAGTAGGAGGCCACCCTACCTGTCTTCAGTCCGAGGAAGGCATGTCTGGGAGTAGTGAGAAGGGGCATCATCTAAAAGAATTCTCTGTCATTAACTGTTTCATAAATTTCTCCACACTTGCTATAACATGCGCTGACCACCATGGGGCGGCGTGGAACAAAGGAAGGTTCCAGCTGGCAGCCAGAAGGCCCTGATTGGACCTGATCGCTAGTCAGGCCTATGGACCCTACCCGTGCATGAATTTTGAGAAGGGGCATCATCTAAAAGAATTCTCTGTCATTAACTGTTTCATAAATTTCTCCACTTTGGTAACAAGACATTTACTTTTTATATATTCAGAATTAGGATACTTCCCACATGCTCCAATCGGTAGTATGCAGCCCCTTGCTCTGCACCAGTCACAGCTGAAAAAAGATGCCCATTAACCACATACCCTTCCCCCACAAACTTCAAAAATTTGGGTTGGCTTCCTTTACAGGGAGCTAGGACTGATTTGGGGGCCCCAGATACACTGTACCTGGCCGCTGTGGAGGAATCTACCAGTTCAAATGACAGGGACTGGATGAGACAGAGGATGTATTTGAGTTTTGTTCTGTTTTTTTCCCCAAAATTGCCTGTTACAAACACTTTTGCAGTAATCCTCAATTGTACTTGAAGCGCTGTATTTCCTCCATTTATATGCATATTCCTTTCTCCACATTTTAACATTTTTGAAACCAGATACATCTTAACAGAGAAGTTAAAAGGACTTCTTAGCTGCTAGGCATCTACGTGGAGAATATATATATATATATATATATATATTCACTTTGCATATATATATATTATGCAAAGTGTCCCTTGGGAGTTTGACCAGGAGATCAGGAGTTTGATCACTTGCTATAACATGCGCTGACCACCATGGGGCGGCGTGGAACAAAGGAAGGTTCCAGCTGGCAGCCAGAAGGCCCTGATTGGACCTGATCGCTAGTCAGGCCTATGGACCCTACCCGTGCATGAATTTCATGCACTGGGCCTCTATTAGGAGCATATAATTCCTGTGGCCAGTAAAACCTTCCTCACTCAGTCACTGTATTCTGTTTTGGAATCCCTGGAAAACAGAATCCAGTTGGCTCAACATGTGTTCAGGGTCCATCCTGGCCCACTAAGCATCTTCTTAGGTGTCAGAACTTAATTTGGTTATAGGTCCCTCATTTCTGGCAGACTTGCAAAAAAAGGTGTGTCAGGGGGCAGGGAGGAAAGAAGGGCATGGTGGAAAGAAAATTAATAGAAATTTTTAGCAGAAGGAATTACTTGAGGACAAGAAAAGTTACTATGTCCATTTTTGACCAGTCCAAGGGTTCAACAAATTGAGAAACCAATTTCAAAGCAGCATGTGGATCTGCAGTTTAGAAAGGATTAGGCCCAGGAACACAGATTGGTGAGTCATCTGCTTAGAGGGTGATAATTGATGCTGCAGAGGTAGTAATGAAAATTCTACAGAAGCAAATAGTACATGGGGAGAACAGTTTGTTTCGGCCAATTTTCTCATGTCCCAGAATCTAATTTCTCGTATTATCTTCACTGGAAACATTTCCACTGACCTCAATTACCTCAGGCCATAGACCTTCATGTTCCGTTCGTACAGAACATGATGACAGGTCTGAAATAATAAGTACAGCACACACACAAGAATTAGAATCTTCTTTCTTTTAAAAAACAAAAGTATAAAAAAACCTAACCAAAGACAAGATGATCTTCTATCCTTTACACAATTAGGTTAGGGCCGTTGATTATAGTCATTGTTGGGATACTAAACAAGTCACTGTTAAAATGAGTGATGGTGTTAGTCACGAGGAAGGCATGAAGAAGCAAGGCTGGTGCAGCAATGTGGTAGTGTGATGGCAGAGGAGCTTGGCAGGCCCCGAGGGTCTCAGGGTAGAATCAGACAGCCATCAGAAGCTCTTAGAGATCAAGAGACTCGGCCTCTTCCTGGATCTTTCTGCAAAACCTTACTCCATATGTAAGCTCGCTTAACATGCTCTGCCTAAAACAGGAAAAGGCAGAGCAGCTCTGGCTGGAGTGGGAGCGGAGGACTCAGTATTGGCTGATTGGCTCCCATCTCATCCCCAGTGAGTAGTAAGCTGACTCTTCTGAAACCCTGATGCTCCAAGAAGCAGAATTTGAAAAACATTGAGAGACTAGATCATCTGGGCCACCTAGGAAAGTCCCCTGACTGAGATTCAGGAGACCCAGGTAGAGATCAATCCCAACTCTGGGGCAGACCAGGTACATTTTGAGTGCCTAAGATTTCTAATCTGCATCATTATTGTTTCAATTTTACATGAGGCTATTGTGATGACTTAGTAGTAAAAAGTATCACCCTATCATGCCAGTGCCTGGCATCACTGCAAGCCCCCAAGAGAGGTGAGTTATAAGCATTCTACCATTTTGAACAAGTCACAGTATGTTTGTTCTTAAATTTGCCTATAAAATGACAGTTAGGACAAGAGTTTCTAGGGGCCTGTGAAGGAGAACTGGACAAGAAATTTTAAATAAGAAAATCTGGTCTTATTTTAATTGCTCTAGAATGGGCCACATACTCCAAAAGTTCCCGATAAAGCCTTTGCACTGTAGTATCTGCCCCCTAAATGCTATATGAGAAAAACTACTTGAAAAATGACAAGAATTAAGTCAATAAGCCACTCCATTCTGAATGTGTGACCTACTGTGGATCAAGAAAAGGATAAGGTGAGTATAAAGCAAAAGTATGGAAATATTATTTGTGGTCTCTTTCTTGTATTTTTTTTCATTTATTCCTTCCAGGAGTAGCCAGGCTCCTGCTATATTTCAAACCTGACAATAAAGTGTCTTGCAGGTCACATGCCTTTTGTGAAAACTAAGTACCACAATGAGATGGAACTAACATGTCTCCAGGGGGAGGAGCCCCGTGCTTTTGATCACAGATGTGGGAGCAAGAGGAAGAGGGCTCTTTTCTACAACACCCATAAATGGAGGGAGGAAGATGCCTTCCACAGGTAGTGGAAGCCTATGTCCCTCCTTCTCAACACCCCCCCCCCAAAAAAGAAACAACAACAAGAACAACAAAGCTGGAATTAGCAAGATAGTTGAACAGTAAAAGACAACTCTAAAAACTGGCTTCCCAGCTTTGGAAAGACTTCCATTTTCAGTGCCCAGATAGATACTGGTTGTTTTTGCATGACCACCATCTATTCCCTAAAAGCAAATTTACCATCACTTTGCAACAAAGATGGCGGCACCCACAGCCAATAAGGAGGGAATATGTAAATTGATGCAACAAAGATGGCAGCGGCCGGGCCAGGGATGCTTGCATTGTCCCCATGGCGATGATGCAGGCATTCTGCCCCACACTGGCCGCTTGAGGCCTCTGGGCAGCACACAAAGGCAGAAAGGCAGCTCCAGGCAGAAAGGCAGCTCTGGCCAGAGTGAAGGTGGTGCCAGCAGCCAGGGAAAGGAGGGCCTATTGTTGCAAGAATCTTCATGCATTGGGCCTCTAGGTCTTTCTATAAGATTCTTGACTTGTTTAGGGACTTCTCTCCCCTCAGTCCCTGTGATTTGTGCAGAATAACCTATCAACACCACTTAGTCCAAACAGTGCAATGAGAGCCAATGAAGGTTACCACATTGGTTGGAAGAGCTATTAGGATAACCAGCATGTGAGAATGGGTGCCTTGTGTGGCAGGCAGCCAACATTTCACCATGAAGAGCCTGCTGATAATGAAACTAGTCCAGATGAAGACATATATGGGAGAAAGGTAATTCACATTCATTGTTTGAGTACCTTTATCTTGCTCTGACCTGAGACCAGAATCTTCTTTGGAGTTTTCAATAGTATGGAAAACATTTCCCATTTATGAGTAAGGAAAGTTAGGTTGGACTTGTGTCACTTGTAAAGCCTCCAATGTTAAAATGTGGTCAGTGAGCATCCCAGCACTGACCACTGTACACTATACGATATGCTGACGTTTTGTGCCTCCTGAGACTTCCTAAGACTCTCAGAAGAAACCCTCTTCAATATGGTAAATAATGAATTCCCACACATCTAGGAAATGGGGGCTCTGAAAAGAACTATAAATTAATATAATAGAGTATGCGGCTTTTTGTGTACACCTGAATCTTTGTAGAATAATCTCAGCAGCAAAGAGTGGCCCCCACAGGAGGTCAGCTACCTCTTACTTGATCCTGTCAGTACTCCCCTGTAGATATTGATAACTGAGTCATTGCTCAAGTCTTCAGACATTAGCCAGTATCAATAGGTCCAGATAACTCTTAGCTGCTCTCACCTCTGCATCATTATCCAATTCAAACCAAGAGTTGTAATGCTCAGCTCTCTTTCAGGGTGACTTTAGAAGTGAATGGGAGGAGTTCAGTTACATGCGCTGCTGAAGGAAGACTAAGGAAGACCTTTCTTTCAGATGCTCTCTTATGTTATAGAATTGTAGTTAAACTACCCCTCACATGATGGGAGATAAAGCCTATATGTTTACTCTTTAGTAAGTGGTAGAGACCAAGGTACTAAGAACATACATCTAGATTAAAAGGTGAATTACTGAAAATACAATCATTAAAAAAGAATGCAGATTTCCATCATGCATTAGATTAGGGTATTCTGTAGCTGCAATTATTCTTCTTAATTCTGCCATTTTTCCCCAGATGAGCATAGTTGGCAACCTGATAACGGAGCAAAGAGGCTACATTTTAGGAATACCCAGATGCCTGGGTCATGGCTGACACCACGTACATTTGTGACACTGTCTGAGATTACACCATCAGAACACTGCTATTTCATGCCCAAATTGTAATCACTTGTCAAATTCAAATATTGTGGATGGATATCTTGCCTAAAGTCTTAAATATTTTCCAGCAGATGATAGTATAAGGTTACTGTCTTCCCCAAGTAGGAAGAGGATGAGGAAAGGAGACTGCAAGAAGTATGGGAAGAGACAAAACAAAACACTGTTCTAGAGTTTAGTTGTCAAACTCATCTGTATAAAAATTTTAGTATGATTGACACCAAGAAACTCAGATGAGAAGCCAAGCATTACAGTGGCCAATTCTTGACAACTGGAAGGACTGATGAGAAAACAGATTGAATAATATGGGCCTGCATATGTTCTTTGAGATTCCAGGTATAAATATTTAAAGATGGTATCAGAATTGAACATCTTTTCTAACATTTAAGTGGTAATATAACTCTTTACCTGTTCAAAACATTTAAATCAAAAAAGGGATAGAAATTATATCTAAAACTATGCTACGGTTCAAGGCATTGTTGCACTTACTAGTCACTGCAAATTTGTGAAGTAGAAGTTATTATCCCATTTTTGTACTTTAAGTTTAAAAAGCTCATATGAGTTTGCATATATTACAAGGTTATTGGCAGGTGGAGACCAGATGTAAATCCAGGATGTAGGACTTGAATCTCACATTTCTGTTCTAGTATATTGCCTGCTGTAAGGTCAAACTTGCCTCATGTCCTTAAATCAGAGGCGCTAAGGAGCCTGCCTTGCTCTCTCTGACAGTTCAAACTTGCTATGAGCCCTTTCCTTAAGTGCAGTGAGGCATATTGCCCTGCAGCCTAACATCCTTGAGACAAATGCTGAGGTTATGAACGAAGCCTGCCTCCACCAGGAACTCAGAATAAATTTTCAGGTCAGTCTGCACCGTATGGGTCATGTCACCACAGGGGACAGAGTATAACCTGCCTAAATTGCTGACTTCAGTCGGATGCCGGATGCCCGAGTGTGACAGTCCTTCATAGTCTTCATTTAGGCCTTGGTTTGCCAGGTAAGCATTTTGCATTTAAGAATGTGGGAAAAAAGATGCCATTTTTAAATCTGTCAAAGTAACAAAGTCTTTCAATTGCTCCTTTTAATGATCTGTTTCTTGTATCCTGGACAGCTTTCCAGTTCACAGGTGACTTACAATGTTTAAAATATTTTTTCCCCCCTAAGGACATCTGGCTGAAGATTTATATCATCATTCCAATAATTTTTATTTTTACATTTGCACTGAAAAGACACTTGTATGTTCTATTAAGACTGCTTCACAGCAAGGAGTCTTTCAGCGTTAACTGTTAATGTTACAGAAAGGGTGGTATAATTTAATGTTGAAAGGAAGGCATAGAGATGGAATGAGGTGCTTTTCTTTGCCATATCCTGTCTATAACTCTGCAACATTCAAAGACACACTGTGAAATTTGTCACTGTGGCCATTACTGGGGTCTGAATGTGTTATTTTCTGTATGACTGACACAGGACCTTTCAAAGTCTCTCTCTCTCTCTCTCTCTCTCTCTCTCTCTCTCTCTCTTTCTCTCTCTCATCACACACACACACACACACACACACACACACACACACCCCTCTCCTCTTACATTCTCTCTCTTTGTATGACTTCTACATTTAGTGTTTTTCCCTGGCAGGGATGTGGACAGGAATCATTAACTATGAAACAAGTGTACAGCCAGATAGAGAAGAGCTGAAATCAGTGCAATCATATCGGAAGGTAGATGCTAAAAGGTGACAAAGTAATGAAACTGATAGTTTAATTTTTTTCCTGAGCTTGTGATACAGATAAGACATAATACATGATGATTTTGCTTTATAATCTGGTTGATTTTGGCAGAGCAGAAATGAAAGTTTCCCTCAACTTAAAAAATGGAGAGACAGAGGGTATGACACGTTTATAAACTTTATAGAGAAAATGAAACTGGGAGGCAGACTGTGAAGAAACAGGATGGCAGAATTATGACCCAATATGCACGTGACAGCCTCGAGCCGTAAGTCTAATCCAAAAGTTAAGTGAGAATAAATTTAAGATATGCCACTTAGCTACTGGGAAGCTGTTACATGGAAGGAGTTAATTTCCTAATTGGTTCCAAGATGGAAAAGTAGGACGAACAGCTAAATTATACAAAAGCTGAGTTATATGAAGACAGATTTTTACCTGAACATAGAAATGACTATAAATACTTGATGAAACGTGCTGCTTTAGTGGGAGTGAGCTCCTTTTCCAGAAAACAGACAAACAAGCACCACCACAACAAACAGGCTAGAATGAGTTCATAAGAAACCAAACTCTGGGTGCAGCATGGGGAATGTGGTAGGGATTGAACAAGAGAAAATGATGCTCATCCCCCATTTTGAGATGCTAGGAAAAATTATGTGACCCCAATGAGGGTTTTATTAAAGTTGAAGAAGTGTGAAAATGAGGAGGAAAGAGACACACAGAGCTAGATGTTGTGTGAAAGTCCTATGGAACCTCAGAGTAGGCTACCAGGAATGTGTACAGAAATAATATTCCATCTGTGAGATTCCACACCAGTAGATCAGGAGAAAGAAACTTGCCCAGACGAAGGGTGCTAGTAATGCTCTTTCCTTGAGTTAGCACCGCTGTCTCTGTCAACCTCCATCATCAGTATCACCATTACCTTCCATCAGCAGCATCACCATCCTTTCCCATCAGCAGCATCAGAGTTTTCACAGAGGACACATTACTGCACAGTAACAGACAGAAGAGTGCAGTGTCTGTGAACCAGGTTGATTCTCACACGGGTCCACAAGGGGACAGCGCAGGGGCTAAGAACAACGGCTGTGGTCAAGGGGAATTGCAGCTGCCTGGGTTTATTTCGGAGGGAAAATGTACAAGAAAAACCTGATGGAAGCACACTTAGAATACACACTTAGAATACTGCACCATGCAGCATTGCCAATCTGAGTAAGTGGACTTTAGGGCAATCAATCTTAATTTTAAATTTATATAAAGATGCTAATTATTTGAGCCCAACAGGAGAGCCCTATCCCTGCTCTCTCCCTTCAACTTCCTCTCTGATTTGCAACTAATTCAAAGCAGAGCTGAAGCATAATTGTATTTGCTCTTGTTATCCATACAGCATTTAAAATAACCTCTTCTTGATAATTAATAAAAGGGATATTTACTAATCCATTCTAAATGGTACAGCCATAGATTAAATTCTGGTTTTACTCAAAATATAAATAAAGATGCTAAGTTTTTAAAAGGGAAGAATCATAGTAAAATGTATAGGGTTATAACATTTAAATAAATTAAAAATGTAAAAAATGCAAAACAAAAAAAGAAACCCAACAAATAAATTCACATGAAAAGGAACAAATAGACATAAAGAAACACATTAAATCATCATCTGTGAGGTGGAATGAGGCAGGAGAGCAGTGAGCAGTGAGAGAGAGAAAGGATTAAGTAAACAAGAGAGAGCATACAATGACAGCACGACAGTGTGCAACAACAGAGAGACATGGCTGACTCATCCTTCTGCATCTAAGCTAAATGCAAAAGTATAATCCCCAACTCCCTTGCAAACTAGATCGCTCAGCTTTCCCAAGCGGCTTCTGTAATTTCACATCGCAAAATTTTGTACATGCCATTCTCTATGTCTGGAAGGCTGCTTCTCCACTTTGAGTTGGATGTGTCTGAATCATTCTTTAAAGCTCCATCCAAATGCTGTCACGCATGGCCATTTTCTTGATCTCTCCTCTATTCCCCCCGAACAGAAGTAATATCTCTGATCTAAAATTCTACCAAAGCTTTTTATGGCTCTCTTACAGAATGTATCATTTTAAAAACCTGAATTAATAATTATTATGTGGCTCTCATCTCCCCTGGTAGCTCATGATCTGGATTTATTTTAAATCATTTCTGTACATAGCAAGTATTTGGGAACCACTGGCCAAATGAGTACATGTGAATTCTGCAATGCACATGAGGCCCTATAGGCCCTAGAGGCCAGGTCATTGTCTTTTGTTAGTCCTTTCTTTAGAAAGCCGTTGTTTCACTGGGATGAAGTCTGTTTAGGCTCTTGTTTCTAACATTCTGAAACCAATTCTTATTTTCTGGGTGAATTACAGATCATTTTATAATTTTGTATGTGTGAATGAGTTAAGCAATTCTATAAATGGGGTCATTTCCTTAGCTGACATTGGAAAATCGCTTTAGGAAACATTTGGCACCCAACACTTGCTTCTCGCAAGCTTCACTGTCCTATAGATTTCTCTCCGTAGGAAAAAGGTAACACTACAGGTGATGAGCAAATTCACAGGTTATGATCCATTTAATGATTAATGCTTCTATGACAAGCATTGGGGCAAAAAAAAATCAATTTATGTGGTGAAGGAAGTCTCATCATCAAATATGTGCAGGTGAACACTGCTTCTGCCATAACTTGCAACTGCATGGTCCTGGAACTGAAGACCGTGGCAAAAAGGCATTTGAAGTCTGCACCAATTGACCTGGTCTCTCTAGGTCAGATGTCCTCTCAGCTAGTGTTTGGTTTTCCTTTTCCCCTAAATCAATAAATTCTCCTACTTGGTTGATTTTGAGGATTGATGTTTCTTTTTTAATATGTTTTCAGGCTGTTTCATTTTTTTGAGACTTCGATTCAGGTGTTATGTTCAGAGAGGCCAATGTAATTTCTACTGATGTCAAAAAGTAGAATTGTGCTCTTAATATTTCATGCTTTCCAAGGCTGGCTCTATGTGGTAACATGACCTGTGGTATCTCCCATACAGTGTTAAGTAAAGGCGAAATTACTATTACTATAATAATAGAAGGGATTCTATACTCTGCCTGAAGAAATTTCTCCACAATCACTGATGCCATTTTAGTGGGTGAAGTGAGCCCCAGAAACTGAATGAGTCATTTAAGTAATAGTTAGAAAGAAATATATCTTAGGTCTCTTGCCCCAGGGACCAAAACCGGGTTTTCTTTCCATGTGCTTTATCTAGCCAAATATAGA
This sequence comes from Myotis davidii, assembly GCF_000327345.1. Taxonomy (NCBI): domain Eukaryota; kingdom Metazoa; phylum Chordata; class Mammalia; order Chiroptera; family Vespertilionidae; genus Myotis; species Myotis davidii. Next base: position 6,798,641 of record NW_006283770.1, read on the forward strand.
GTCAAAAGTTAGGAAGAATAGTCTTGTTACCAGTGCACTAAAGTCATTTCATAAACTGCCTGATCTCTCCCACAGGGGACACCTGACTTTCCTAAATGTGATTAACTTTGAATTCACACCACCTCACCTTTATTACAAATACAGAAGCCTCAGGAATTCTGATTGGTTTCAGAGAGGGCAGACATAGAGTCTAAAGCTATCAGTCACCCTAGACATCTCTTCCCACTGATAATCTTCTGGATTTCCCCTCACATATTGCTCACTCTTCAGTAAAGCTGCCTACAGTTTATCCTTCCATTTGCCCATTTTTTTTAGTGTTTTTTGGTACACTTTTCATGGGGAAAATTTCTCATTTTAACTGCTTCCAAATTAAATCATAAAGTGTATCTTAATTCTCTGCAATCTACTGAATTCCTCTTATATTCTGTAGGTATTCTCATCAGCTCTAAACAAACCCGCATCATCCGTGTATAGACATTATGAAAAAGAGACTCCTCCATAAATTAAAATACGTAGAGCTGCCATACATTTCAGGCATTTCACTTCTGGGTATTTATCTGAAGATAATGAAAACACTAAAAAAATAATTCAAAAAAAAACAACAACCATACACTCGTATATGCATTGCAACATTACTATTAATAGCAAAGACATGGAGGAAACATAGATGTCCCTCAATAGATGAATGGATAAAGATGTGGTACATGTATACAATGGGATATTATTTAATAATAAAAAAGAATGAAATATTGTCATTTGCAATAACATAAATGAACCAAGTAATGCTAATAATGCTAAGTCAGAGACAAACACTATATGCATGATTTCTTATTTGTGGAATTTAAAAACAAAAAATAAATGAATAAGCAAAAAAAAGCATAAACAGACCCATAAATATAGAGAAGACAAACTGATGGCTGCCAAAGAGGGGGCAGGATAAAAATTCACTCAATAAAATAATAATAATAATAATAATAATACCAATAATAATATAATGGGGGAATAAAATAAAATTGGTGGTCTAGTAGCCTATACACAAGAAATTCGTCATTATTTTTCCTTCTGAGTAGGGAAACTTGTACCTGAAGGACAGATAGACTTTTAATGGATCTCCTTAATTAAGCTTGTAGAATATGTGAATATTCTAACAAGCATTACCTCTTAAAATATTAATTAATACTTACATTTTAAAACATGGTGACTCTTAGGAGTCTATCTAGATGACAACAGTAGGGAATGGCATTGATTATGTAATTTCTGCTACATGTTAATTAGTTCATGCATCTTCCCTCCCTAGACACATAATCAATTAACTCAGATACAAATCGTTCTTCCTTTAAAATGATTTTGGGTCAGAAATTACAGAGGGAGTTCTGCTCACACACTTTATATACAAGATCAGCTCTGCCAATGAGAGTTGCAGAATAAAAATGTTTCCCTGCTTAGAACAAGTACCTAAAACTCTGAAGACCAGACAAAATGTATACACACATGAGTTCTGCATATATTATTTATGCTAATAGTCTATGAGAGATGGTATAACACAGTTGAAAAGAGAACCATATATAAATCTGAGAAGCAGGCATCCCTTGGTTTGAATTCCAATTTCCCTCTACTTATTAGCACATTTAACCTTAGGTGAAATTCTTACATTTTTCAGGCTTCAGTTTTCTTGATTGCAAATTGGGGATGAGAATAATGTCTAACTCTGTAGGGTGAGTGTGAGAATTAAAGGAGTTAATTTATGTAAAGTGCTTGGAACAATCTTGACACAGGTGAGGTACTTGATAAATGTTTAACATCTTTTCTACCTGTGTCTTTGCATGGAGATGATTTTCATTCATAATATAATTTAACCCAGGCTACTCTCCAGCCCCCAGATCTTGGTGAGATACTATTCTGTTGACATTGCCACTGAAATCAGCTATTTCAACACCCAGATCTGAGAGTCTTCCTACCATGAGTATTACAGGGACAGCATATAAAATTACCCACCAGTCTTCTCAACTTTCCATCACATTAACACAAAGAGTCCACATTTGAAAGTTAAACTCAACTACTTCATAGTGTGTCCATTCTCAGTGGTCCCTCCCATGTCATATCATCCTCCCCATCACTTCTTTATCTTGACCTCATTGATCCATTATACATGCATTCTACCTTACTAGAATGTAAGTATATCTGAGAGTTAAGAGTAACTCTTACTTGTATTTGTAAAGCCAGCCTTTAACTAAATGTTTTGTGAATATTAGGCATACAGTTATATTTAAAAGTGCGATTTAAAATGAATGTTTTTCTAGAGCCACCAAGCTCTGTTCTTGTTTAAATAACTTACTCATCCGATACAAAATTTCTTTTAGCTTTACTATTTTCTAATCAGCATTAATTGTTTGCAGTTTAACTTCTATTTTTTTCATTGAACAAAGTGTAGCTATTGTAATTACCCTCCTCAAGTTTAATTTTATTCTTCTGTGCTCAGAGCTATCAAAGCTCTTGACCCCCAGGTCTTTCTATATTATTTTTCAGTTCTCCCTGGTATTTGTAGCTTCCACCAAGGACCATCTGTTGACTTAATTAACTTGTTGAATCCTCCTTCTTCCAGATCATTAATGAAGTTGTTAAATAAGTCTGAGGCCAGTGCTCATCTCTGTGGTATCTAGATGGTCCTACAACCCCAATTATGTACTACATTTCCCTTTATCTTTTCTTGTTATTTATATTCCCTTGATCATTTCCAAAGTCATTGAAAGGCTCACTTCCAAATCATTTGAAATTATATTTTAAATGAAAGTCATGTGAAATAGCTCTTGATTTGTCTTTAAACTGACTTAACTATTCTTGGGAGAATGTCAATTTATAGTCCCAATTTCCCATTATGTCCTACAAATGTAAAGGAATAATTCAGATAGTTACATCTTAAATAATGCTCTATTGGACTTTGAAATTAGAGAGATACTCTATTTCCAAGTGGGAAATGTCTATTTTCCCCCCAGAAAATATATTCTAATATTTTTTATAAAGGGTAATTGTCATGGGATAATTAATAAAATTGTACCCTTTCTTCCAATCATCTTTCTTTAAAAAAATAAATTTTATGTAATTTGATTTCACAGTCCATTATACAACTATTATTGTATGTACATTTTCATGTTACCCAGGGTTCCTTATGACTTTTCATCTATGGGTTAGAAGATATTTTTAAACTGAGGGGATAGCTTCCAGTCAAAAACACTAGACTAAATACTCACATTTGCCTCTACTTTCTTCACCAAGTGCTAATAGAATAATATTCAAGACAATTATAAAGTCATAAACCCTCAAAGAAAAAGCACATTGGAGAGGAGACAAGAGCAACATAATTTTGGAAATTTGAAAAGAGGTATATGAGTGTTAACTCACTCAAAAGACATGAAAGAAAATGATTCATAGCCCACAGTGAAGAAAGACAAGCAACTTGATTTACACCACAGAACTCAGGAATTGGCAGCATCAGCTATCTCTGGAACTGTGGGGAATAGTGAAGCTAAAAGAAAAACTAATTGGAAATTAGATAAAGAAGCAGTTAAGATTGCTCAGAACTGCTCTCTCAACCCAGCCAAACTCCTGCCTTTATCCTGCTCCTGCAAAGACTGGAGGTTTATTCTCAGCAGAAGGTACCATTAAAAACCAAAAGACAGTTAACTGCCTAGTTACCATACTAAAAACAAGAAAGGTAAGTGAACATTTACATACTGAATTTTAAAAACCCTTGCTTTATACTCCCCCCTCCCCCAACCTGGCTCTCTCAGAATGCTAGCAAACAAGTTTAATTCTTCCAGAAATTTAAATAATTCCTTCCATTAGATTAGAAGAATCTTCTCTGCAAGAACTCTGAATATATCAAAAGAATGAACCTGAACTCATTTACATCAACACCCCACTTAGGTAAACTAGGTTTTCAACCAATCTTTTGAGGTCTCAGTCATAACAGTGAATAGATAGCCAAGGCTACTTAGATGTTAGACAAAAAAACAAAGACAAAAACAAAGTAGCAGAAAAAAAATCAACTTAGATAAAATGAACTCTACTAAGCAATAAGAAAATTTTAAAAAATTCTTATTTTATACACAGAAACATCAAAAACAGATATACTATCTATAAGAACTGGAAATAATAAAAAAGAATATTCAGAAAACAATAATAAAATCAGATATCAAAAATGAATAATAAAATTTAGGATGAAAACATTGATAAAATATCTCTAAATATTCTGAAAAAAGAACCAAAAAAAATGAAAGATGAAAAATGAGGGAGAAATAATTAAACAACTAAAAGGCCAGTCTAAAGATCTGACAGCCAAATAATAAGAAATAAAAATCAAAAGATATAAAAACATGCAGGGTAATAGATTACTCAAGTATTTTTTCTAATTCCAGAAATGAAAGCAGGAAATTCCAAATTGAAAGGTTCTTCAATGTGGCCAGAACAGTGTTTTTGTTTTTGTTTTTTTAAATTATATTTTATTGGTTTTTTTACAGAGAGGAAGGGAGAGGAATAGAGAATTAGAAACTTCGATGAGAGAGAAACATGGATCAGCTGCCTTCTGCACACCCCCCACTGGGGATGTGCCTGCAAGTAAGGTACATGCCCTTGACCAGAACTGAACCTGGGACCTTTCAGTCCTCAGGCCAACGCTCTATCCACTGAGCCAAACCAGTTAGGGCAGAACAGTGTTTTAATAACAGACCCTCACAAAGGTACCACATCATCAAAGATTATAACACTATGGTTTAAAAAAGGAGGTTTAATGCTCCAGAAAAAGTAAAGTAGGTGTCATACAAATGATCAAGAAGAAAATGGCACTGCATTTCTCAAAATATACATTACAAAATATTACAATCATGTTATTCCTACAACATCTTGAAGAATAATTTTAGTTAGCCTATGATTCTGTACCCAACCAAACTATCAATCCTATCTAATAATAGAGAAACATGGTAATTAACTGTAACTTCGCTACCCTTCCCATTGGCTAATCAGCGAGATGTGTAAATTAACTGCCAACCAAGATGGCGGCCAGCAGCCAGGCAGCTGAAGCAAACAGGAGACTTGCTTGCATCAGTGAAGGAGGAAGAAAAGGTTCCCCGCCTGCCGCTGCTGGGCTCTGAGTTTGCACTCCAAAAAACAATGTAGCAATTATAGAAGCTAAACAAACCCCCCAAACCTGCTTTCAGCCATCAGAGCTAGAGCTGCAACAGCGTTTCAATTATAGAAGCCAAACAAACCCAAATACCTGCTTTCAGCAGCTGAGGTCTCAGAGCTGGAGCCGAGCCTCAGAGCTAAAGCCAGCTCTCAGTTCCAGTGACAGCCATAGAAGGTAAATATATCCCAGAATAGAAAAGAAAAGAAAAGAAAACAGAATAAAAAAGCT
>NW_006283770.1:6804151-6807312 GCF_000327345.1 Myotis davidii
GCACATATGGGAGGAGCTCTGCTCACCTGCAAGCCAGGCTGATGGCTGCCAGTACAGGTGGTGGTGGTGGGAGCCTTTCCTGCCTTCTCAGCAGCGCTAAGGATGTCTGAATGCAGCTTAGGTCTGCTCCCTGCTGGCAAGTGGGCATCCCCCGAGGGCTGCCAGGCTGCCAGAGTGATGTCTGATTGCCAGCTTAGGCCCAATCCTCTGGGGAGCGGGCCTAAGCCAGCAGGTGGTCATCCTCCAAGGGGTCCCAGACTGTGAGAGGGCACAGGCCGGGCTGAGGGACCCCCCCTCCCTACCGAGTCCACAAATTTTTGTGCACTGGGTCTCTAGTTAAATATAAAAGGAGTGTAAAAACATCTTCAGAATGCAACATTTGAACAATGTTTCTTCAAGACACACACTTTCTCAAGAAGCTAATGTAGTATCTGCTTGGTAAAAAGATATAATCCGAAATAAAGAAGAAATAGGCAGTATTCAGGGAAAGGGAAATTGAATAAGAAGATATTATGTTTGAAAGAAGATCCAAAGAAAACAGCTGTGTGGTAGATCTAGAGAGTGTCCAGCATAAAATGCAGGAGGTCAGAAGGGTTTTGAAAAACTTTCCTTATGAAGTTAAAGTTATAAAAAATAAAAAGCACTTCAAAATATTGGGAGATATTATTTGAGGAACATCTGGGGTTGAAATAAAAAACTGAGCAACAATAACAAAATGAGAAAATTGTTAAATCCAGGGAAAGGAAGCTTTTGTGTAATAGCGGAGAAATAATGATAGCTAACTCCATAGCTCATTTATAAATATCACTTACATAGACATAATAAGGCAAACAAAACTATTGATCTAAGAAAAATAGAAGAAATAAATGGCCCTAACAGGTTTGGCTCAGGGGATAGAGCATCAGCCTGTGGACTCAAGGGTCCCAGGTTCCATTCCAGTTAAGGGCATGTACCTTGGTTGCAGGTACATCCCCAGCAGGGGGTGTGCAGGAGGCAGCTGATGGATGTTTCTCTCTCATCGATGCTTCTAACTCTCTATTCCTCTCCCATCCTCTCTGTAAGAAAGTCAATAAAATACATTTTTAAAAAAGAAAGAAATGGGAAGTGTTCATCTGTGTAAATGTGTGCTTATGCCTGTGTACATGAGCCGTGGGTGAGAGGTAAAAATAACAACTAAATATTTATCTTCCCTGGAGATTAATAGATAATACCTAAAGTGGAGAAATCAAGAAATAATAATAATAATATTATTATTATCATTATTAATTATTATTATTATTATTATTATTATTATTATTGATGTGGGGAAGTAAATGACTGACTCTAGAGAGCAGGAACGGAGTACTACAGGAGCAGGGAAGTGGTTTATTTTTCATAACTATTCATGTAGAACTACTTGACTTTTAAAGCTATATGCATTAGAAAGAACAAACAGGCTCAATACTTAAAAGGGCTGAAGGCAACTAGGCACTTTACAAAGCACTAAAATGAAATGGACTATACACATATAGTATAAGATCAACTATATTAGTCATCAGAAAAGTGCAAATAAAACCCCAACAGAATATCACAACAGTAGTATGGTTAAAATGAAAAAGACAGACAGTAAATAAGTACTGATAAAATTATGATGCAACTGTAATTCTTATTACTTGTTGGAATATAAATAGGTACAATGACTTTGGGAAACTGTTTGGCAGTACCTATGAAAACTGAACCTACACAAACCCAGCAAATCTATTCTTTCATATACAAATAGAAATGCTTATATAGGATCACCCAAAGATGTGTACAAGAATATTTATTGTAGCAAAATAACCCAAATTGGAAAAAACTCAAATGTCCAGTAACACATTTTGTCATATTCCAAAAATGAAATACTATTCCATAAGGAGAATTTTAAAATGACAAATACAAGCAACAATCTGGATAAAGTTCACAAATCTAATGTTGAACAAGAGAAGACAGACACGAAGGAGTTCTTATGGTTTGATTCCATTTGCATGATGCTCGAACAGGCAAAACTGAGCCACAGTATTAGAAGCCAGGACAACGGTTCGTCTTGGTGGGGTCTTAGAAGAGGACAGGAGAGGGGGAGTCTGGGATACAGATATGTTCTATTATTCAAACGTGCTTTTAGTTTATAAAAATTCATTGAAGGGTAGAACCATGTCTTGCGTGCTTCTCTATCTACTTGCAAACTTTCAATAAAAGCTCTTTTACTTTTTTTGCTTTCCAGAGCTCCTGCTTTCCCCTTTTCATTCACTGTTAGTATTATTTCAAGGCTCTAGATACCCCCGTAGATAAAAGAAGACAAAATGTGATATTTACAAATCAAAGATCTGACTTGATAATAACTCTGCTAAATATTTCACAACTGAAGATAGAAAGGGAGAGTGATTTAAATACATAATTCAATAAATTATTTTTCAGGAATACCTTAAACAGGGTGGATAGCTAAGAACTTATGAAAACAGCAGAAACTGCCAATGGTGCTGTGGAAGCAAATTCCAGTCTCAAACCTAACAGTTGTTCAAGCCTCAGTTTCCTCACCTATAAAATACGGATAATAACAGTACCGCTCCTATAATTCCTTTAAGTACTTACAATAGTGGCTGGAACATAGCCACCTCAAAAGTACTAGCAATAGATATGTTAATAGACAGGGGAATAGAACAAAGGTTCCTCTCAAATGCCCAGGACTAGGGAGCTACTAACTACTAACAGGTAAGCAAGATGGTTCACTTCATGAAAATGTATTTACTTGTCACTAAAATAGGTTTGAGCATTAAATCAGGGAAATATCTTCAGGTATATACAAAACAGACTTTAGATCTTTCCAGAAACGTCCAAATTGTTTATATAATACTTACTTGCATACATCTGTTCAGAGATCTGGTTTCCTTCTGATTTCTAAAATTTCACTTCTGTGAGGATGTGGTCTGTCATGTACTAACTTGTAGGGGGTGTATTTTGAGATAATATGTACCGTATTTGCCGGCGTATAAGACGATTTTTTGGCCCTGAAAAATATGCCTCCAAGTGGGTGGTCGTCTTATACTCCAGGTACACTTCAGATAGACTGCCCATAGTGCTTGCCCGTACCATAGTGGCCTCCCGATGCCCGCCCACTTCATTCCACATACCGTTCAGGCATCAGC
>NW_006283770.1:6808512-6823438 GCF_000327345.1 Myotis davidii
CCCAACTGCCCCCCCCGTCAGCCTGCTCGCCCCCAATTGCCCCCCCTACTGGCCTGATCTCCCACAATTGTCTTCCCCTCCTGGCCTGATCTCCCCTATCCACCTTTGCCTCGGCCCTGCCACCATGGCTTTGTCCGGAAGGACGTCCGGAGATCTTCTGGAAGGGCTCCCATTCTAATTGACATATTAACATTTTATTAGTATAGATTAGTCTCTGTTGGGGTGGTATCGCCACCGAGAGGCTCACGTTGCCTTTATTCCATTTTAAGTTCAAAAACTGTAAAGGTGTCATTGAAAGACTCAGATATTAGAATACCAGCTCAATGCTTACGAATTCCATAAATGTGGACAAGTCACTTTAAACTACATGAATATGTTTCTTTGTCTGTAAGATGAAAATAAATCTAACTTCACAATGCTTTCTTGAGATGCTTCAAAAAGAAAATGCCTTTGAAAGAGTCTGTGATTATAACGTAAATATCAGCTAGAATTAATAACATTTCCCTCAAATACAAAAGTTGTAGATGACAGTCTGTATACTGTGTCTCTTTACAATCTACTAATTTATCATCACCTGCTATGTACTAATTGGACTTTCTCTAGTTCTTACAACAATGCTGAGAAGTAACTGCAGATTGAAAAGTTATATAACTTGGACAGTGCCACATGGTAAGTGGCTGACCCAGCTTGTGAGGTTATATTGTTCCCCACCATCCTGTGAGAATGCCCAATGGGTAAAAGGGTATTACAATGGCATCCTTCTGGCACTTTCAAAATTAAACCTCTATATTAATGACTTGGGGCCAAGAGAAATGACTACTCCTATAGGAGGGAGGTTGGGGGGTGGCATGACATAATAATGAAGAAAAAAAGTAAAGCATAAAATTTTAAACCACCAGAGAATAATTCAATTTCCAGCTGTCCCTCTTATCAGTGTTATAAATATGAACAGTTTCTTAAATCTCTTAGCCTCAGTTTCCTCATCTGTAAAACTGGGATGATGATAATATATCCCCTGTGGAATTGTTAAGAGATTCAAAGAGTGATGATATAGTGCTTGGAAAGAAGTGTTCAAAATTTGTACTACATGAAATATTACTGTTACACGGTCCCCTTCTACGAAAGGGTGTATTAACTAAAGTAAAACAAGGAAAGTTAGTCTCTCAGAACACGAGTGTGGTATAAATGAAATACAGAGGGATAATCGTGGCACACTCAGAATTTAGAGGTCAACTGAGAAAATAACATGCAAGAGATCAGCTCTGACAATTGTCAAAACCCTTTTAATCGTCTGGCCTTTTTGAGAAGGACAGCAAAGGACCGTGTTTTAAGCCTGAGCTTTGAGGTACAAAGAACTGTTCAAATCACAACTTTGGCACTTCTTAGGCCTGTGACCTTGGGCATATTACTGTGTGTCCTCATTCTCGATTTATCAATAAATGAGGAAAATCATTCAACCACTCAATAAGTACTTCTTGAGTGAAGACTAAGTTCTAGGCACTAGGCTGAGGGCTGGAGCTATAACAGCAAACATGCACAAAAACCTCAACCTTCGGGGAAGGGGGACAGTAAACTAGATAGAGGAGTAATATATTCAGTGTCTTAAAAGGCAATCAGTGCGATGAAAGAGAAAAAAGGCAGAGAATTGAGGTCTATCATTTGGGGCAAGATTTGGGGTTGCGATTTTAATAGAGCGGTAGGAAACGTCTCACTTCAAAGTGACGTTTGGGTGGAGCCCTAAAGGAAATAAAGAAATGAGTCATGAAGATATGGAGGAAGAAAATTCCATGAAGAGAACACCAGCTAAAAACGCCTTCAGTTACACTTAGATACATGAAAAAATGGCCAAATGGTGTGGTATAAAATTATATGATGAAATCAGACAAGTAATATGGGGTTGGAGGATGCTGATTGATCCCAGACTTCTGAGTTGAGAGGTTTAAATAATAAGGTCCAGCCTAAATTAAGGTCTAGCCTAAGCATTAAAATAAAAAAAAGGAGGGCGGGGGTAAGGGGAAGAGATCAACCGAAGGACTTGTATACATGTATATAAGCCAAACCAATGGACATGGACAACAGGGGGATGGGAGCATGAGTTTGTGTGTGGGGGGTGGGGGAGGGTGGGGGTTAATGGGGGGGATGAGGACACATTTGTAATACCTTAACTAATAATAATAAAAAAAATTGCTAGTAATTTAAACAGTTCCTTCATTATTCCTACTAAAATTTTCAGAGACTGGGGAAGTATTGATTCTGTAAGAGACACTGGTGAAAGTATGTAGGAAAAAAAATATAAGCATCTCCAAAATGCTAATGCATGAAGTCAATGGGCAAATGCACAGTGACTGTGGTATTTCCACATCTCTGGAGACCAAGCACCTGGAAAAAATAAAGCTTGCCATCATTTTAGTAAGAGACAGTGCCATAATAATTTGCTGACAGTAAATCAAAAGTGCTTACAATTGCATTTCACAGTTCAACATTTCCTAACAAGTGATCCGATAAAAAAGGGACTGCTTGGCAATTCAAAACCAGGGAAGAGCCATTTGGGGGCAGGCTTCTCAGTGTCAGGGATGGGCTATGACAGGCCAGGGCTTGTCTATGAGAGGAAGGGAAGAGTTGCTTATCCTCCTGAAATGACCCATCTAGTTAGTGCATATATCAAAGTTTCTTCACAGATGCTAAAGAATCTGACATTCAGAAACATGTTATGCAAATCTCATTTATATAAAAATGTCATTTATATAAATTATCATTAACACTTCGATGGGGGTCAACAGGACCAGCAAGAAGGAAAGAGATGGGCGAAAAATAGTTAGGACATATACCATTTTGGTTTGGAGATACTGTATGTTAATAACTGTTATATAAGTTAATATTTTGTATTTGGGGGAGAATAGAAATTAAACATATATGTTGGCTATGCTACAGGGATGGGTGGTAGGAAGGAAGGGGATAAAAACAGTGATGCAACAATTAAATGTGATACATTTTATGAAAGGGAACACCAGGTTCATATGACGGAACACAGGGGAGGGGACTTAACCTTATTAAGGAGCCTGAAAAATATTTCTGAAGAAAAGCTTAAGATCTATGTGAGAGAACAAAGGGAGATGGGGACTGGATATGGTGGTGAAAGGACAGATTTTGTCATCAACCGGAACGAGGAAGACTACAGGAGAAGTGGTTTGAGAGGGGGAAGGTCAGGAGCATTCTAGATTTATGGAGATCCTCAATGACCAATATTTTCTATTATTTTTGAATTAATGTTACATATTTGTAATCAATATATAAGTCTGTTATGAACATTACAAACAAAAGCTGAGAGACTGGAAAAATGAAGGTGGGTTTCAGTGAACAGAAGTACTTTAGAACAGGCTGGAATTTGAAATGTATGTGAAGGAAAAGGAGGAGATAAAGATGGAGAGGTAGGCAGAGACCCATCGAGGAGGTCTTTAATATCGCACCTTGAGATTTGGACTTTATCTTGTAAGCACCGAGGAAGTATGGAAAGGTTTTTCCTTAGCAAAATATTCTTTACTGAAATAATCTCCCAGAATTTCCCCTCAGACTCAATCTACTAAGCTAAAATTGCTGTCACCCATAGGTAACTTCAAGTTCTCTTTAAATTAGAGAATGCTTTAAAAAGCACATTAGCCCACCAAGCCAGAAGCTGCTTATGTTATCAACCACTGCAAAATGAATGCATAGATCTTGATGTTTGATTCATCATATTTTAGACCCACGTGAACATTTTCAGGCAACTATCTTTTCTAATCAGTGGATCCTATTAGGAGAGAATGATGCAAATCGGAAGATTTATATTCCTTCTCCTTCAGTCTACTGTCTTCAATTAGTCTTTTCCCACATGATTAACAGTGCAGTCCATATTCTTGGATACAAAGATTTCTTGGATAGCAGTTACTAGGGAAAGTTTTTAATTTCCAGGCTCTAATTATTCATATTTTTCACAGAAACATGGGTTTCCTTTCTGTTTAGCCATTGTGCTGCAAGTTACAGTGATGTCTGCATTCCCCAGGGTATAAAATTAAAAATGAGGGTATTAACCAAATCCTGACTTTCACAGTTCAACAGTAGGAGCTTGCCTGATGGGAAGGAAGAACTTCTCGTTATCTAAATATTTGGGAATTATTTTCTGCATTGCTAACTAGACAAGGTAATCCCTAATAGATTTCCTGTTTTCGACAGGGAAAGCCAATCTATTAAAAAATTGGCTTTCCTCACCTTGCTTTCTGGAAAGGCATGCTGACAAAGCTACTGGAAATACACATTTCTATACTATTCTTCTTAATGGCATTCTTCTGAATGGAATTTCTCTCCTCCATCCTCAATATGATATACTTACTAAAGCAGCATATTATTTGAGTCTCAATTTTACCAGCCAGTAAATTGAGGATTCCAAAATAGATATCATCTCTAGATACCTACTGTGTGCTACACACTCTACCAAGTAATTTAATTAGACTACATCATTCAATTTCCCAACAATATTATGATGTAGGTAATACTATTATCCATTTTTAGTGGCAAACTGAAGCTTAGAAACATTGCATATATCTCATTCAGTATCACAGATTCCAATAAACAGTGGAACTCCAACTCAAACTAAGCTAGTATGGCTTCAAAGATTGTGCTCTTAAACCCTATGTTTTTACACTCTCTTCCTGCCGTAGGCACAATAAAGATATTGAAAGGAAGATAAAAATAATGTCCATAATCAAGTAGAAAAGTATGGCTCATTACTCACAGGAGAGCATCATTTATTTGGCCTCCCCCATAATCTGTTAGGTTTAATTTGCCATGTACACAGGTAATGTGATCAAGAGGCAACTGGTATTGGAAGGTATATAAATTTGGATTCAGTCATACATGGGTTGGAATCACGTTTCCACTAGTGATTGGCTTACTAAACACTTACATAAGTCCTCATAAGTTTGATGGTTGCCAGATTAAAGGAGGTGGGTGGGGTAGCTAAAAATGGTGAAGGGATTACAAAGGACAAATTGCCAGTTATAAAAATAGCCACAGGGATATAAAGCACAGCATAGGGAGTTTGGTTAATAAGATTGTAATAGCTGTCTGGTGTCAGATGGGTACTAGACCATTAAGGTGATCACTTCATACATTACATAAAAATCGAATTACTGTGCATCTGAAACTAATATCTTGTATGTCAACTGTAATTGAAGCATTTAAAAAATTAATTAGAAAAAAAGGAACCGGGCTTTTAAATAGTTCCAAGTAGCTCTGAGAGTTAAGTGGCAACTCCATTTTGGAGCATGGGAAATTGTATTAGGTCTTTAGCTTGAAGGAGAAAGTTGAGTGGGTAGAACTGAGAAGAGGGTGGGGGTCCTGAACAAGGCCCTCTAGGTTACACAGCTGAATTCATTGCTGAGCTGCTCTAAAGATGAGATGTTCTTTGTGTTTGTGAGTGTGAGCTCCTCTCATGCTCCAGCACAATGCCTCTCCTCTTCCTTCTATATCCCTGCAAAGGGATGCCTATCCACTGAGCCAAACCATTTTCTGCCTATACTATTCTTCTTAATGGCATTCTTATGAATGGAATTTCTCTTCTCCATCCTCAATATGATATACTTACTAAAGCAGCATATTATTTGAGTCTCAAGTGGTTTGAGAGGGGGAAGGTTAGGAGCCGTGCAGGACATAGGCTCCTAACACAAATTCACATCCATATAACTTGGATAAAATTTTAAAAGAACATCTGTGTCCCTTCCTTTTTGGTGGCTTCAGCTGCATGAGCAACTCAGACCTCAAATCCTCATATTTCCCTTTTTAAATGATGCCACAAAAGCACTGCTTACCCTTTTCTGGGCATCTATCAGTTGCACAACAGCAACAACAGCGATGTTAATAATAGAAGCTGCCGTTTGCTTGTGCCAGACAACCAGAAAGATCCTGTTGAGAAAAGTTAAATAAATCTGCAGACTGCCAAAATGCTGAAGAGGCACATGGGTACCCATCCCCTTCCCAGATGCCTTCCCCACAGTGCGGTGATGGGTGTGAAGAAAGCAGAAGAATATTTTTCGTTAACAGAATGGAGCTATTATCTACCTTCTTAAAGGCTCTTATTTTTTTCCCCTGAAACAAGGATGAGCAGAGAAACTGCAAATAGATGCATGCCAGTAGACTTATCTGAAAATCAGGCAATATTTAAAAACTGGAAAAAGATAGAAGTATTTGTTTCTGACCATTCTTTGCACCTGATAGGTGAATATGCATAGGGCAAACTATTACCCTCTGTCTAGATATCTGCAAGTCCCTGAGGTACAGAAGAAAGAATAAAATAAATTAACTTGTAAAAAGTCATTTCCCTTTAAGAAAGGTTAAAAGATCCTCAGGAACTTTTTAAAAAACATATATATTTTATTGAATTTTACAGAAAGGAAGGAAGAGGGAGGAATCGAACCCGGGACCCCCCAGTCCGCAGACCGATGTTCCATCCACCGAGCCAAACCAATTAGGGCAATCCTCAGGAACTTTTAAAAAGAAAGTCCTTTTCATGACTTTTATGTCCTCATAATTTTAAGCTTTAAAAAGTATCACTTCTTATTACAAATCATTTATACTATATTTACTGTAGAATAAATAGAAAATTCAGGTAATCAAAATAGAAAAAATAACTACTGGAAGCCATATTGAGAATGCATAATGCTGTTAAACTTGTTGCTATTATTAATTTCCCAGAATATTCTTGGCCAGATATTTAATACACTTTACAAAGCCTTGGGGACTGTGAGAAGTTCAATGGTTATGTGCATTTATTAAATAATATATATATTCCAAAATGAACCCATTTTGGAAACCAATGGGGAGAAAGTCAAGGTCTGTTATTTTTATAATATCAGCATGTTTTTAAACTATTTTTTAATACAACACTATGGTCTAGCTTATAGCTTGACTAATTTTATCCAACTATCCAACTCTCACTCTCTGATTCACAAGGCACTGGTTATAGGTACCTGATGTCTATGCAATTGTATTTACACAATTTATATCTCATGTAATATACAAATAGGAAAATGCAGTAAAATTAGCTGTCTGATCTATACCACCACAAATAACCATCTTGATTTATATGCAGTTGAAACTACTAATAAACATGACTAATTGAGAAGTCTTATATTAAAGAAAGCAATTTACAGCAAAAAAATTATCATCTTACTACATACATTGAAAAAAATTATTCTAACAAAGTAATAATAAAGGATTTTCTTCTTCTTTCAGGAGAACACAAGGGTTAGAGTCACACTGTCCTTGGGTGAGGCTGAAACATCCATGTTTACTCCAACAACAAGAGGGTGAGGACATAGAACCGGCCCAGCTTCTATATCAATCTTGATTCATAAGAAAATGTTCCCCATACAGCATATATGGATATTAGCCAGTCCCTGGCTCTTGAATGGTTAAGAATTCTCTAAATATAGTAATAAGCACTTCTAAGAATGTTCAAGAGATGCTTTAAAAATACTTGTATGCCAAAAATGCTTATAATGTGCACGTTATCAAATACACTGAAATACATTTGCCTAATATATGTCTGTGTACACACACACTCATTTTAAAAATGTTTAAAATGCTACATCTAGACCCGGCATTGCCAAAAGGTAGATTCTGCCTCCCAGGAGACATTGGCAATGTCAGGAGACATTTTTGATCATCATGACTGGGGGTTGGAGTACTAATGTTATCTAGTGGGTAGAATCCATTGATGCTGCTAAGCATTCAGAAACCCCTAACTAGACACAGTCTAATACCTTACATTTAATTTTTACTTAATGTTGCTTGCAAATTTGCTTAATGCCAAGTAGAAAACAGTGTGATTCACATTTCAGAGGATGATGTTCTGCTGTTTTATGGCAGGTAACATACTTATGGATTTAGTGTAGCTACTTGATTTTACACTTGGAGAGTCTCTCGGAAGACTTTGTGTTGTTTCATTTTGTGTGATGGTTGGCTATGTATCTCAGTGTGACATGATATCCTTTCAGTTCTCTTAGGCTAAGAAGAGAGCTTTTGCCAGCAGCCCTTTTCTAAAGAGTAGCAAAACCATTTTTCTTATTGATTTCTCATTCATCTCTCTCATTATACATCTTGATATTAAATGTGAAATGAAATCAAATCTAAGGGAACAGAGACAGAACAAAGGGCAAAAAGACTCAACATAATATGTTATTCAGAAACATATGTTTGCTTATCTTGAATGGGATTATGAAAAGTTTAAGTTTACTAAAATCTCATCACCATAAAATAAATGGTGTTGTTCATCTTTGAGTTATATGGCAAACACAAGCGGGATTTTTAACCCCAGATAAACATTTTCTTTAACAAATGATTTCAATAATTTAACTAACGGTACTTGAATTCTGAAAGGCTAAATATCACAAGCAATAAATAAAACCAGTAACTAGGGGAACCAAGGGGAATATTTTTAAGATTAAATATAAGCAGATTCTGTATGGCTCAAAAGGGACCACTTAGTTAGTCTTGAAATTAAAACAAAGCAAATCAGAAATTTAGTGTGATCATGCCATAGACAGTTACAATGCACTTGCATTTTTCCTTTGTGCCCTAAGTCTCACAGCATCTAGAATGACTAGTCTATGGCAAATAGCATTACTTAATGCTCACTGCTAATGATCTACATGATAAAATAATTCAAACAAGATATGGAACACATTTTCAGTATTTGTCCTATAATTTTTCTAGATCCCTTGCACACAATGGACTGAAATATATGTACTTTATCCTCTCCACAAAAAATTTCATACAATTAGAATATTGGTGAAGATGACATACTGCCATTTATGAAAACATAGATGGACCTTGATAATATTATGCTAAGTGAAACAAGTCAGTCAGAAAAAGCCAATATTTCACTCATATGTCAGATATAAAACTGAAACTCATAGACACAGACAACAGTATGGTAGTTACCAAAGAGAAGAAGGTGGAGGTAGTAAAGGGTAAAGAGGGCCAAATATATGGTATGGAAGATGATGTGGCTTCAGGTGGGGGGAATACAATGCAATATACAGGTCATGTATCACAGAAATGTCTACTTGAAACATACATGATCCTATTAATGTCACCAAAATAAATTTAATTAAAAATAATATTGACCACTGTGGAGAACAGTATGGAGTTTCCTCAAAAAATTAAAAATGGAGCTCCCAATTGACCCAGTGATCCCACTTCTAAGAAACTAAAAACACCAATCAGAAGGGATATATGCACCCCTATAACCGTCAAACCTAAGAGGGAAAGTAGGGGAGGGTGGGAGTGAGGGGGAGAGACCAACCAAAGGACTTGTACGCATGCATATAAGCCTAACTAATGGACACAGACAACAGGGGGGTGAGGTCATGAGTGGGAGGAAATGGGACGATAAGGACACATATGTAATACCTTAATCAATAAAGAAAAAAAAATAATAGGATTGGCCAATATTAAATGGAATGGGTTTCATACTGATGGGAGATAATATCACATGGAAAGAGACCTTGTTATTTTATTTTAATTTTACCTTAAAACAACTTTGCAAGAATTCAAGAATATGCAATGCTCAATCTTAACTTTAACTTTTACATGCGAACTCATGTCCTGCCTATCTCTGTTTTACCTTTCCCTCTGACCTTGACTTTCTCCTTTATTTCTAATGTTTCTTGTTTCAGGTAATAAAACAGAATGTAAGCATTAATTCAACCAACCTCTTACTGAGCAGAGAAGAAGATATAGTCAAATCAACAAGTCATAAGAAATGATAATTAATTTTTCCTAGGCTTCCACCAATTCATCCCCAAGTCTAAAGTCAATGTTCTACCTCAATTCTTTATAATATAAAAAGAATAAGAACATTAGATCAGATTATCTGGTTAAATATCACACTAATGTATCAATAACTGATTTATGACAAGCAACCAGAGGTGCTTGACGAAAGTTTAGCTTCATGGACCCTCCCCGAGATATTCTGATTGATCAGGTCTAGGTTGGTGGCCCAGGAATCTGGGTTCTAACAGGAAGTCCATGTATTACTTTGAGAAACTCAGGCAAGGGTTTATAATGCAGGCTTTGTGAAATACAATTGGAATTTTATTCTCAGTTCTAATACTGACTGTAGCATTGCAAAAGTTACTTCGCTTGGCTAAGCTTTATTTTGCTATTTATAAAATAGGAGTAATAGTATTTATCTTTGTTGTTTATTCTTAATATATTAAAATATTCATTTAAAAGACCTGACACATAATTAATACATAATAAATGGTGTATCATTACTGGTAGTATCCATTATTATCAACACTATCATCATCGCCATTTCTGTCCCCGTTAATTCCTGTATACTCATTTTAGGGAAGCACAGCAGTGCTAGAGGACATAATGAGAAACCTTTACATGTATTTGTTTTTTCACTTTAGAAAACCTAATTAAAATCCAATGCACTGCAATGAGGGCATGTGTTCTAAGTTACCATTCAGTTTCTTTGCTTTTGGCAAGAATTCTCCAGCTCCATGTAGTAATTCTCATGCTGCTCAGAGGCAGTACTTGGCTCTTTTATGTGTCTTTTTAAAAAACAAACCAATTAATTTTTATTGCATAAATGAAATTTGCTTCATTGATAATAGCATAAAATATGGAAACAACAGTGCACATATTTTTTTGTTATCTTCCTTGTTGAATAATTTACATGTTACATTTTGAACTGTTTCTGAAAGGATTGGCTGCCTTATACAGGCAGTGCAAAGTAACACATAGAACAAGTTGGGGTAAAATAACTAGGATCATTTAAAAATGTATTATCTAATTTCAGAAATCTTTTCACATGAAGGAAAGGAAACCAGAGCTTTGCTTCAAAAGTTGGCATTTAAGCTATCCTTTCTCTCATTGAATAACAGACATACTGACTACACATCACATCTCCATATTTTTATGCTGTACTATAAGAAGTGTCAAGTGTGATATCTCATACTCAGGAAAAAACACAATGCAGTAATTTTAGGCCAATAAAACTTATGGGGAAATACATAGAAATATTCAATTTCGCATGACAAGCATTCTCACTTGCATTGATATATATGTATACAGTGGCACACTGGCATTGACTGTCAATTTAATTTGTACCCTGGTGGAAAGATGTCTCCAATTAACAAGACAGCTGATTTCACCAAATAGCATCAAGTGTAAACACTGCATTTATTGCAAATAGAAGGATGCTCATAATAGAATCTTACAAACACTAAACTGGCTTCTATTATCAGGACCAGGAATAATAATGCTCCTAATAAACCAGTATTAGAACCAAATCCCAAGCACACCAATAAACCTGCTGCCAGAGTTATTTAATGTGCTTTAATTCAAGGAGCATGTGGTTCTAATCTAGATTCTGTGGGCACAGCAGACTGTTAACGCCAATAGTCCTGTGTGATGCTACCCCGAATAGCTGATAATTGGGGCAGGTCAGTTCTTCAGGCTTTATCTCTCATTAGCACTAAAAAGGCACACTCCAAACTATGACAGAGAAAGACTCAATCTTGCTCTATTAGAAACATTGAAGGGACGACAAATGAAGCTCTATTTTCAGAGGGAGGAAGCCAATTATACAATCATCAAACGTATCCATTTCAGGGAGCTACATCCCCCAGCGAGTCATAGTGCATCAAGTCAACCCACAATACTATACTACTAGAAAAAGAGTTTCCCTTCTCTCTGAAACTCTTTCTCCCCACCCCACTCCCCCAAAAGGGCTAAGGTTACCTTTCTCACAGTGGCTTCCTGTGAATCCAGAAGGACAGACACATTTGTTAGGCGCCACGCATGTTCCACCATATCTGCAGCCCTCTTCGCAGAATGCTGTTGCAAGAGAATGAGGAATTTCTATTAGATAAAATGGGAATAAGAAAACTCATGGTAAATGGCATAAGCATTGAAATCATTCCTTCTTTGTTGCATAGGGAATACATAGCTGTGTTGACATATTTAAAAGTTTTGGCCATGAAAAGAAATAAATGTATTAATAATTACTTCACTGATTTACATAACGTCAGTTGTGATAATGGAGGTAAAGTGTTTAGCACTGGGCTGGAATGTGCTAAATGGTAACTAGTATGAGCAGCTATTACTGTTGCTATTGTGACTTATTATTGACATATTTGAGATCAATTAGGATAGACCTAGTAACTAGAAAGAATAGGATTGGGATAAAAGCAAAGCCAGGCATTTTAAATACTCATTTTTTAATGCCCCCTTTTTTTGTCTAAACATATTTATTACAATAAAAACATTTTTACATCAGCTTTAAAATAGGTGGACAGGTATAATTTTGATAACATAATAAATTCAACCACTTATTTTTTAAAAAATTTAAGATGTTTCCAATATTGCTGTACCAAAAGTGATGCCTTTCCAGTATAGCTAAAATGTTTAGTACACCCCAAATTATCCCTTTAGGGAAAAATGCTCAATGTGAAAATACAGTTTTAGAGAGTGTGGAGTTTGTTGACAAGCATTGCAAAGTTATGCAACTCCCTCCCAGTGCTACCCTGCTAGCCTTCCCACAATGGGTAAGTTCCCCTCATTACACACCCGAATAGCATAGCATAGCTCCATGCACAGCTCCATACACCTCTCCTTGGTAGTATTAAGTATTATTGTTTATTTATGTATGAATTCTTATCATTTCCTGTCTCACCCACTGGGATTGTACAGCCCATAAGGATAAGTCACATGCTTCTTTTTTTGCACCCCATTGTACATACAAAGCATTAGTAGCTGAGTGCATGGTAGATACTCAAAACATATTTGCCTAATGAATTAACTTATATTCTGCAGGTTGTTCTGACAGAAAAACTCTTCCTCCAACAACTCTGCAGCACTTCCATCCAGAACAACTTACTATGCAACCTTGCTGGATAACCGATAATTTAGTGTACTACCGCTGCAAAATGTCTCATTAAAGAAGACGATTGCAACTTGTTAACCCAGGGTTTCTTTTATTCACAGAAGAGCTAGGTGAGAAATTATTTTATTTTTAATTGCAGTTAGAAAATGTCATCCTGGAAAAATGTCATGATTAAATTTTGCCATCATCACATAAATAATATGGGTTTAACTTCAAAAAAGCCACTGAACATTTTTAGGTAGTTGAACGCTAGTTCAAAAACACAGAAATTCTCACAATATTGTCATTTTTCACATCATTTAATATCTACGATATGATTTAACATTTTGGAGCTTGGCAATTAATTGTGAGTTCCTTTGTTCCTGCCAACGAACAGATAATGGGTATCTTAGTATTCGAATACCATCTCCTCTTTCCAGCATTTAACTACCATGAGCCTATGTATACACACACACCACACACACACACACACACACACACTGTCTTGCCCCCAAAATTGCACTTTATGGGCTCTGGTGATGAACCTTTCAAAAGTGTAGCTCTATATCAAAGTTAATAAGAGAACAGTAAACAGTAAAGTGTTTTTGAAGCTAAAAGTGACAGAAAGCTATAAAGGAAAGTTTCAAGTGGCACCAAAAGAAGACAGAGGTTTGGAAGCAGGAAGTTCAGCATGGGTTTCTTCAGTAATGCAGTCAAAGCAGCACTTGATCTAGATTTGTGTGTGAGCATACATTCAAACATGCATACTCACACACGTGTGCACACATAGATTGTAGAACTTGTTAGGAGA
The DNA here is from genome assembly GCF_000327345.1 of Myotis davidii. Lineage (NCBI taxonomy): Eukaryota > Metazoa > Chordata > Mammalia > Chiroptera > Vespertilionidae > Myotis > Myotis davidii. Next base: position 6,822,237 of record NW_006283770.1, read on the forward strand.
CTTGGTGTTGTTTCATGATACATGTGTGCTCTTGATTTACACAACCCTTAAACAGAAACGATAATAGGAGGTTTTTGAAGAAAGCATGAGATGCCTGTGATGTCCTATGAATGTAAAGATGTGACAATGTACACCCCTATGTGCACAGCAGCACAATTCATCATAGTTAAGATTTAGAAACAGCCTAAATGCCCATCAGCAGATGAGTGGATTAGAAAACTGTGGTACATCTACACCATGGAATACTACACTTTTGTAAAAAAGAAGGAATTCTTACTATTTTCAACAGCATGGATGGAACTAGAGAGCATTATGCTAAGTGAAATGAGCCAGTCGGAGAAAGATAACTATCACGGGAGGGGTTGGGCATGTGCCGGGGGTGGGGTTGGGGAGACCAGGAGAAGGTCAATGGGGAAAAAAAGGAGACATATGTCCTACTATTTGTAATACTTTAAACAATAAAATAAAAATTTAAAAAAAGAACATATCTAATAAATGGGGTGTTACGAGGATGAAATGAGTTAACATTTGCCAGTGACTTTAAATTGTGTTTGGTGCATAGTGTTATGTGCTTTTTGAAATAAAACTAATTATAATGATAGCAACGCTATTATGAGTGTGCATCATGGGCCCAGAATAAATTTTCCATCTAATACTCAGATAATTAAACCCAGCCTGAAGGTGTCCATTTTCACCAAGATAAGTTGCTATGACCTTGTGATTGATGCTTGCTTTAGTTTCTAATGAAGGCAGTTGTAGCCCTTGTCCTGGAACTATCAGAGAGCTGTTACTGTTTCCATTGTACACACCGTGAAGTAGGGGCTCAAAAATCAAGTCGCCTCTAAGGCTACACAGGTAGTACAATGCAGGTTTATCTGCAATCTAATATTCACATAGGCAGGCTTCTTCCTTTTTTGAATAGCTTCATAAGGGCTAAAGGAAGTGAATACAAGTTTAAAAAAAACAACAATGTGTCACCCTAGCCGGTTTGGCTCAGTTGGATAGACCATCAGCCTGTGGTCTGAAGGGTCCCAGATTTGATGCCGGTCAAGGGCACATGCTTTGGGTTGCAGGCTCTATCCCCAGTGTGGGACGTGCAGGAGGCAGCCAATCAATGATTCTCTCTCATCATTGATGTTTCTATCTCTCTCTGTCTCTCTTCTTCTCTGAATTCATATATATATACTAGAGGCCCGGTGCAC
>NW_006283770.1:6824730-6836438 GCF_000327345.1 Myotis davidii
CAAATTGCACATGTGACATTAAAAAAGGCAGGTAGGGAGCTGTTCAAGTTCATGCACTTGTAATCTAACCTCCATTATGGTATGAGCCTAGCGATATTTCACCTAATTAGGCATATACTATTTTTAATGGAATGGATCTCAAGTAAAGAAGAAATTCATTGCCTAGATGCACCTTACATAAAACAACATAGTAATTTCAAAAAAATACCAAAAAAAGAAGAAGAAGCATGTCATTGCAAATTTAAACTACTGTGGGGAAATCAAGATCAACGCACATTTCTTTTGGATTCCTCATAAAACATCTAAGTATACTGTTGTATCTGAGTCTAAAGCTTGTGGATAGATCATGTGTATCTGGGTAGGTTCTTATTGGTCATTTAGGAACCTAGCAGTTCAAAGAAAAGGACTCTGATACTCTGAGAACCTGTAATTTGCATAGCATTACTTGGCAGATGGCATGACCCAAACAAGTCCCCACTGCATTTCTTTCTAGCGTATGAGGAGATGGGGTGGTAGAAACTCCCTGGTCCAAATCCTTGCTCTGTATGCAACAGGTCTGTGACCTACAGCAAATTATTTCACCTCTCTGGACCTAAGTTTTCTCAAAAGCAAAATAGTAAATGACAATAAGTATAACACCCAGGCTGTGCAGGTTAAATTATGAACGGAAATGACCCAGGCACAGGTACTGCCAGTGGAATGTGCTCAAAAGCTACATGTGATTATTGTTATTTATCAACAGGACTCTGCTTTTTCGAATAACAATATCACTGTGCACTAGTTTCTGTTCTAGATACTGCAGATGCAGTGGTGAGTCAGACAGCAAAGATCCTTGTGCTATGGGACTTATTCTACTAGTTCAGTGAGGGCACATTGCCACTCCTTCCTGGACTTGATGGCCTTCACAGTGTCATGGGGCTTGCAACGGAACTTGGCCCCTCTGTAGACTCAGGAAAACTCAGGCATCCTGGTATGTTGCTCCTTTGTCAACCAATTTCCAGATTCCCAAGTATGGCTTGAACAGACTGTAGATACACAATAAGATTACAAACCTGAATCTGCCGTTGGTTATTCACTTACACCCCAGGGAGATAATGGATGGGGTCAACTCTAAAATGGCTTGATTTCTATTTCTGAAAGGACTCTTTGCATTGTGTAAGAAAATAAAATCACAGAACTCAAAATTAAGGGAGAGATAATTCACAGAAAGACTACTTTTTTATATTCAAATTTTCTCAGCATGAGAAATGACACTCAGAGGTTAAGGGAAAACAAATGAGAAGGTGGGTTTGCACATGTCAAGCGTGTGGATGCCCAGTATTTCCATCATGTTCTCAACTGGACAAGAATAGTTTTATACTAACAAAAAGTAATAGCCCTTCAAGTCTAAACACTTTGCATGATCTTCGCAAAGATTTACTGGCATGTGTTTAGTTCCAAAGGACACCCTATATCCTGGAAAAAATAAGAAACATACATGTTTCAGCCTTCGGTAAGAAGGAAATCCTGCTTTTCACACTGCTTTCCTTACGAAGCATTTTCCTTCAGATCATTTCTGACCTCTCTACCAGCTTTGCTCATTCTGCCACTGGGGAGGTAGAGGAGATTATTCTATTGATAACTCTGGAAAAATCTATATCAGGCTGATGCAAGTCAGATGGGAAAAGCAGGAGGAGGGGCTGGGAAGTGCCATGTGATGAACATTTCTAGTTTATTTTGGACAGTGAGGTATCGGGTGTGAATTACATTGTTAAAATAACTATCAGGATGTAAGTAAACGCTGTTCACTATGCATGGTTACAGGGTGTCATGAACCAAAGATTGTAATTAATTTGATTATGTGCAGCCAAAATCCCAAGGGAGAAGAAGATATTTACAATTTGGTCATGCCTAGCAAAACTCCATGTCCACCCCACTTCTTGACTTCAGATGGCATCAAGTTTCCCTTCTTCCATGGGATTGGTCTTCATTCTGTGTTCATTCTTAGAAAACTAGCTTGGTTTATAGACTTAAACTTATGTTTCCCCATCCATCTCTGTCAATAATAGAAGCATCTCCTCCATATTTGCTTTTTGATTTATTGCTCACCTTGTTCAGAATATGATATTTACCATAGTTGCCTCAAATATTTTGATTGTCACAAGAGGCATGTGGGGTCAGTGTGTTACTGGCATTTGGTGGGCAGAGGACCGGGATGTTGCTAAACATCTTACAATGCACAGGCCAACCCTGCATAACAAAGAATTGCCTGGCTTAAAATGTCAACAGTGTTGAGGCTGAGAAACTTAGAACTTTATACAATTAAGTCTACTGAGTAGCTTCAGGAGCAAAACTATGTGATTTTAATCCCTTTTCCACCACCCCTTAAATTCTGCCCTCAAACACAGTTTAAAATATAGAGAAAAGGTCAGAGTGAAAAGCATCCAGATGGTTAGTCTGGTAAACAAAACCAAACATCCAGATGTCTGCAATGATCACTTTTCATATCTCCATTCTGGTCTTAAGCAAAAAATATAGTGCATAGTTTAATATTTAATCATTACCCCCACCCCCAAATCACCTTACTAGCTCTACTAGCCATTTCCTCTCTACTTTTCAATAGTAACAACAACAACAACAGTAGTAATGGTGATTCCATTTATCAAAGGCCCTTTAAGTGCTGAATAGACAGAACACTCCATTTCACCCTTACAGTAACTCCGTGAATTATTCATTCGTGTCGTCCTCATTGTCAAAAGAGAAAGATGGCTTTGAGAAGTTAAATAAGTTATCCCAGGTCACTAAGTGGCTTCCTGGGTTTCAAACTCAGAGTTGCAACCACATCATTAAGACATCCCCCTTTAGGGCTTGGCCACCCACTATATGCAGACAATGTGCTGGGGACTAAGAAGAATACAACTAGGCATGACACTGACTCCATCCCTAAGAAGCTCACAATCGAGTAGCAGAGAGTGGCATGTCCAAAACCAAGCATAATGAAATGTGATAAATGCCATTGTAGCAGTATGAATGAAGTGCTGAGAGCATATGGGGGAAAACATGATTAAATGTGCCCAATGGACTGAGGCAACGCTTTGCAACAATGCTGGCATTTGAGTTAGGCCTGGAAGAATTGATATGATTTTTGTTAGGCAGAGAAGCACAGGAAATGGGACAGACAGTTCAGGTCAAGGTCTTGTCCTGTGCAAAGGCACTGAATAGAGGAGGAAAATGAACAGGAGTTTATCAATGTTGGAGACTGAATGTAGAAGACAATGCAGTGGGCCATGCAGGGAAGCAGGGACATTTAAGAATCTGTGAACCACCCTCTCCATCTCCGCATCTCCATCCACTTTCCGGAGTTATTAGTTACCTTAAAGCACAATAGTGTAATGCCTGGATATCTGTCTAGAAACTGCTCTTTTCTTCTGTTCACTAGCTGAAGACAGTGCTTAGCTAATGTCTTTTTTACTACACTGAAGAGTAAAAAATGTTCAGTCAGAAACCTTCACACACACTCATAGACATCCAGAAATATAAAACTTATTCTTAGTACATGTAATGCATTCTGATATTTTCCATTGTATTGACTTCCATTGTATTGTATTGAATTGTATTGCATTGAATTGTATTGCATTCTATATTATTTATAGAATGCAGCTATGATCCAATGGCTTGCTTTCCTAACCCACTAAACCTGCAGTTTAAACTGTGCATTTGTTTCACATATTCTTGGTAGTTGCCATAGTTTTCTACTCCATAACATTCTGTGATGGGATGGGGGCACAAGGTCACTTTAATCTTGATATCTTCAAATGGGGATGTCGGTCTTAGCTCTAGAAAGACCAATAGGAAAATGGCCATTTTCTGTGGCTGCAGCTGCAAAGTTGAAATATTTACTATGTAGGTAGGCCTGTATAGATAATCACTGTTACAGATTAACTCAATAGGGTTGATTCAGGCTGAGGAGAGAGATAATGTGTCCTTTTGCATTATTTTTGGCCTGTATACATGCTTCTCTAATTATGAGATTCTCGAGGACCAGGGTTATTTTTTTTTCAAACTCTCCATTCCTCTATATCATCTTGAATGCTGGTGATACTAAACACATATTTATTGCCAGGTTATATAGAGAAAATAACAAGTTTGATAAGACAGTTTTGTCTATAAAACTGTATCATGAAGTCTGAGATAAATACATGGGATGTAGTTATCACGTCAGATCAATCAGCTTTAAATATTTATCAAGCATTGTCCTGGTAGGGTGGCTCATTTGGCTGGAGCATCATCCCATACACCAAAAGTTGTGTAATTCAATTCCCGGTCAAGGCACATACCTAGGTTGTGGGTTCAATCCCAGGTTGGGGCATGTACAGGAGGCAACCGATCAATGTTTCTCTCTCTCTCCCTCCACTTTCTCTTTTTCTGAAATAAATAAGAACATATCCTCAGATGAGGATTTTAAAAAAGATTAAATAAAATTTATCAAGCATCTACTATGTTGATACTCTTAATATGACATGATCCCTGTTCTCCAGGATCTGAGAGACTAATGCAGCGTGACTCTCCCTGAAGACAATTCCCCCTCAGAGGACATTTGGCAATGTCTGCAGTCATTTTTAGTTGTTTCAGCTGTGGGAGTGCTACCAATGATGCTGCTAAACATCCTATGTGCATAGAACAGCACCCCAGAAAAGAATTATTCAGACCCAAATTTCAACAGTACCCAAGCTGAGCAAAGACAGGCAGTCATTTTCTTAGTCATTCAGCAAATGGTTATTGAGCAGCTTCTCTATCAAGGATTATTCTGAGAACCAAGGTTCATGCAAAACAGCTAAAAATATTTCAAGGTATCGGTTTATAGTCTACTGGGAAAATATGAAATGAAAAAAATCAATGTATAAGTTAGATGATAACAAGCTATATGACAAAAGATACAGCAGAGCAGAGGACAGGGTCTGTGCCAGTGGGGGAGACTGTAATTAAACAGGAGGATCGTGACCTGGCCAGCATGGCTCAGTGGTTGAACATCACCTATGAACCAGGAGGTCAGGGTTTGATTCCAGTCAGGGCAAATGCCTGGGTCGTGGACTCGATCCTCTTTTGTTTTTATCTTTCTTTAAAATAATAATCTCTTGTTAAAAAATTATAGAGCTGCCTGGTGGGCATGGCTCAGTGATTGAGCATTGACCTAAGAACCAGGAGGTCACAGTGTGATTCCTGGCCGGGGCACATGCCGGGTTGCAGGCTCCATCCCGAGTAGGGGGCCTACAGATGGGGGCCAATCAATGATTCTCTCTCATTTTTGATGTTTCTACCTCTTCCTCCCTCTTCCTTCCTCTCTGAAATCAACAAAAATTATATTTTAAACAGGGGGATCATGAAAGGCCTCACTGAGTAAAGGAGAATGAGTGCGTGGGCAGATATCAAATAAAAGAGTGTTCCAGGCAGAAGTTCCAGCAAGTGCAAGGGCCCTGAGGAGGGAGGAGAGTGTGCAGATCATGAAGTACCTCACAGATCCCAGCAATACTGCCTGCACAAGGGCAGTAGGAGGTAGACAATAGGAAAGGATTGTTTCTGCCTGGAAAGTCGAACAGCCCCTCAGAAGAGCCAAGGGCTCAGCTGAATCAGAACAATAATAACCAGGCAGACTGGGGCCAAGGATGGTTGAGTCACAGGACAGGGACAGTATGTGTAAAGGTGTAGAGGCCTGGAGATTCCTGGGTAGGTGGGTAATAGCTTCGGTTCTCTGGAGGATCTGCTGTGAGGAAGGAGGATCAGTGACTATAACTGGTGTTTTACAAACCCAGGCTTTTGGCAATTTCACAGAAGAGCCACTCTGCTCGGCCTTTCTCACCAGGTGACTGCCAGTTTTAGGAAGGATTTAGGACCACCAATACTATCTTATTTTTCCACAATTTCCATTTCATTCAGAATAAGAGTGGTTGGCTTTTTCCTAGGAAGTCAGAGTACAATGTTGAATGAGTCTGTTTTTATGAGTTTAAAATCTCTGCAATGTATACATGGAAGAATCATATAAAAGAAATAGCAATTCAATAGGAAACTGCTAAGAACTTGGGAGTGAGGAATATTCAGCCTTGACTTTGTATACCAAGGCTGTGTGTGTGTGTGTGTGTGTGTGTGTGTGGTAAATGACTGACATATTATCCAAATAACCTGGTGCCTAGAGAATTCTTCCACACAGAACTTCGTGAGCAGTTAAGCACATGAATCTGGTAACAGAGACCTAGGGGCCAGTCTCAGTTCCAGCCCTTATTAAGCTGATTAATTTATTTCCAGCTTTATTCAGATAGAGCTGACATGTAATATTGTGTATGTTTAAGGTGTACAACGTGTTGACTTGATACATTTATATATTGCAAAATAACTACCAGTATGACTGAATTTGAAAATTTACTTCATCTCCTCCAGCATCAAATCCCCTATTTGAATGACTAGGTCAATAAAAGAATCTATGTCATACAGGTATTACCAGGATTAAATGGGATAGTGGAAGTAAAGTGCCAGGCACAGTGCTCACACATACTAAGTGCTCAATAAAGGTTAGTTCCTCTTTAATCTGTCAGCCTCTTTCTCTCCAGTGTAATTCCCAGAGTGCAGCATTTTCTTCTCAAATATTGAAACACTTTGCCATCTGCCTTCCCTAAGAAGATGCCAGAGTTTGAGAGATGAAGGAGTACTGGAATCAATTGCAAAGAAAAAGATGAGGGATTAAGACAAAAACCTAAGGGGAAAGAGAGAGAGAGAGAGAAGAGAGAGAGAGAGAGAGAGAGAGAGAGAGAGAGAGAGAGTGTGTTATAGAAGCATGGAGACTCCTAGGTAGGACAAAAAGTGGCTTTCAAAAAAAGCAAACTTCAAAAAAGCTAACTTCAGGAAGTTAGGTGAGAACTCCTATTATGTAAAAGCTAAGGCAACTGCCAAATAATATCATTTCAACCAAAACTCTGAGAGCAATTCAAACTTTGGTGCTCAGCAATTATAGGAGCACCAAGAAATGGGAGCTGGAAAGTGCTATCTGTGAGAAGCAGCTGAGGAGAAAGCCAGGGTGAGACGGTCAGAAGGTTGCCAGCTGCACTGTCATATTGGTGCCAACACAGCTATATTAACCCTGAATGAGAGAGGTGGCTTTTATGAAATAAATTTCAGCAAATTTTCCCAGGGAAAAGCATCCTTCTTTTTGTATGTAACCATGTGGCATTAGATGCTAAACCCTGAATGAGAAATGCATGCAAGCTGCAGTGATCCTAGCTGGGTAATGAGGGTAGGCCAGAGCCCCGAGAGGGCTTCTCCACTTCCCACCTCTGTCTTGAAACCTGAGCAATTTCACAGACTTGTAACACATTTTGTGCTTTTTTAAAAAAAGTGCTTCCCAAGAACCTTAAAAGATGATCTGTAAGGATATCTTCATCTTTTGATGAATGATGACACTGCAAGGAGAGAAGTTGGATGACTTGCCCAAGAGGAAGTGAATTAGGAAATGGACACTGAGAATTCCAGGCTCTGGGATTCTGACATAGCGTCAGGTGCCTGAGTGGTGAGGCCAGCTTCAACCAACGGGAGAAAACTGTTGGGGAGTTTTAAAAAGTGGGGAAGAAAGGAGACAGGGTAGAAATAATGGAAGAGAGAGTTGAAAAGAGAAAAAGAACAGAGGAAAGAAAATGAAGAATTACCTTAGCAGCAAATACTGCCCTCCCAGTCAGGTGACAGACTCTGAGACATGGGCAGTCTGAGTGCAAAGCTCAGGTTCTCCTTCTTCTAGCTGTGCAACCTGGAGCTAATCTAGTAACATCTTGAAACCTATTTTTCTGATGACAGAACAGGAAGTTAAAAAACACCACCTTCTTGATATGGTTGTTATAAGTAATAGAGGTTTCTGTACGTTGAGCACTTAGATCCAGGTGCACTCAAAAGATATTGAGTATTATTGACATTATTAGTAGTAGTAGTAGTAGTAGTAGTAGTAGTAGTTATTGGATTTGAAGTAGTTATATGCTTACATACACAGTGGGGGAACCCATTTGGGGAAAAATAGATTGACATGGGGAACTAAAGGTAAAAGAAACCGTAACTCACAAGGTTACTAGGCTGTCATTTGTATTTTGTGGAAGATGTACTATTTTTCAATTTCCTGCTTAAAGATCTGAACCAAGGGATTCAGAGTTAGAATTATTAATTATCATGTTGCAGAATGCAAAGAATTCCAAAGAGCTCTGCTTGCTAGAGGATTCAAAAAACATACATTTGACCTTTCTTTGGCTGCCTTCAAAGTCAAAACGCAGGGTCCTCTTAAGCGAGCAGGTCTGATTAATGGCCGCTTTCATGCTGCACATGCCCGCTGGGCCTTGATCCTTCACCACTGCCCGGTTATCTGTCTTCCCGGATGTTTAGCAATATCTCATCTATAACATGCGCTGCCCTCATTCTTGAGCTAATGTTATTTTTGAAATATCTAGGCTCAAGTCCCTCAAAGTGTATTTTAAATTTATAGGCAGCATGGTGGAGGTAAAAAAAAAAAAAAAAAAAAAAAGCACAGAGGAACCTGGATTAAATCACTAGCTGTGTGACCTTCAGAAACTCACTCACCTTTTCTGAGCCTCAGTTTGCCCACTAGTGAAATAAAGACCTTCATAGCTCTTCTCTAAGCTGCTATGAAGGTTAAACAGCAGGAGAAACATGAGAACAAGTAGCCCAAAGCCTAATATGTTGCCTCCCTCTCCAGATTTATCCCTGGCCATTTTCCACCAGCAGCCTTATCCCAGCAGGTATAGTCCTCCAAACATTCTGAGGTTGCTTTTCTAACCATGTGGTCAGCTCACATGATACTGGCCATGAAGGGAGTAAGCAAGATGCCCCAGCTGACTACTTCCTGAGGATGCTATACAGGAATTTGTATGATGTCCATCTTCCTGCCCGTCTCAGGAGCTGATCATGGAGAGAACTTTAAAGGATGTTCCCCACATGAACAGTGTGCAGAGAACGCTGAATCTGACCAGTGCGCTGATTCCAGCCGAGAAAAGACAGGTACAGAGTACCCAGGGAAGAGGGATGGAAAGAAAGGGCACCTCACAGCCCCAGCCAGCATTTTCTGAGTAGACAGAAGGTAAGAGCAAAGCCTCCCATAGAAATCATTGAATAACATTTGGCCTCCAGGACAGAGTAAGAAGGAGAAACTCAAGGCGCGCGGGGGCGGGGGGGCGGGGGGGGCAGTACTTTGCAATAAAAACTAAAAACTAGCCTGTGAGGAGTCACAATACCACTGGACAGGATCCAGAATGAACCAAATCTACTATTAAAGCCACACTGATTAAGGGTCATCCTCAATTTTTTACTTGCTCATTTGTTTGTTGTTTTAGTGAGAAGGTATGTGGGATCAATATCAGAATCCACTGCACGCCTTAGAAATCTGTGTTCTATGCGGCCACACTTAAAATTTATTTAGTATTATAATAAAGCATGAGTTCAGCTATTCTCATCAAACATTTTCATTTCTTTTATAAAGTTCTCAGTTAAAAAAAATCTAAGAATTGTTCATCCATTGATCTATCAGTTGAAATTCTACTATGCACCCAGTGCTCTGCTGTGCAGTTAACATATCAAAAAACTATCAACTGAAATTCTTCAATGCATCAAGTACTCTGCTAAGCAGTTAACATACAGCAATGATCAGAGCATACCATGTCCTTGATCTTATGAAGCTTATCTTTTGGGAAAGGAAAACAAACAATAAGCAAAAGCACAAAAAAATTTCAGATAACAATAAGTGCTACGGGGCAAACGAAACCAGCATAGGGAGATAAGAAGTGTTTGGAGAGGAATTACTATTTACTTAGGGTAGTCCTTGGAAGGCCTTATAAATTGACATTTGCACAGAAACAAAAATGATGATAGAGTGAAGAGCAGGTAGGTATTGGGGCAATACATGTCTAGGCAAAGGGAACATGGGACTACACCTACTGTATCCAGGAATTTCAAGGAGGCCAGGTAGCCAAGAACTGAGTCATAGGAGATGGCAACAGAGAGCTCATGGGAGGTCAGTTCTCCTGGGGTCTTAAGGACACTTAAGGGATTTGTGTGTGTTTTTGCTCTGAAAGAAATTAAGAACCACTGGAATGTTTTGTGCTAGAGTGACATAAAGTCACTGAGGTTTTAACAGGATTTTTCTGGCTGCTATGTGGCAGAAAATACAGCAGGGGGTGGACAGACAGTAATGAAAATACCAGTTAGAAAGCTGTTATAACAATTCAAATGAGGTCCCCCGAGCCAGTGCTACAGAAGTGGAGAGGTGAGAGAAGTTACTGATGCTTCCAGTATCTACAGACCCAACAGACTGTGTGAGTAGTAGAGGTGAAACCTTTGTCAGGAGGAGGCATGCTAGGCAAGCAGGGTGTCATCTGCCTTCTATAGAATTAGGAACCAAGGAGGCGTTGTTGTTTTTTTTTGTGTGTGTGTGTGTTTTTTTTCCTTCTATGAGCTACATTTACATGTATTTTCTCTGCCTGTAATATTCTTCCCATTGATAAATAGAGTAAGTGCTACTTGGCCTCCAAATCTGAGCTAAAATATGTCCTGAACTGGAAGGCATTTTATAATGGATGACCCTCCCTCACCCCAGGCCTCCAGTCTAAGGTAAAAGCCTGTCTCAGTTTCTGAGGGCTGCCACAACAAATCGCCACAGACTTGGTGACTTAAAACAAGTAAAATCATGCTCTCACAGTCTGCAGTCAGGTTGCTGGAAGGGTTGGTTCCTCTGCAGGCTCTGAGAAAGAATGTGTTCCAGGCCTCCCTCCTAGCTCGCAGTGGCTGCTAGGGATGTTTGGCTTGTAGCTTTCGAAGTCCACTCTCTACTTTCATCCTTATATTACCTACCCCGTGTGTCTCCATGTCAAATCTCCCTCTCATTTCTCTTTTAATGACACCTGCCACTTGGTGTAGGGCTCATGGTAAATCTAGGTTGCTGCTATCACTTCAAGATTCTTAACTAGATCTTCGAAGACCCTATTCCAAATAAGCTCACAATCGCAGGTACTGGGGTTAGGTCTTGGATATTTTGGGGGGCCACTATTCAACTCACTACAGGTCCCCATTTTTATTTATCTCGTGGACCAAAAAAGGGTGCTATAATAAATCATAAATTCCTGACTTGGAAGTTCCTGGTGGGTAATATTTAGTGAAAGATTTTTAAGACAGTCCCGTACATTGTTCTTGTGCATCCAGGCTAACATACCTTTGCAGTGAAAGAAGTAATACCCCTTGAAGGTGTAACGACCTTTGAAAGCACACATCATAATTACCCTGTAATCCAATCCCTGCCTTAATTTCTCTCACCATCATGTAATATTCCTTACATTCCCTCCTTCATTCCAAATTCACAAGAGAAACTGTAAAACTGGTCTTCTCCAAAGCATTTGAGATTTTGCTTCCTGGCAACTGTCATCAGTTTTGGCTCAAATAAACTCTGATACAAATTCTCTATAGGCATCGGCATTTGTTAGGTCTAACTCCTTTGGCACACATACTTCCTCAGAGCACTTACCATCCAGTCTTCTAATTGCCTTCTTACTGATCTTTTTGACCTAATAGGTTTGAGCTTCTTAAGCAGAAAGACCATGTCTTTTATCACTCTCTCATCCCATACACACTTCCCGGCACAATACATAATCAATAACTCCTTATTGAGTAAATTAATTACAGATCATAAAGCAAACATG
>NW_006283770.1:6836495-6870508 GCF_000327345.1 Myotis davidii
TGATTTTTTACAGAGAGGAAGGGAGAGGGATAGAGAGTTAGAAACATGGATGAGAGAGATACATTGATAACCTGCCTCCTGCACACCCACTACTGGAGATGTGTCCACAACCAAGGTACATGCCCTTGACTGGAATCAAACCTGGGACTTTTCAGTCCACAGGTCGACGCACTATCCACTGAGCCAAACCAGTCAGGGCAATATTAGTGGTTTTAAGTTGGTAAATAAAATCTACCTCTCTAGTTAAATTATTCCCTCCTTCTTTCACTAGCCATTCATAGTACTACTGTTTTCTGTTTGCTGTTTTCAACAGTAGAATCAGGAACCTTCAACATCCAGAATGATACCATATCCAATGATACCACATCCAGGAAATTACTGGAGTGGAGAAACTGTGTCAAAGCAATGAACACAAGAGAAAACATCTAGGTAGACAGAATAAGTGAAAGGAATTATTAACCAAAGTGTGTTTTGATTGTGTTAGGAAATTAGGAGTAAAAGTGCTTAATGAGCACTAGATATAAAAGCTGAGAACTTCAGAAGAGCAGTCAGGAAAGAAAGGGATGTGAAAGAGGTAGATATCAGCATCCAACAACAGGAGCCATGCCAAAGATAGAAGCAGGGAGATGAAGAAGAATGACATTTATCAACACAAAGATGAGAAGAACACATGAAAAGAGAGGGTAGCAGGTGATATGGTCTCTCAGACTAGGAGTTCCCTGAGCTCACAGTAGCAACCTCCTGGGTATGACTGTAGAAATGTCCTTATGTATCAGATTTATAAAATCTGCTGGCTGTGTCAAGACAGCTGATGAAAGGACTAAGTCTTTACTTATTTCAAGAGCTGCATAGTAAATAGTAATAATTATAATCAAGGAGATTGTGAATATATAATGAAAGGCCAAATCAATTCATGTTCACTTTATTGGTTTCATAGGCTTTACTATAATCAGCTAGAGCCATACTGACAACACATTCACCAAACTAGGGACTCAGATGATATTCATTACAATAAAGTATGAAGCTAAACTGTAATCCTATCTAATAAAGATTGAATATGCAAATTAACCATCACTCCACAACAAAGATGGTGGCCCCCACAGCCAATAAGGAGGAAATATGCAAATTGACGTGACAAGATGGTGGCAGCTAGACCAGGACACTTGCATCATCGCCATGGCAACAACGCAGGCATTCCGCCCAGCCCTGGCCACTCTGGGCAGAACATGCACGCAGGCATGGAGTGGCCGGGGCTGGGTGGGATGCCTGCTATGAGGGGAAGTGGAGGGCGAACGGGGGTGGAGGGAGCTACAGGAAGGTGGCAGGGCCAGAGGCAAAGGTGGAAGGCGGCTCCAGCCAGAGTGAAGGCAGAAGGCGGTGGCCAGAGCAAAGGCCATAATTCTACGCTCAAACACAGATATCCTTTAGGCCTCTTCTCTCCATCTCATCACCACTTAAAGAAGCCTTCCTTAGAATGCCACAAAGAGCCATAAATACTTTCACAAAGTTTCTCTCAATATTTCTCAACATGTTTTACGTATTCTACCATCAATATCTCCCCTAGAACACGTCATAGTATTTTGCATGATTTTCCAACCATGATTTTCCCACTTATCCATTCATCCTCCAAGACCTAGTTCAAATGGCATCCCTTCTATAGGGATTTTCCCAGGCCTCGAGAAAATAAGATATTTCTTCTTCCTTTTTATCTCAAACCTTTGCTATAATCAGAGGCCCTAGAAAAATGACTGTACTATATTCATATTTACTATATGCAGATAGTGCATTAAGCTCTTAATACTATTTATCTATTTTAATCCCTCTCTAAAATATGATAAGATAGGTGCCATTATTATTTCAACTTAAGGTAATAGAGACTTTAAGATGACAACTACCTTCTTAAATTTACATAGGTCTTGAGTGGTGGTGGTGTGCCTGCCACATATTTTTGAAATTGTTGGTTTATATATCATGTATTGCTTAACAAGCTTATGAAAGAGCAAGAACTGAAAATGCTCATTCCGGTATTTCTTCTAGTATCCAGCCCAGGGCCTGGTACACATTAGATAAATGGAGAGCAGGAGTTTAACAACTGAATGAAAGGATGACAAATACAAAGAACACTATTCGATCTAAAATGTTTTATCCTATTTTTGCAATTCATCTCGTGCTCAAAGTCTTCATCATACTGAAATAAATAAAACAAGGCTTTGGGAAATAGCTTGATCATGTTTCTACCTCGTAATGTGATCTAAATGATTCCATATAAGAAAAAATACCTTATATTAAACAGAAAAATAATACATATCCTAGGAGGCATTTCAGCCCAACTTGCACAGCAATACTTCACCTGGTTCTGAACGACCAGCCATAGAGAATCATTCTGAAACTCCTTGCTCAGCCACATCAGTGTTGGCTCTCCCTGGTTGGGTTATAAGACTTTCCTCCACTCTTTTTCCAGCTCCTAAGAGCTTAACCTTCTTCTGAACCAATTATCACAAGTCAAACCAGGACCCTTTTGCCATACACGTCTTGTTCCAGGGGCTCCACGTATCCCCGTCAGTGTAGAACACTTAATAAGTACTCTAGTCTCTGGCTTCCAGAGCTCTGACTGCAAAATCCTGTGTTTGGCTCAGCTCTAAACTTTCAAGAATGGAGATTCAATTAATAGACATTTCTTCTTCACAACAATGACTCAGTGCTTAATGTTCTATGTGTCTATAATAATGTTGAAAGTTAAAAGTGACTATCTTCAGGGAAATGGCGCCTCTGATTAATACCTTCTAATGATTCTGTTTCTTAAACAAGACAATTCTTTCCCACTTTAGGGCTTTTCCATTTGTTGTTCCCTTTGCCTAGCATATGCTCCTTCAAGGCGTTCACATGACTCACATCTCCCCTTCATTTTGATCCCCCACTCAAATGCTACCTCCTCAGAAATACCTTTCACAACTGATAACTTCCCAAATGGCACCACTGCACTGTGCCACTCCCCGCTGCCTCTGTTCTGCTTTGTGCTTCTTCACAGCACTTGTCTCTCCAAGATATCGTAGTGTCAGCAGCAGCAGAATGGCTGACATTCATGGAGCACTTAATTTTCACCAAAGATTGTGCTCAGCACTTGGCACAAATTGGTCATAGAATCTGTACAGCTAGCTTAACAGTTGATTATTTCTATTTTGCTCCATGTTGCAGATATATGTAACTGAAACATATAGAGGTTAAGTCACCATCAAACCATCCCCATAAAAGGCTTTCCAATGCTTTGGAAACTGCAAAGCTGTGTGCAAATGTCCATTATTGTTATTGTCATCAAGAGATCCTGGATTGGGTGTAAGCTTTGGCCCTCAAATTCTGTGTGATCATGAGCAAGTCATTAAACTTTGGGGCTCTCATTTCAGTTCTTTCAAAGATGAGATAGTGGGGGAGATGGGAAAAGATTAATCAAAGAACTTATATATGCATAACCAATGGACACAAACAATAGTGTGGTGAGGGCCTGGGGCGGGACAGGGGTTAGGAGGAGGCGGGTAAAGGGGGGTGGGAATTGGGGGACATCTGTCATACTGTCAACAATAAAGTAAAATTTTAAAAGATGAGATTGAAATCAAGGGCGTTGAATGTTCCTTCCAACTATAGCAATATTTTAGTAATTTTCCAAGTCTGCACTTTGCCTTTGTGAAAAAGAGGAAAATCACCTAAATTAACAAAGTGGCCAATTGGAATTTTCCAGAAGGCAAAATCCAAGCTACTTAGGAAGCCAAAGCCCAATCACAGGTAAATCCCATAGCCTGTGCACCTACAATTACAGCACGATAACTGACACAGAACTCCCCATGTTAACGCTGAACAGCAAATGGGTTAAATCTGCATCGACTATTTGCTTAACAAAGCAGTCAGTGCATTGTGCAGTCTTAGAGAGATGCTTCCATAAAAAATGTTAAAATTAAACTTCTGGCACTTAACGAATTAAATTACAAGGAAAATTCACTTAGGGTTGACACATCATGCCCTGGAGAAGCTGAATAATTGAGGTGTTCGTAACACAACAACTATCAACGCACGGCATTTTCCCAGCCAAAACCGCTAGAAATTCACTGAAACACCATGATGAGGCAGTCAGGCATTACCCTCATTGTAAAGATGGAAAACTCCTGATCTGATGCAACCTCACTCACATCCAAAATACACAGTTAGTATGTGGAACACGTGAAATTTGGATATGGGGTCTTTTGACTTCCAATTCTCTTTTAGGTTATATTCCCTCTGGGAATCAACCAGCCCAGGATTACTACCAGGTGCCACTGTTGTTGTTTTTTTCCCTTTATGTTATGCACATAGAGGAGACTGTCGAGTTTTTGAATGGGGATGAAAAGAAAGCTGTTATGAGAGATACCTAGACCAGCTGAGTGCCATTCAGCAGATTTCATATGAGTTTGCTGTCTGGGTTTACACAACCACATACACATCATGCAATACTACTGCTTCTAGGAGAAATTTCAGGCCCGATGCCCACATGTGTGATTGATGGAACTCAATTAATACTTCTCTCTACTGTCTGATTTGTTAGTGACACCAAGTTATCTCAGCATGCTACGGCTGCTCTGAAATCTCTCCACTGGCTCCTGCTACAATTGGGTATTGATTGGAAAATTCTATTACTGTACTTAGTTACACAGCTTTCAATAAACAGGTCGCAGACAGTGCTGTGGCTGGTTTCAAGGAGAGCTGAAAGACCTGAGGGCAACGGGATGCCTGAAAAAATCAGCAAGAAGCTTTAAATGCTCAGGCAAAATGCAGGGATCTTCTTGTTAAAGTGCGGCCTGGTAAGTTAGCAAGTACTGACTCACTTCTGGTCCTAAAATAAGGGACACCTGCTGTATACAAAATTTAAAAATGTTTAACACTCACCTGATTGTGCTTCAAATAAAACACAAGAATAAACACTGGGCATGTGGTTTTTTGGAGGCGCTAACACATGCCCAGTTCAATTAACATTTACTGAGCAACCTCTCTATCTCAGGCACCAAGCTAGGCATGATTATCATGATCAAGAGTTGACAAACTATAACCCACAGGCCAAATCTGGCCAGCCATCTATTTTTATAAATAAAGTTTTATTGGAAAATAGTCAAGCTCATTAACTTGTGTATTGTCTTTGGCTACTCTTGTTCTACCATGGCAGAGTTAAGTAAGTGACAGAGGCCATATATCCCGTATTTACTCCCTGGCTCCTCACAGATAATGTTTACTGTCATGTGGGCTAGACTAGTGTGAGAGCAACAGGTACTCATGGATGATTTGAATATAAAATCCTGAATTCCTAATAATTGCACACAGAGTGATAAGAAACCATTAAGGAAAGGTTTCTTAAGCTTTCCGAAGGCTGCCAGGAGGAAGTGAAGCATGAGTTTTTGTTTTGTTTTTTTGAAAGAATGAGCAGAGTTGCCTAGGTGAAGTTAGATAAGGGAAAAAGAGGAGGTGAAAAACAAAAGGACCTGCACAAGCAAAAGTACAAAGTTGTAGAATAAGGTCACTCATGCATGTGGAAATGCAACCTACATTGGAGCAGCTGAGCTCTACTGGTCTCAAGAGGAAGCCGGGGTCTGCTTATGGGAAGTCCTATATGTCATACTAGGGGGTCTGGGCTTTATATGCAGGAAATTCCAGGTGATTTCAGGGGTTAAACAAGAGAATACATAGTCAACTTCCTATTTTGGAGAGATCTCTCTTGGAGCAAAGAGGAAGATGAACTGCAAGAAACAAACTTGAAAGCTGTTAGACTTGTGAGGATATTCATAGTCCCGATGACAGGTATTAGGGGTGTGAGCTATGGTTGTGGGGAAAGTTCCACCCAATAATATCAAAAGGAGGAGACTAATGAAGAGGAACATAGGCCTCATTGATGAACTGCCTGAAAATAATGCTGACCAAAAACATAGCCAACATCTCTGACAAGTTTTTATGCATCTGATCTATATAGGAACAGAAAATCACAGCAAGACATCTTTGGTGGGTTCTGAATATAATAAGGGAAAGTTGAGAAAGGTAACAACAGCTGAGTAAAGGAAGAGAAGGATAACTAACAACGCGCTCTGTGCCAGATACAGTGCCAACCTCTTCACGTACATACTATTATTTGAATATTTCTACTGCCTAAAATAAACAAAAGAAGGAATGATGAGTGAATGAATGAATGAATGCTGGTATACACATTTTAAAATGAAGAAAAGGATCTCCCTTACGATTTTGTAAAGAGGCTGCGACATGACAGGAGCTCAACAAAGTTTTGGTATCTTTCCTTATGGGAATGTTCTGAGAAGTTATCCTTACTGAATCCAACCAGAAGTGAGGACTTTCTTATTCAAATGATGATTTTATACACCAACTCTCAACCTAACTTTCTGCAGGTACTCAGGTTCCAATGAGAACAACAGTTTGACTTGGCCTTGACATCACAGAAGTTCCAGTCCATGCCATGGTACTGCTGTACACATATCTCTTAAGGTAGTGAGAGTAGAGTTTGGAAGCAAATATCAGAGTTTGAGTCAATTCCACATTTGACCATATATATATATATATATATATGATTAGTTTTCAAAATTGAGTTATCAACTGTTAAAGTGTGTATACATTTTTAGGGGGGGGCACCCTGTACATAAACAAATGCTCATGGTCCCCTAACTATGTTGGAAAATCTAAACAGGGAAAATGAGAGCTCAATTGGTTTCTTCTTAAGAAAAAAGGTATTATTAAATATGCAAGTTTATTTATTTGAAACTCTTAACTCCATGTGAAGTTTGCTTGCTTTTTCCCCCCAAACCTGAACAGATTATACACGTCAAGTGTTAAAGTAATTAAACCAGGACACCATTAGACTGAGGTGATTTTAATGCATCTGCTGCCTGCATAGGCAAATGAAAACCTAAGCCAGAGTCAATTACTGTAAATGCCTCAAGATTAAGAAGTTGAAACTTAAGAACAACCAAACAAAAACAGTCAACCAACTAGGCTTTCCCAAATAAAGAAAGCACTGGAGCTATAGCCAATCAAATAATTTCCTTGCTTTATGCCCATATCTTTTCTAAAAAAGTCTTCCCTTAGCTCCTGCTTTGGGAACAGTGCTGCTCCATTCGAATCGATGTTGGCCCAAATAAACTCTAGTAAATCTTAATGTACCTCAGTTTATCTTTAAACATAAGAGGGGGGTTCTAAGAGCTGGTTGGCTCTGCATTTAGCATAGTGTGAGGTGCAAATAAGGACTAAATAAATGCCTTCTGAGGAGGATAATGGCTTGGTGTAGTGAATAGTTTCAGCTACTGGCCATGTGCACTTAGCTGGAGAAATTATATTTCCTTACCCTCCAGTATCAATTCATGCCCAATTAATACAATTCCTCACATACACTCCAGACTCCCACAGTCATAAACACTAATTACTTTGTCTGAATTGCCAACATGGGGCCTTGTTTACAAATGCCTGAGTTTCCCACTTGAAATAAGATTCCCTTTTGCCTCCCACTAACCCACTGGTGAGAATTCAAAAATTTGTACAGAATACAGTAGACCTATATTTGTGCTGTTTAGAGATGCTAGGAAACTATAGCAGAAAAACAGGATTCCCATAGTCAATAGTTTATTTTGTAATTCTGGGAGCTTATGGTGTGACTCTCCTTTTACTGACCTCTATCCCCATATAAATATACTAGAGGCCCGTTGCAGGAAGATTCCTGCCAGAATAGGGCTTCCAGTGGCTGGAGCCAAGCAGAGAGGGGAGCGAAACCAGCTGAGGCAGGCTTCGCTCCCACTCCGAGCTGCTCCTGCTGGGTTTCCCCTCCCACTCCCAGGCGCTGTGGCGGGTTTCCCCTACCGCTCCCAGGCGCTGTGGTGGGTTTCCCCTCCCGTTCCCAGGCGCCGTGGCGGGTTTCCCCTCCTGCTCCCAGGCGCTGTGGCGGGTTTCCCCTCAGCTCCCAGCCCCTCCTGCTGGGTTTCCCCTCCCGCTCCCAAGCTCTGTGGTGGGTTTCCCCTCCTGCTACCAGGCGCTCCTGCTGGGTTTCCTCTCCCACTCCCAACCCCTCCTGCTGGGTTTCCCCTCCCACTCCCAGCCCCTTCTGCTGGGTTTCCCCTCCTGCTACCAGGGGCTGTGACAGGTTTCCCCTCCCGCTCCCAGGTGCTCGAGAGCGGCAGGCGGGGAACGTTGTAGTCCTCCGTCACTGAAGCAAGCAAGCCTCATGTTCCGCTTCAGCTGCCTGGCTGCCTGCCGCCATCTTGGCTGCAGTTAATTTGCATATCGCCCTGATTAGCCAATGGGAAGTGTAGGGGATGTACGGCTAATTACCAAGTTTCTCTTTTAGTAGATAGGATTAACATGCGGCATTTTGTCTTAGCTAATTGTTGGGGATATACAAATTAGACAGGTCTTGCCCAAAATCATGAGTTTGTTTTTTTTGTTTTTGTTTTTTAATGACATATACCTTTTTTTCTATCAATAAATGCCCAATACAGGGATAGCTATACACATATTAACATCAAAATAGGAGTAACAGTTATATTAGCATAAGTTTATGGGAAAAAAGGGGGGTGATGGCCCAATTTAGTGAAAACAAGAAAGAGAAATGGAGAAGTGAGGTAGAGAACTAGCTGTATTTGTTTGCTAGCACTGTGCATGAAGGCAATCATATAAATTTTGTGGGTTTTGTTGTTGTTGTTGTTTGTTGATTGTCCTTTCACACAGGAGGATTACATTTATTTCACTTTCTTAACATCTGGTCGATCAAAGTGCTCTGATGAGCATTTAGCAAATTCTATGACATGTGTTTGTCTGTTTCGGACTGCATTGTCTACATATCAAATCTCTCTCAAAGACAGTGAACAACCAGAGTTTAGAAATCATGTTTCATTCTTGTATGGTCCTCAACTTAGAAACCACCTGGCACAGAGTGGCTGGGCTGGGACAAGGGAGAAGCAAGAGAAGCATCTAGGGCACATAACTTAGGAGCATCTAGGGCACATAACTTAGGAGTCACTCCCTCTTAGTCTTGTACAGTAGATATAAACTTTGGTAGATAGTGGCTGAATGAAAGGAAAACAAAAAACGATAATGTAGGAGCAGCACTGGAAGAAAGAGAGAACGAGAAGAATGAAAAGAGGGAGGGGAAAGAGCAGGGTAGCAGGACTGAGGAAATGAATGAGTTAATGGGTCAGAGGCATCATTGACCAAATAACTATTTGCTCTTCTACATTCCTCAGCCTCCCTTTCAACTGGCTGGGGTCATGTTATTTGTTTTAGCCAATTAGCTGTGAGCAGAAATAACACGTGCCATGATTTGATGTGTCTTGTCTATTCATCCTTTATGCTGCAGTAATGATGTTAGAAGCCATGTGGGACACATGGTGTAATCATCAGATGGAGGAGGGCAACCCGATGCTCATCAGACTGTATATAACAAGAAAAACGTTCATAGCAGATGCTCCTGAGATGGTGGGGTTTACTATCAGAATGGCACAGTCTTTCTATCCCAGTTAATACAATGACACATCAAATGTGATGGAATTACACGGATTTTCTTTGGTAATTTTGATCATAGGAAAAAAACAAAAGAATAGCCTTTACTATGATATAAATGATATAGACTGATAAGCACTTCCTGACCCTCCAATGCAGGTCCATTTTAAGGAAATATTGTACTCAGTGGTCCTAAACCAAGTGCCTTGAAAACTGTTCTTTCCCTGAGAAGAGCCTAGCCACCTGCCTAGTCTCAGCTTGCATAAAGAATTCTTTGCATTGAAACAACTTACAGGAGAGTTCCTTCTCCAAACATCATCTAGCCTAATGATCACATATTGTTTAACGGAGCATAATACTTGCTGAGTTTTCACATGCAAAATCGGTCTCAAATTTAAACCCAGTTATCTCTTTATTTTAAGTATTACCCACTCGGCATCTCAATAAGATCTTCAAAGGGAATACCTTTTATTTGCTGTGATTTTTCAAGTTTAACTTGTTCTTGCTCTAATCCTCGAATGCAATAACTTCAGTAAGTAGAGGCTTTAAAGGGCCATTAGAGTATAGCGATGAAAAACAGATAATAAAACTAAAAATAAGTAGCTTGAGTACAAAGAATTTTACATGTGTGTATTATGTGTATGTGTACGAGGCACAGGAAGTGTAGTGCCAAAAGCAACAGATTAGCAGAAAAAAGATCTGAATTCCGGCGCTGCCTCCGCCTATTATTAACTATGCATCTTGAGCAAATCAAACTATTATTTGTTTGTTTGGAAAAATTTGGAGAGGATCAAGCAAAACTAAAAAACAAGGTGGAAGATCCTAAATTCTGAGCACAACAGTCCTGGGAATGAAACCTAGCCTTCCTTACTGACTGCAGCTTGGGCAAGTCACGGGCCTCTACCAACCTCAAATGGCTCAGGTGTACAAAAGGCGATGAACTTGCACCATACAGTTACTATGAGATTCAGTAAGATAATATATGTAAACGGGGTCAGCATAGAGCTTGGCATATAGAAAACACTAAATAAATGTGTTTCTGTAAGTGCTACACAATTATGGAGCGTTACTATTACTCACCATACACACAAATGTTCTAGTTAATACTCAAGGGCAAGTTTACGTCACAACCTCAGAAGTTTATAAGAAAGTGGGGCTCTGACATCACAATCACAGTTCTGATAATAGACGTAGGTCATATCTAAACAATGTTGAAGGTTTTCTTTTTAATGTGTTAAATAACGCGCATTAACTGATGTACAGCAATGCCAGTTGATTTTGCATATGACGAAGACTGAAACAGACTTGGGATGAGCTGCAGTAAGAGGTGCCAGTCCATCAGAACTGAAGCACACTGCGCTCGAGTGGAGGCTTTGCGTCTATCACTTCTGCCTTTGGGCTTGCTTCCGATTAGTCATGTAAACTGATCTGACTAGTTATATGAACTTGGACATATTGGTTTAATCTCTATGAGTCTTAGTTTCCTCCTGTGCAAAATGTGGAAAATAGTAGCATGGACTTTGCTAACATTTTTTTTTGAGGGGGGTGGATATCTTAAAGAAATAATGTAAACTGTTGTTTTAGCAGAGGATAGACTCAACACAATAAATATTGACCAGGAGTCATAAAAGTTACCGTTTGTGGTAGTGTGGGGGTTAGGATTGCAAACTTCTTATGAGGAGCTTGATCCTGACATGTTGATTAAACTTTCTTTGGACTTGTGTCTATATCTAAAAATTGGGGATAGCAATAATATCTGTTTCACCAAGTTCAAGTGAGAATTAAATAAGTTATACATATAAAATTTTGAGAATAATCAATAAGCAATGTGTGGACTATTATGATCATTCGGACAGGTTAAAAATTACGTGGGGGGGAAAAGAAGAAAAGTTTTAGATATCCCTCAAAAGGAAACAAAAAATGGCTTCTGTTTCTCATTAGGGAATAAATAAGAGTTCCATGAAAACAGCAAGGAATTGGGAGGCGGAGGTAAGAGACTCCTGTGAAAAACTTTTGTGAATATCTCATTCTGACAGCTACCCTATAGATGGGTCAAAACAGGTACTTATGGTGAAACCTGGCATTATTAAGTCAATGAAATACTCCAAAGTTCTGTCAGCCACTCTCTGGTGCTTCAAAGGGAGTAGATCCTGTGTATCCAATAAAAATGTGTTGTGCCCGGCTGGTGTGGCTAAGTGATGAGCATCGACCTATAAACCAGGAGGTCATGGTTCCATTCCCAGTCAGGGCACATGCCTGGGTTGTGGGCTTGATCCCCAACGTGGGGCGTGCAGGAGGCAGCTGATCAATGAATGATTCTCTCTCATCATTGATGTTTTTCTCTCCCTCTCCCTTCCTCTCTGAAATCAATAAAAATGTACATTTTGAAAAATGCTTTGTAATCTACAAAACAAGATACAAATATTATCTTTGATGCTATTACTATACAACATCATGCCTGTAGAATATTGTTCATTCATTTCCAACAGATGTTTACTTATTCTTTCCCACTGTGCCAGACACCATCCTAGGGAATGCCTCATGCAATCCTGTGCTCATGAACACAGTCATGGGAGGGAATGGACATTACAAAAATATACACAAAGAAGTACAGAACTACAAGTTATGAAAACATGATGAAGAAAGGAGATGGTACAGTGCTTAAGAGCAAAAGCTTTGTTCAAATCCTGGCCCTCCCACTAAAAAAGATGTGGCTTTGGGCTGACAATTTAACTTCTCTATGCCTGAGAAATTCTCCTGTAAAAGATGAGAATGAACTTCTTATTTCATGAGGTGATTGTGAAAAATCAAGTGAGCAAGTATTACCTAGTATTATTTTAATTGCAGGAATTTCATAAAATGGAGTTTTATTCACTCTGTTAAACAAATACATCCAGATGGCAAAAAATACACAGTCTCTCTCTCTCTCTCTCTCTCTCTCTCTCTCTCTCTCTCTATATAAAAAAAAAAAAAGATCATTAGTCACAATTATTCCTCTAATCTGTTAAAATTCATTGTGCTTTATATACAAAATACAATGGCTTAATCAAAACTTCCCTCTCTATCTGGATGTTATGTAGAAATGGATGCAAAATTTTAGGGATGAAAAGGACCCGGCAATGTCACTGGCTCTACTTGACTGTCTTAGCAGACAGTTTCCCAGATGCCCTGACAGTGGGGATCCATTCACTTCTGAAAGATCTCCTGGGAAGGAGACATTTTAATCTCCATTGGCAGATAACAAATAAGTAGCACTGGAAATTTCATACCCAGATGAAGGGCAATGCTTAATCCTAAGTGATTTATGGCTTGAGTCACATGGTTATTATTGACAATTCCTTGATTAGATTTTTGGCATTTTCCCCATAAGTTTTTTTCTCAGTTTAAATAAAATATGACCAGATAAAGTCAAGACACCAAGACAATTAGGGGAAATCAGAAAAGGGGAGAGAAAGAGAGAGAGCAATCATGCAAGGGAGAAAGAGGAAAAAAGAAAATATTTGATAAAGTCAAATTGAACCCATTTGAATTTTTTTATTCTTTTCCACTTCTTGGTGTAACTGCAAAAAAATATTTAGAGGTATCTATAGGAATATTTGAAGTCAACCTTAGGATAGGCTTATAATAGAATACATCAAATTCTGAATATTTTAAGTGTTTTAAGGATTTTTAAAATATTAAAAATCTTGTATTCTGCAATATAATTAATATTATAAGTTTTAAAAGGTAATAAATGTTCTATTTTTTTCTAATTAAGTTTGAATCCCCTTTTGGGGCCCATCCGAATAACTTAGTGTGTTCATACAGGATATTATACCTTTGATTTATTAAATACAAATAGATTTGTTGTAAACTGTGTAACAATGGAGAGTCAAAACTAATATGTTTATTAATTTTGCTCTGGGACAGCTAGACCTTTTAATTGTTCTTTTCTCTTCCCTGTCTGCTCCCTCAGTACCCAACCTCAATGACCCTCTCCCGCTGCCTCAACAGATACAACACACTATAGTGATGGATTCACCAGCTACTGCCATGGAATCTACACAATGCAGTAACTTACCACAAAAGGTGCCAGAACTTTGTATGAAAAATAATTAAAGGCCCACCTCAGGTGGCTCAGTTGGTTAGAGCACTAACCCATACAGCAAAAGGTTGTGGGTTCCATCCCCGGTCAGGGTACTTATGGGAGGCAACTGATTGATGTTTCTTTCTCACCCCAATGTTTCTTTTTCTCTCTCCCTTTCTCTCACTGTAAAAAAAAAAAAATCAATAAAAGCATGTCCTCAGGTGAAGATTGTGTTTATAATTAAATAATTAAAGGGTTAAATCTGCTCTCAGAAAAGACAAAAGGGCAGCCAAATTAAAATATCAAAAAAGGAATTGGTAAACATGCATGCCATTTACATTTTTAGGATAAAAATATACACATAGAGATAAAAGAGGTAAGTGGAAACAGAAACAGGGAGCTATCCCCACACAGATACTTTAAAAAAATAGGAACCAACCCTAACTGGTTTGGCTCAGTAGATAGAGTATCGGCCTGCGGACTAAAGGGTCCCAGGTTCGATTCCAGTCAAGGACATGTGCCTTGGATGCAGGAACATCCCCAGTAGGGCATGTGCAGGAAGCAGCTGATTGATGTTTCTCTCTCATCAATGTTTCTAACTCTCTATCCCTCTCCCTTCCTCTCTGTAAAAATCAATAAAATATATTTTAAAAATATAAATAAAAGAATAGGAACCATTCACAGCACCTGGGTAGAGGTGTAGTACCCCGCAGACTGTATTATGTATTATATATTTGGCATAATTACAGGTAAGCAGACCACAGTTACCACCTGTTTTTGTAAAGTCCATGTGACCTAAGTGTGGTTTTTATTTTTAAATGTGAAATGTGAAAAAGACTATTGGCTCTTTGGTAAGTGCAGGTGCTCCATTTTGCCCATTGGCCCACAAAGCCTAAATATTTACTCTCTGTCCTACTACAGATACATTTGCTGATCCCTGGCCCACACTGTGTACCACCCATGGTGCCTTGCACTTTCCTTTGCAGCACTCACCATCCTCACACTCCCTTGTTTAATTCTGACTATGCCTCTGAACAAATTCTTTGAGGGTAAAGACAAGGACAGGTTCTGTGTCCCTAGTACAAGATGCAGCATCTAACACACAGAAATCCCTCAATGAGGATTTGATTTAAAAGTTAGTAAATGAACTCTAACACACATGCAGGACTTACTTTCTCTGGCCCTTAGGCCAAACACCAAAATAGAAGCCAAAGAGGAGAAGGGACCTTTCCCAAATCACACAACTTAACAGTGGAGAAAAGGGAGTTTCAATGCAGTAATTGTTATACCTATTGCAGTGCATTTTCACTGCAAACTTCCACTGAGCAAAGGAGAAAACAGCCAATTTTGCCAGATGTGGTTGGCGCATGTGTCCATGAAGAAAAGATAAACTGGACAGATCACTTACTCACCGAGTTACAAAAAGTCGGTCAACACGCTAGCCTCTGTTTCTCCCAGCCCTGCGCCCACTTCCCCCACCCAATGCTTCAATGCTTAACGAATTTGTACAAAAATCAGGAACTGAAATTGACTTACAGTCATAACACAAATAAATAATACAACAAATAATAAATAATAATACAATAATAAACTCTCTTTTGCATACTCACAACTGCAAAATTACTTTTGCCCATCCCTGTATGGTAACTCATGGTAGCAATAAGCAGAAAGAGATGGATGTAAGGAAACCACTTAATAATCATATATATATATATATAATCAAGCTTAGAAGCACATAATTCACACTACCCTACTTGCTTTTTAAATAAATCAAAGCCAGACCATACTCCTTCATCCTTGCACACTTATATCACTCAAACTGCATGACCATTTTTTTTAATCTTTCTGATTTTCATCACTATAATCACAATGATAATGGCCATGGTGCTGATGTGTCAGGAACTCTTTTACCTACACTGTCTGATTTCTCTTAACTGTAATCTAGAAAGTGGGGTTAAAGTTCACAAAGGTAGTAAGTGGTAGATTGAAAATAAAAATGTAGATATTTGACTGCAAGTCTGGTCATTTTAACCACTGCCTTAAAGGAGAACTGCCCACCTTGGCTGCTGCTTTGACCCTTACTGCTTGTCTTTATATCCTCATTTCCATTTTTATTGCTTTTCAGCATATTTTATCTTTTAACTAGAAGCATACAGTATGATTTGTGTTGATCTCATAGTAACCAAGAGTGACCTTCAACTCATGACAGAAGATTAATGTGCACTAATTCTGAAACAATTGACAATACTTAACAAATTTGCAGATATATATATATTTAACACATTTATTTATATACCTTTGTCTACATATAATTTTAAGGAAATTAGAATAAAAGACTTACAAAACCATCTTATAAGAGATACCAAAAGTAATCTCAGTAGAATACCAATTAAATAGAAGAAATGAAGCCTCTCTCCACCCCCCCCCACCCCCCAACCCCCCAAAAAGTCCGTAAAACTTAGATAAATGCTTAATCTCTAGTTGGGAGAAATTACAAAGAAAATACCAATATAAAGATGACAAAAACAATAGAAAATAAAGGTAAACTATATTTTTAAATGGCAGCTAATATAACAGACAAAGGTCAAATTAATAGATTTTTGAAGTGCCACTCAAATAAATAAGAAAAAAACAACACAAAATTAAAAAAAAAATGGGCAGAACTTGTACTTCCTGAGCTGACAGTTTAGATAATATAAGACTAGTACTTCTAGACATACCTGTATAGCTATAGCTATATAAAATATATATAAAACAACTCTTTTCAGACATCACACAGTGGGAAGCACAAGAGATGATACCTCACAGAAGGAAAAGAAATGAGGTAATCCCTAGGATTTCCTTAGCTTTCTGCCTGGAGGAACTTTCCATACATTATGAGGTAACCCAGGCAGAGCACAGTACTCTTGTTGAGGTTGGAACACAAAGATTAGAGTTCCAGGAAGCAGAAGTGACTGGAATGTGAGGGCAGAGTGTCCCAGAGGAGGAAACCAGAGAAAGTTTAGAAAATCTGCCTAGGGTTCCCTTTGAATCTTTAAATGCAAAGCTGTGCATCCTTGAAGTAGTACTCAAAGAGGCAAGGTTAACACAACCATGGGGCATGCAACCTGAAGAACTTACTGGACCTTAACAGGGTTGGGAGACATTTGAGTTCTAACAGTTGAGAGACCTTATTGAATATCCAGGGCATTTAGTACAGATGCTAGAAAGACCACATTAAGAAACATTACGAAACAGGGCTAACTGATCCCTAGGATATAAGGCCATATATCCATATATCACACAAACTAAACTTAAGAACAATCCTCCAAAGGCCATAAGAACAGAAAGTTTCAAAGCTCCAAAGATGTAAAAGACCTGTATTTAGAAAATTATGAGACACTGAAAAAAAGAAATTGAAGAAGATCCAAATAAGCTGACACATATACTGTGTTCATGGACAGAAAGAATTAACATTATTAAAATGTCCATATTACCCAAAGCAATCTATAGATTCAATTTAATTCTATCAAGATACCAATGGAATGCTTCACAGAACTAGAACATATATTTTGAAAATTTATATGGAACTATAAAGGACCCTGAATAGCCACACCAACCTTGAGAAAAAGAACAAAGTTGGAGGAATCACATTACCTGACAGCAAACTATACTACAAGTCCATAGTCATCAAAACAACATAGTACTGGTGTCAAACATGGACACATAGATCAATAGAACAGAATAGAGAGCTCAGAAATAAACTCATGCCTTTATGGTCAATTAATATTCAACCAAAGATGCAAAAATGGGTAAAGAGAGCATATTCAATAAATGGTGTTGGGAAAATTAGAAAGATATGTGAAAAAAATGATATTAGACCATCTTCTTACACCATACACAAGAATGAACTGAAAATGGATTAAAGACTTAAGTGTACCTTGTGAAACCATAAAAATCCCAGAAGAAAGTGTTGGCAGTAAAATTTTGAACATTTCTCATAGCAATATTTTTTCTGATATATCTACTCTTGCAAAGGAAACAAAAGAAAACAAATGAGACTACATAAAACTAAAAAGTTTTTGCAGAGCAAAGAAACCCATCAACAAAATTAAAAGACAACCCACCGAATGGGAGAACATATTTGCCAATGATACATCTGATAAAGGGTTAATATCTAAAATGTATAGAAAACTTGTACAACTCAACACACACACACACACACACACACACACACAAACAAACAATCCAATAAAAAATGGACAAGTGACCTAAATAGACACCTCTCCAAAGAGAACATACAGATGGCAAATAGACATCTGAAAAGATGCACAACATCACTAATAATCAGAGAAATGCAAATTAAAACCACAATGAAATATCACCTCACTTCTGCAAGAATGGCTATCATCATTAAACCAACAAACAATAAGTGTTGGTGAGGATGTGAAGAAAAGGGAACCCTTGTGCACTATTGGTGGCAATGCAGTGGTACAGCCACTGTGATATACAGCATAGACTTTCCTCAAAAAAATAAAAAATGTAACTGCCTTATCACCGAGCAATTCCATATCTGCAAATATATATGAAGGATCCCAAAACCCTAATTCAACAGAATATATGTGCCTCTATGTTCATTGCATTATTTACAATAGCCAAGATTACAACTTAAGTGTCCATCAGTAAATGAGTAGATTAAAAAAGCAGTGGTACATCCCTGGCCGATAGCTCCGGAGATTGAAACATAGTCCATGAACCTAAAGGCTGTGGGTTTGAGTCCCTAGTCAGGGTGGTACAGGGCAACCAACAACCAACTTCTCTCTCTCTCACACTCTGTCCTCCTTGGGTAAGGATTAAAACCAAAAAAGCTCGGTATACTTATGCAATGGAATACTACTTAGCCTGGAGAGTATTATGCTAAGTGAAATAAACCACTCAGAAATGACAAATTCGATATGATTTCACTTATATGTGGAATCTAATGTACAAAATGAACAAACAAAATAGAAGCAGACTCATAGACACAGAGAACAGACTGACAGCTGTAAGAAGGGAGGAGGGTTGGAGAACTAGGTGAAAAGGGTGAAGGGATTAAGCAAAAAAAACAAACTCATAGATGCAGACAACAGTATGGTGTTTACCAAAGGGTAAAGGGGATAGTGGGAGGTAGGAGATGTAAAGGGCCTGTGCCCTCTCGAAGTCTGGGACCCTTCGGGGGATGACCACCAGTGGTTTAGGCCTGCTCCCTGGGGAATTGGGCCTAAGCTGGCAATCAGACATCACTCTGGCAGCCCGGGAGCCCTTGGGGGATGTCCACTTGCCAGCAGGGAGCAGGCCTAAGATGCAGTCGGACATCCTTAGCACTGCTGAGGAGGCGGGAGAGGTGACGGGATGATGAGTGTTTTCAGGCTGGTCACACACCCTTCAGGGTGGGGGTCCCCACTGGGGTGCTTGGCCAGCCTGGGTGAGGGGCTGATGGCTGTTTGCAGGCTGGTGAAGCCCCCCTCCCCACACCCTACTGGGGACCCTCATCCCATGGAGGTTTGGCCAGCCTGGGTGAGGGGCTGAGGGCCAGTGAAGCAAGCTCCCAGCCTCTCCTTTTTTTGTATACTGGGATTTATTTACCTTCTATAATTGAAACTTTGCTGCCTTCAGTGGAGCTCAGAGTTGGGCGGGAAGCTTGGCTTCCTCCATCATTGGAGCAACCAAGCCACCTGCTTGCTTCAGCTCCATGGCTGTGGCCACCATCTTGGTTGGGTTAATTTGCATATAGGCTCTCTGATTGGCTGGTGGTTATGGCTTAAGGCATAGCAAAGGTATGGTCAATTTGCATGTTTGTCTTTTATTAGATTAGCTGTCACTCCAATAAATTCAATAAAAATAAAAATATTTTTTGAGATAGAGAAAAGCTGAGAGACTTAACCAGTGACTCGGCACTGTATTAAAGGAAGTACTTAATGTAGAGGAAAAATAATACCAGATGGAAAACTGACTCTTAAAAAAGAAATAAAGATTACTATGGATGGTAAATATGTGGGCAGATATAGAAGATAATTTTAATTTATTTTTAAATTAAAAAGTAATTAACAATTTAAAGAAAAATAACAATTTGAGGGTTTATAACATGCATATATGTAAAATGTATAACAATAAAAACAGATGTTGGAAGGGGAAACATTGAAATACACTCTTTTAAAGATTTTCATTTAAGCATGAACTAGAATAATAGCATTTGAAGTTTGTAATAATTTAAAAAGAAATAAAGATTGCCATACTGCAAGCAGTGCAAACATTGAAAAAAATAAAATAGGAAAGATTAAATGTAACAGTAAAAAAAAAAAATACTCTATTAATCTAAAAGGGCAGGAAATTGTTTGTTGAAAAGTGTAGTTTAGATGTGTGTATTTAATGATATGCAACTAATACCTCAATTTACAAATGCTCTAAAATAGGTAGAAAATTTTAACATACGAAAACATGCAAGAGACCAATACACAAATAGGGGGGAAAAACACCAACCTTCTTAGTAATCAAAAGGTTCACTTTAAAACAATGGAATATTAACTTTTTACTCCAAAATTTGGCAACAAATCAGGAGATAATATTCAGTGCTGGCAAGGTGTGGCAAAATGAGCATTCTTATGCAATACTTGTGAGAAACTAAATTTGTTTAGCTTTTGTGGAAAGCCTTGATCTAATTCTACTTTCAAGAATTTATTCAGAGGAAATAGATCAGAGATGTAGACAAGGATTAATGTAAAAAGATCCTGTGAAGCATGATTTAGAACTGGGTAACATTGGAAACAAACTAAATGCTTAATAAATTCTAAAGGGAACAAGTCAGAAAACAGAATCATATATTCCACATGACAAAATATGCTATGCAAAAAAAAAACCATGAAGTAGTCAGACTGTAAAGGAATTAACTATAGTATTTTCTCTGAAACTATAGTTGTATTTGTACTATTTTGTATTTTTCGAGTTTTCTCAAAGATGTTTCTTTCTCCAACATGAAAAAGAAACTCTTATTTAAAAAAGATACACAGAGTACTAATAAAGAGAAAGTCAGTGTCAATTTACAAAAATTGAATGTAGATATGTTTACAATAAAGACAAAGCAAATATGATTTGGAAATTCTTAGCAGACAGGAAAGAAAAGGGAAATGTAATACATTATTCTCTGTAACTAAAAGGAGAAATAAAATGCAATTCTTGGTAGAGATTAAATGTTTATAAAACCTTATCCATAACACCATCTCTTCCTCTTATTTCTTCTCGTCTCACCCTTAATTTTTCCTTCTTACTTGCCTACTAATGTTGCCCCTTTAATTACTTCAGTAATTTAGACAGAACAACCATTGCATTTTGAACCATCCTTCTCTAGCACTTTGGCAAGGGGGTACAAATTGACAGATCACCCAGATTTCTCAGAACATTCAATTAACTACTGGAATGCACTTTGGTTCAGAGCAGATTTTATTTGCTTAATCTTTTTTCATAAAGCCTACACCACACTATCTGGAACCCACAGGTACTTAGTAAACATTAATGTTGACTGAAAAACTTCAATCTGTTTCATGGGAGTTGCCACTAGGATTTCTCTGGTAAGCAGGTGCTTCTACCACCAGCACCACAGTTATTTGAAGAATATGCAGGGGGAAAAAAATAGTAAAATAAAATGTAAGACCCCTTGCAGGAATTAAGAGCACTACTCTTAAGAATCAAGATTGAAGTGACTTTACTTTAAAATTTCATTCATTAATTTTTGAAACACTTAAAATAATTGTCTACAAGGAGCCCAAAGGACCATAGGAATCAGAAAAGAAAGTAGAAGCAAATGCTGTTTTATGTGAATACCAGCTCTGACATTGACCAGCTAAATGAATTGAACAAACCCCTTAGCTTTTAAACCTAGCATCCTTGTCTACAAAATGGGGTAATAATAACCACCTCATGGACTTGTGGTGAGGTTCCACATAGGTAGATAATAAACGTTAATTCCCTAAATAAAATGTTGTGCTTTCCCTTTGGAGCTAAGAGGTAGCAGAAGACTGGAATATTTAGTTAGAAATGAACAACTGAGACAGAATGTAGCACAAGAGCAAGTTCTTTGATGACTGAGGAAAGTTAACATTATTTTTTGTTTGTTTATTTTACTTCGTTTTTAGATTTTTAGTTTGGAGTTAGGGGGTGGACAGTAAACACCTAATATACCACATATTTTTACCAAGGCCCAAATGCATTAGGCGATGTTCTGGATCTGGGTTGCAGTGGGGAACAGATATAGTCCTTCCTTTCAGATAATTAACATGAATACAAATAAATAAGAAATTTCAGATGATAAAAGCAATGCTGTACAGTAAGAGAGAGTAATAGAGCCGAGAGACAGGAAACTAGTTCAGAAAAATGGTCAGAGAAGGCTCTTTCGAGGTGACAGTTTAGCTGAGACCTAAATGAAGAGGACAGTCGTCTCAGAGCCACGTCAGTGGTAAAATGAGGGGCACATTCAGAAGTAAATGACTCTGGCTAGAGCAGAACACCCAATAGAGCTAAAGGTCTCACTACATTTAAAGGTGTCTTCTAGACCACTAAGAATTGGGGTAAAAATAAAACAGAACCCATGAAGAGAAATGGGGGAGAAAGCCACAATAAAGTGTTCCAGTAGGTTTGGTTAAACGACCACTTCCTTCTCCCCTGACCTTGTCAATAGCCTCACAAGCAACAAAACAGAAGTCCTGGGAGAAAGGACTCCATGGAGAGACCAGCCAGTGAGCTCAAACATTAGCTCCTAATGCAAGGAAGTCACTGTCTGAAACCTCTAGTCTTTAGGGCTCTCAGCCTCAGTTTACAAACCTGTTGAGTAGCACAACACTTTCTCCATCAGGCAAAAGGGAGAACAACTCGCTAATAATAAAGCCACGTCCCAAACTGCGAATGCTTTATGGCATTGTTGTGTACTGACAAAATATGGGTGCTTATTTTTTCTCTCCAGTTAAGCTCCCTGTGTTAGAGAATTTTAAAGAGCTCTTTGATGATTGAGGGAAGCAGTTTTATTTCAAGTTGAATTGGCTGATCACTTCTTCACACAACAATGGCTTGTGCGTCTATCCTAAGGGGGCACTTTCAATTCACTTAAAGGAGAGCAGAGGGTCTAATGCATCATGGAGGCAAAGCAGGAAATTGGGAGAGATTGTCTGCCTAGTTAAAGAGGGAGGGATGATCATCCCAGGGGCAATGAGGAAATTGCTCTTCAGGATGAAGATATATAATTTCTTAAAATCTTTCAAAGCAAGCAAGAGGCAGATGCAGCTTGACCTTGGAAACTCTCCCTGGTGGTCTGATTCTACAGAACCAGGCACAGGTAGTGGGTGATAAAGTCAATGTGAGGTCAACTTATTAGATCCTGGTCAACACGTCTACAACAATGAAACAATGAATAGGCTGCAATAAATGGAATGCAATAGATTATTGAAGAGTATATTACATAAGTGATGGTATTTTATGAAACATTTCCCCCCTGATATGTGTGTCTATGTGTATATGCTTGTATATTCAGTCACAATGCAAAGTGTATATCATATTATTGGTATTAGTAAAAAAAAAAATTAAAAGCCACTGTAGCATGGGGACATCCCATTCAGGACCTATACCTACTGCACTCAAACTCAGAAGCAGAGCACCGGAGCTAGGACATGCCAAGAATACCATCTACACATGTTATTTTGCAGACAGGGTAATAGCTAAAGAGGTGAAATTACTTTCCCAAGATGACACAGGGTTCAAGACATGAATGAACTTTTCTGTAATTCAAAGTATAGTAATCTTTACCCTACACTACAATTCAAGTCATAGTGTAACATTGAAGAGGAGTTGTTCTAAGAATCAGAGTTGTCCATGGATTTTCCTGCCACTGAAAAAGATGGGAGTTAACTTAGATTCTAGGAGCACAAAATCCATCATTCCTTGGGCTCTTGCTGCCATACTGTCCCTCAGAAAGTGAGTTTAGTCTGATTCATTTGTCACACATCTGTTTCTTTTAATCACACATCAGAAAGTGTTTGTTATTACCAGCTCTCTTTATCTGTGGTGTTGTTTTACATTTATCTTTATTTTTGAAAGTATTACAGATGTCCCCCTACTTTCCCCATTGACCCTCTCCACCCTGCACCAGCCCTGACTCAGGGCTTACTGAACTATTGTCTGTATCCATGGGTTATACATATATGCATACAAATTCTTCAGTGAATCTCTTCCACCTTCCTCTGCCTCCACCTTCCTTCTGAGATTCAATAGTCTGTTCTGTGCTTCTGTATCTCTGGATCTATTCTGTTCATCAGTTAATTTTGTTCATTAGATTCCACATACGAATGAGATTGTGTGATACCTGTCTTTTTCTGACTGGCTAATTTCACTTAGCATAATACTCTCCAGGTTCCTTCATGCTGACTCAAATTGTAAGAGACCCTTCTTTTTTATAGCTGCATAGTATTCCATTGTGTAAATGTACCACAGGTGTGTGTTTTTTTAATCCATTCATCTACTAATGGGCACTTGGGCTGCTTCTGGTTCTTAGCTATTGTAAATAATAGCTAAGATCTGGAAGCTGCTATGAACACAGGGATGCATATATTAATTTTGATTGGTGTTTCAGGATTCTTTATTCCTAGAAATGGGATCATTGGGCCAAATGGCAGTCCCATTTTTTAATTTTTTCAAGGAAACTCTATACTGTTTTACATCAGTGTTTTTTCTTATTTCTAACTGAGTAGAACTCCCTTTCTTAAAAGATAAAATATTAAGTATGAGATAAAATGCAAACCTATTCAGGAGTGCTGCTGGTAGGCCTCCTTCTTGCCCCCAGCAATGACCCCTGAATCACCTCTGAGAATTCCAGGGTGGATCAGAATTCTGCAGGAAAATTACTCCCTGGGCCAAGGCCTTTCCCTCTCTCTGGCAGGATTACTGCTGAGGCTGGGAGGGATTGCTGAGACAGGTTGGAAATGAAGCCCTGCAAGGAGCACCTGTCAGAGCCACATGACTACAAATCACCTGGGAGACAGCATCCCACACCTAGGATACATCCTTAGAACCAGGGAATTTCAGAGTTGCACAAAACACC
The DNA here is from genome assembly GCF_000327345.1 of Myotis davidii. Lineage (NCBI taxonomy): Eukaryota > Metazoa > Chordata > Mammalia > Chiroptera > Vespertilionidae > Myotis > Myotis davidii. The sequence goes on from NW_006283770.1 coordinate 6,861,164, forward strand.
ACATCCTGTCAAAGAATCCAAGGGAGGAAGGCCTGCTCTAAAACAAAACCTGCAACCTGCAGAAACCAGTGGCAGAGGCATGTGCCACTCTGCTACATTCCTGGAATTTATTGATGGCCCCACATCTAACAGCTTCCTCCAGGCACACATTTGCATATGCAAATGTGCAATGCTTTTTATTCATTCTCATTTCTTTCTTAATGTTAAATTAACTGGGCCAATAAACCGCAGGAAGTATTACTTGAAACCTGACTTCAATCACTATTAACATAAAATATTTAAGTGCACGTATGGAAGGCATATTTCAGGGGGCTTGTCCTAGAGCGCAGCAAGTAGACAGAAACATCAGAATTTCATGTGAGGTAAGGGAAGGCGGTTAATGCTGCTCTCGAGCTGCCAAGGGGACCACAGGGAAGCAAAATGGGAGCTTTTTACTTGGCTGAGAGAGCCATTCAGAAGTCTGACTCTGCTGGGATAAACTGTGCAGCTTGAGCCTGGTGCTTTGGTACAGCTTCTCCATCTGTCAAATGGGAACCATACCATCTACTTCCCAGGGATGTCGTGAGGACAAGATAATGAATAAGAGAGTACACTGAGTTCCCTGCCAAGGCAGTGTTGTATTCACACCAAGTATTTTCAGTATTTAATGGGAAACTTCTCCACATCACAGTGAAGCTGTGAGTGCATCTCAGGGTGATGCAGACGCACAATGTTAGGTTTTAAGTGTTTTAATGAAGGATGAAGGCTTCCCCCTCTTCCCATGCTCTCTGGGGCAGTCTGCTGAAGCGTTTGCATTTGATTTCCAGAGGGCAAATACAAATAATTATTACAATTATTGTAAGTAATGCCAATGACAGAGGCTCATTCTCAAATATATTTGCTTTGAATGGGAACCGAAACCAGTGTTTTGAGCAGAAACGTGACTGTTGGCAGCAGCGGGGGAAGAAGCAGAGAATTCCATCCTGCCGATGCTTGGCAGGGAGGCGCCAGCAGGAGCTGAGGGATCTGCAATGATTGAGGATAAATGAAGTGCCGTGACTTACTGGGCAGCATCTTTCGGGGGCATTGAGGTATATCTGAGGCCCTCTCGCCTCTCCCTCCCATCAGAGCTCTCCTGGGTTCTATTATCTCTGCCTACTCTAAATCTCATAAACTAGTTCAAATAATATCTGTTCCAAGGCACATTGGTGGCAAGGACGGGGTTTATGTATCTGTAGGTCTTTAGCACAGTGTTTGCCATAGCCATTCAGGCAACCAGTATATACCAGGCATTATGTTAGTTGCTAAATAAACAAGAGAGGTAAACATTGAAAATAACCTCAGCTCTCCCGGGGTTTGCAGTCCAAGGCAGTTCATGAGGTTGACAAGTGTAACAGTTACTAGTGCTTTGAAGAGCTGAACGTTCCAAATTTCTATGTCAGTTACATTTGATAAATCCTGCTGAGACCTTATTATTAGTACAGAATTAAGAGTCAAAGTTGAATGAGGCTCTACTTGAAAGAAGCTTCTTGGTTAACAAATCATATTAACATGCATACTGATAATGATAAAAAAAGCAAGTAACACAAGCTCATTACAAGTTATTATCCCATTTAACCCAAAGAACAGCCTTACAAGGTAACCCCACTTTACAGATGAATAAACTGAGGTACACAGAAGTTGGCCATTTGCCATGGTCAGTCACATAGCTCTTAAGAGCTAGATCCAGGATTCAAACGCCCACAGTTTGACTCTAGGGCAGGTACTCTCAACTATTATGTTTCAGTTCTATCAGAAACAGAGTATAGTAGGAACACCAAGGGAAGGATTCTTCCTGGGAAAATTATTCCATCATTTACTGTATTCATTTAACAAACACTTATTGAATACCTACTGTGTTTTGGATGCTGGGAATGCAAAGGTGAATGGGATGCATTCTGCACTGGAATTTACATATTAGTGATGGAGATGAATAAATAAAGAAGAGGCAGATGATATTAAAAAGAGAGGTGTCATGGGGCTAACTTTCTGCCGTAGACCAATTCCAGCATGTCATAATTTTAAGAGTTTCATCAAAAGGTTGATGAAACTTGGGGACCCAACAGGGTTGAGTCACACATGTAGTCACCAGCTGGGAATGGCTAAAGGCATTTCCCCAAACCTGAATAGGAAACTGATTGTGGCTGCCAGACAGTTAAAGGGCATCTTAATCTACATGTTATTGCCTCCTACTGGCCAAACACCTGAACATAATTCCCCCATTCTGACAATGGACTCTGTACCAAACCCTGACCCTTTGAAGTGTGTATCTCCACCTTGCCTTAGGACAAATTGTGTTAATAAAAACAAGGTTCCTAGGCAAGGAGGGAGTCTTCAGTTCCTTTAGCTGAAGGTCCTCGGACTCCCAATGCCTTTCAAAATTATATCTCGTCTCCGGACTCTTTATTAGTCTCTGGATTCCTATGTCGTCTATGCACAGCCTTCTCCAGATTCCTGAGCCCTTCCTTGGTGCTGGGACAAGAACCCCGGCAGATGAGTAAACATTTGATTACATAGGTTCCTGCCTGCAGAAGGACTTCACAGAGTTTCTTTCTTACAACTGGACTCAAGGGTCCCAGGTTCGATTCTGGTCAAGGGCACGTACCTTGGTTGCGGGCACATCCCCGGTGGGGAGTGTGCAGGAGGCAGCTGATCAATGTTTCTAACTCTCTATCTCTCTCCCTTCCACTCTGTAAAAATCAATAAAATATATTTTTTTAAAAAGTAACAACTTCAGAAAGCTGGTTTAGCTCCTTTCTAGTCAAAGGGGACCTCTTCTGTGGCCTTCAAATACAAACTTCTAGGGCGAACTGACTGTGGCTGCCTTCCAAAAGCAGCAATTTTCAATCTTTTTCACCTCATGGCACACACAAAGTAATTACTAAAATGCTGTGGCACACCAAAATAATATATTTTTGGCTGATCGTACAAAACTAAAGTAGATATCATTTTAATTCACTCACATCAGACAAATGTCGTATTGGCTACTATTATTTATTTATTTGACAATTTAAGGGAAAAGAGATCAGGGCCCCTCTCTAGTCAGGTATTGCATGTTTGAAAAATCTTGCCACACACCAGTTGAAAATTGCTATCCTAAAGCATTGCCTTCATGACCCCAAAGAGCAGATGGTGCCTACAGCACTAAGAACATGGATTTTATACTGCCCTATCTCTATGTGTCAATGTCAGGTTTGGTTTGACTTACGTTTCCTATAATTTTATAAGAAACTCTATCTACATTAACAGAGAAAGAACACCCTGTGCTACCCAATCCAGTCAAGGTCAGGGAAACCAATATCCTCATAGGCTGGAGAGAAAACAAGAACTTTGGGGTTTTAAATTGTTCAAAACTAACATATATCCTATGAATCATCCAGGATTATTAATTATCTTCTGAAATCCAATATCTTTTACTTGAAAGTATATAGATCCTCTACCCCTACCCTATAACCAAGTGACATATTGAATATGTATTGAGATAATGTCTTAATTCCCTAAAGGAAATAGGGCATCTCTTCCCTGAAAGCCAAGAGAGTGTCTTCTGCCTTGTAGGCTCCCCATGGTTGTTACAGAGAGTGACAAAATAAAACAGATCTTTTGATGGCAGTGTGAATTAAACCACTTTTGGGGAGGGGGGGCATTTTGGCATATATATCAAAGCCACAGACCCCTTGCAAAACTTTGAGTCAATAATCCCACTTTGATGAATATATCCTAAAGAAAAACAAATCTAAAGCAATGAATAACAGAGCTCTATGTATCAAGATGATCACAACTGTATTATTTATAATTGGGAACAATGAACTGTAACAATAGTTATTCATTTCATTTATAATAATTAAGTAAATTTTAATTCATACAATCAATGCCATTTTATGAAGTGACTATAATTATGCTTACAAAGAGTTTTGGCAATAGCATTAGTAGCTTAGAGCATGAATTCTGGTTCCAGCTTCAGTTTTACCACTTACTGTGTGGTATTAGGCAAGTTTCCACAAATACTGTATTAAGTGTAAATTACTATGATTATCATCATATATGCTACCCTAAGAAAATGAAACATTTGTACTGGATAAACTATATTAACTGGAGTAAAGTACTATCTAGGCAAATAATGATATCTTATGATCACAGATAGAACTACATAAAATAAGGAACCATTATATCAAGATAATAATTTGTGTCCCCAGCCTTTGTGCTTATGAAATGTTTTCATTACAGCTTGAGAGCTCACTCCTTTCCCTGTCCCTCCCCCACCTCCATCTGCAGGAAGAAGCCATCCCATAACCAGAGACTCAATGGTACACGTGGACACCCAGGCATTTCTCTCTTTGCTGTCCAGTGAGGACTGGCTGCCAGCACTCTTCTAAAAATGACCTATCATAAATGCCACTCACCAGTATTCTGAGACTTTCCCCGGACCATATCTAACTCATCTGTTATCTAAATAACTCTCCATTCAGCGATCTAGGACACTCTTTAGTCCTCACGATTAGAGAACGAAGCTCTGGCTGGATACTTGAGGGGTACAATATGTTGAGGACACCTGACCATGATGGGACTACATAAAATCAGCTTGAAATTTATCATCAAGACTGGGCAGAAGAAGGTCATGTCACCCCTGTAACTGTATCTCCACCATAATTATGATATTAAAGATCAAATTAAAGATTGGAATGAAATATATAAACACAAAAGCTGTGGTATTCTCTAAATAGTAATATTTTACTATGAGTGATTTTTTTTTCCTTCCTTTTATTTACTCTTCAGTGTTTTCAATAATGGTTTAACTGGCCACATATTTTCTATATAGTTGGGAAAAATAAACTCTTTAAACATGTAAAAAAAAATGGATGCTCCTCAGTGCTTCAAAGAAGTTTGGATAGCATGATGTCAAATAAAAGTCATTAAGTGGACTTCTTTTCATGTTAGAAATGTTCCATAGAAGTCCCCTGGGCACCAGCAGATTTAAAAATCAGGGATTTAGCTGTGGGAACAGGGAGGATTAGAGCTGTGAATGGCACACAGGGAAGAGGAAGCTGGCTTACTGAGGATATTACTAAAAACCAACATCTTTTTGACACTCCTATTCAGAAAATGCCCCAAATATGTACTAAGAAACACTAGGCCCTTTTGAACAAGAAATAAACTTAATATATCCATATGGTAAGAATATAAGATAATAGTTGAAAAGTCATTGTATTTGTAAGTTAACTTTGCCTTTTAAACCTCTTTACAGGATCCTAAATAAAGTAATCCCTTTAACTGGCTGACTGGCCAAAAGTTTTAAAGCTCTGCAACATGTTTAAACGGGGAAAATTCCACCACCCAATATATGAAGGAGAATGCTGTTTATTATATTCAACTTTGAGAGTGACTGACTGTGGAGAGATAATTGCAAGGCTCTAAATATTCTCCCAAAATGTGACAACCATTTACAGAGAATGCCCCAAGACCTTTGCAAATCTCCAAGATTTAGAGATACCTTCAACATAACTGAGATCACACAATGCAGTGACATCTGAGAAATTTCAGTGACCTCCACAGACCCTTTTGCAAGCATTACATTCAGCTGACTCCCATAGAAAGAGCCTGGCTTGTCTGGTATATCCAATCCTTCATCAAGTTCTGTCCATTCTTCACCTTAAACACTTCCTGGGTCTGTGTACTGCTCTCCATCATTAATGCCTCAACACTATTCAAGCTGCCACTGTCTTGCCTAGATCGCTGCACTAAACAACATCATGTGGCTAAGAATATAGATTCCACTCTCAGCTTCACCACTTACCAGATGTGTGTTTTTGGGCAATTCATATTTTAATAAACTATGAAATGTTTCTCTTATCCATATATCTGCTGTGTTGCATGCAAAAGTGTTTACTGCTAGGGCTGCTGCATGTACTGGTTAAGAGCCCTCATGTTGCACCCACTAGACCCGTCCTATAAATCATCCATTATCAGCCAGTAATCTTTCCAAGTCCTATGTAATAAAAGGATAATATGCAAATTGGCTGAACAGTGGAACAACTGCTTGCTATGATGTACACTGACCACCAGAGTGAAGACACTCAACGTAGGAGCTGCCCCCAGCCCCCAATCACCCAATTGGGGCCTGCTGTCCAACCTCTAGGTCCCTTCCCCTGACCAGCAGGCTCCAATCACCTGATGGTGAATGGGGAATAGGGGGTGGGTGGCAGCAAACACTGGCAACACCAGGCCAAGTCCTCTACCCTGCTGGTCACCCCACACACAGAGGGTGACCCACGGTGGGGGGTGGGGCCAGCGAGTGGGCAGTTCCTCACCTCCCCCCCCACCCCGCCCCAGCTGGCAGGCTCCATTCACCTGATGGCGAATAGGGAATGGGGGGTGGGGCTGACTGTGGGCAGCCAGGGAAAATGGCCCTGATTGCAAGCCAGGCGTAGGAATCATACCTGTGCACAAATTTCGTGCGTCGGGCCTCTAGTGTATATTTAAATTTCACCTTTCCTTCTTAGCCACTTTAATGACATTCCATTGCCTTGAGGATTAAGGCTGTTACATTTACAGGCTCTAGTTTCATCCACCATCTCTTCCCTGCTTCCTGTGCTCCGATCATGCTGTTCTCTCAGCTCCTCAAACACTGGCTTCGTGAGAGCAGGGACCACCTCCGGGCTTGCTCATCATTTTGTCCCAGCACCCTAGAGAGTACCTGGAAAATGATGCTCTTAATAATAACAGCTAGCATTTACTGAGCCCTGACGGTGCCTCAGATATTGTGCTGAAGTGCTTTATTTATATTATCTCACCACAGCTCTATGGCATCAATTCTATCACTACCCACATTTCACAGATGGGGAACTACGGTTGACAAAGCCAAGAAACGTGCTCAAGGTTGCAGTTAGGAAGTGACAGCGGGGATGTGAACCTAGGAAGGAGGGCACTGGAAGGTGTGCTCTCAGCCACCCCCAGAGATGCTCCATAAACCTTTGTGGAATAATTAATCGAGTAACTGTCTGTTTCCAGAGTGCCTAATGACTTGACCCTGAAATGTAACAGATACAAATCAGCACATCAGCAAAATTGAGAATTATCTCATGTTAATGGCCTTTGAAGTTGCCTGAAAATAGTCAAGCAGTTAAAGCCGTGAAAATAAGAGTCTTATTATACGGGATCGAAGGTCATATTCCTGATGGAAGATTCAACAAGCCACATCTACTCTCAGTTTTTCTACTTCTTTCATTGAATTTGGTGCTTATTCGAAGAAGGGGCCACTCCTCACACACTTCTCTGAATCCTAAAGGAGAGCTGGCACTGGGCAGGTCCAATGGTAAGTGCTGTGAATTCTGAAGGAGAGAGGACATTGGGCCTGCCCAATGCTAACTAAGTGCTCAGGGTCAGGTAGCCACATTGTCAGGTTTCCTTACTAGAGAAGATTTTAAGAATCTCAATTTTAAAAAAAGAAACCAGACAAATAATTATAGCCATTACCTGCTAGTTCATGAAGATTAAATGAGACAATATGTAAAATACTTAGCATATAGTAGTTGCTCAATAAACATTAGCTGTTTTTTCCTTAGGCATCAGAAGAGGCTATTGAAGTTCTTTTAATGCAGAATCATGGGATTATACACCTTATACAGGGATCTTCAAAATGTCTCGGGGATAGCTCTAGTTTTTACACCGGAAGTTAATGGAGCATGTAAGGCAGTCTATTTTAGAGGCTTTTAAAGCAGAATCCCAGGTACACAGGATCGTGTTATTAATATTTGCTTTAAATGATAAGAAATATGTATTTAATTTAATTTTATGCCAATATGCAAAAAAGTAGTTCCTAAAATGTATATGCTCTCAAAACCCCAATTAGACATATGCAAAACTAAAGGACAACAAGGGCAAAATAATATACATCTTTTCACAAGCACAGAAAATATATACTTTTGTAAAGAGGTAATTAAAGCCTTCCAATCAATAGAGGCTAACAACATAACTTCTTGAAGAAATATATTCCCATGGATTTATGCTGCCTCTTTTGCTCCAATATAATTTTATAACATTTAGTTTACAAAAATTGACTAACTAGATATTTAGTATATTGCCTTGCAATGCAACATTTAATTTTACAGCATAGATAATGCATTTCTTTTTGCAAATGTATTGGTTCCCTGATAGCATCAATAAGTTTCTTCAGAGTCATTAAATTCTATGTGAGAAACCAGTAAAGCTACAGATTTTGCTACTGAAACACACAGATTAATTTTCAGCTCATAAAGCTACTACATGGGTGACTTGCCTGGTGTCTGCAGCCCACACACTGAAGTTTGAAAGGAAAGCTCAGTCAACTTGGATGACAGGTTGTACACAAATTAAACCTTTCAATGGATGCTCATCAGATACTAGCAAAAAATTCTTAACATGCACTCAGGGTCTGCAGGATCCAGCCCCATCACCTCATCAGCTTCCTCCCCTTCAGCTCCAACATGCAAGTCCATCCTGTCCTTGAACCTGCACATGGGCTGTAACACCATCCTCTGAGTGACTGCTACCCTTCCAAACTGCCAACCTTTGTGAAATTCCTATAATATGACATCAACCCTAAGGGATGATAAAAAGGAACGTGTTTGACATACAGGGCATAAAGTGGTTCAGGGAGGAAATTAAACCATTTACTGTGTCTATAATTAGAAATAATGTCAGTGGTTTATGATGTTATCACAAAATATTGTCGTAAGAAAATGGTTCCCCACTGCTAGGTAAACTTCTGAGTAAAGTTGAAGAACTAGGAGTGAGTTGGAGAGAAGAGAGATAAAATAAACAGAAATAGGATTTTAGAGGAATGGAAGCAAAGTAAGATCTTGATGTTCCCTTTAAAAACAGTTTTCTTCCTAGAAGACATAGTAATCTTAGAAATGGAACCATAAACTTTACGATAAGAGAATAAGACATTTGATTATTCTTTATAGTTTATGCTGCTCCCATCACATTTCCATACCTAGAAGCTCTTCACACATGTTTCTTCACACCGTAACAAGAAAATCCAAGGTCTTACAGGCCAGTCTTACAAGTCTTCAGTCTCCCTGATGACCTACTATCAACCCTCTCAGAGGGAGAGTTTAGGGAGGCTCATTCTCAGCTTTCTCGGTGTCTTCACTTAAAAACTAGATCATCAAATCTGATTGCTTAGCATTTGACGTCACAAGGCCTATTTGTTTAGAAGGTGTATCAGTTAATAATGCGGATTTTTTCAATAGATGGAATTACACATATGTTGATATATATGCGATTTGATATGTATGCTATTTTGTTGTGTTGACAAGAAGCTTCAAAACTTCATATGTCAAATTTTCT
>NW_006283770.1:6870719-6874993 GCF_000327345.1 Myotis davidii
ATTGGGGATGGTATCCACAAATTACCTGGAAGATGAGGGATATGTGTAGCTAGCAATGGACATGACTTTGAATAAAGCACTTTTGATGTTTCTCTTGAAATCATCGTGTTTTCTTTGATTACAAAATCTGCCATTATTCACTGGTATACCTAGTAGTTTGGCTCTGATCTATAACAAATAGCCCTGAATCCTTAGGTGAAATAAGAATAGAGAATAAACATACTCCTTGTTTCTATCACTCACTAATAAAATTGGATCTTTGGTTCCTAACCATTTGAGTCATCCAGGCTGCTGGATTGTGGTTCAATCTGCTTGTTTAAAGCAGAGGTTTCGCTGGACCTTTCCTTTGAAATAATATAGAAGGCTTTTAGCTTCTAGCTTAGAATTGAAGCTAGGAAGCTGTGTCTATACTTAATCATAGTGTGGATGCAGAGCCAGGGTGTCTGTCTGTCCTGGGCCGGTTTGGGGGGATTGATTAGATCTCTGTCCCATTGCTGCAGCTGGATGTTCAGAGCAGAGGGCCCCGAAAGGAACTACACGTGGCTGAGTTGAAAACAATTATAACTTTATTGTGATCAATTGTTCTTTGGAGGAGAGTTGTTTTGTTGTCTGTGTATCTATAAGTATGTGTGAATGTGTCTGAGAATGGGTGTTAAAAACTTTCTAAAAAGGAGAAAGGAATTGTCCATTTTTTTTCCTGTTAACTTACTTTTATGAAAAAACACATACACATTTGCACATTAATATACAGGAGTGGGCAAAAGTAGGTTTATTGTTATTACAAATAAATTATGCGTTAATTAAGTAATCAATAATTATGCAAGAATAAACTGCTTCGCATACTCACAACTGTAAACCTACTTTTGCCCACCTCTGTATATATATGTATTTGAGGCTAGCAGCAAATGGGTTAAATGACTGGAATATTTTCATCTATCACAGATCAAGTATAACCCAATCTATGCCACATGGATACTAACATCTGTTAAATTTTAATTAGCCAAAGGGCTGTTGATGTTGACAGCAGATGACACCTGCCAGGACAAAATAGCATCCCCTGATGCAGGACCCAGGCTCATTCCACCAGAACAAGAATACAGCAATAATGCATCTAGAGTGTCTATTTTTAGAGCAAATATTTAAAGAAACACATACACAAATTGCATAGCTGAATAGAAAATCCTGGGAAAAGGTACACTCTTTTTTTGGTTTCTGTTTTGTTTTGTTTTATTGATTTCATACAGGAAGGGAGATGGAGAGGAAGAGAGAGATCGAAACATCAGTGATGAGAGATAATCATTGATTGACTGCTTTCTACATGCCCCCTGGGGATCAAGCTTGCAACTCAGACATGTGTCCTTGGCCAGAATCAAACCTGGGACCCATCGGTCCACAGGCCTACTCTCTATCCACTGAGCCACACCAGTTAGGACAAAAGGTACACTATTAACACTCAATCCTCTGTCAAACAAACCTATAGTGAAAGCATAAGTTCCCATTCAAGGCATGGGATAAGATGAAAATAACTCAGACCCTTTTTGTGCCTGCTGACCTTGGCTCCTACTGCCCTTAAATGTTATTATCTCTCAGGGTCATAGTGGCAACGATGGGGGATATCACTACTAATAAAAAATCTTCCATAGGGTCAGGTGAAAAAAAATTCCCTCTTTAACCTCCAGTGCAGTAACCTTGAACTCATAATTTCAAATAGTTTCATATCATCTCCTTATCTCTTTATCTGGCATGAATCCAACTGCAGAGTGCAACCCATGATAAATGAGCGAACGAGCTTTCTCATTTATTAAATGAAGTCGATGAGAATTTCATCTGGCGAAGGGTCACTGAAAGGAGAGAGTCAAGGCTGTTAATTTCAAGGGGAAGATTACTCTCAGAACGTCCAACTGGAAAGAAGATAAAAATGGTGACATACTGCAATTAGTGCAGAGGCTCCTCATGTACGTGGAGAAGCAGCTGTTACCTGGACTTTTTATGATCCTTATTATTATTCCTTGAAAAGAATCGGAAAGGAGGTACGTGTGAACTCATGAGCAAGGCACAAACTAGCTTGTGCGGCTTATCATCTGATTTCAGCTTTCCTGTCTGACATGAGTTGTTGGATGCATCTCTATTCCACCAGATGTTTCACTAAATTGATCCCCTCGTATAGATGAAATGACCCATCATGTCAGGAGATTGACCAACTGTTCCAGTGAGTTGATTAATTGTTTCAGTATATTGACAATTTGGTTTGACTGGGAGCCTTGGCCTCTGCATAGACGGAATTCTCGGTGTGATATCCAAATGAAAAACACTAGGCTCCCAGAGACGAAAGGTCCAAGTGCAGGAGCAGGTATTTCAGAGCAGAGGAAACAGTTAAATATCATCTCAACCTCATTAGAAGAAAGAGAGAGAGAGAGAGAGAGAGAGAAGGGAGGGACTAACACATGCCAATTTCCACTCATCAAATTAGCAGACAGAATTGATGCAAAAATAATTCATATCCTTTAACCAACTAATTGCATTGTGAGTATGGTCTCTGGAAAATAATCCTTAATACAGAAAAAAAGGTGCATGAAGATATTCATTGCAGTATTGGTTATGATGATGAAAACTTGAAAACTGAAATGTCCAAAGGTATGTAGAAGGGCTAAATAGATGGTTGCAAATGCTCAAAATAGAATAATATGCAGCTATTTTCTTAACATGATGCTTATGCAATGTTTAGAATAAGTGTAATATGTACATAAAATCTATATTGTCTAGATCACGCACTGTAGACAGTTTTGTAGCCTGTTCACCACATGGTTTTGTAGCATGGGTCTTTTGCTCTGCTCTTTATCATAATCTTTTCATATCTTTTGGAAGCATCCTTTTGATAAACACATTGCTTCATTTTACTTGCTAGAAAGGCAATTATGATTAATTTGGATGCATTTATGCTTGTCACCCATCAGGAATCAAATGATGTTCTAAGTACCCCTAGAATCTATGTGCTTCTCAAGTCTTTTCCAGTGTAACAATCCTTTAAATAGCAGAATTTTACTGCTAAATTAAATTTAAAATTCAATTACCATAAATAAGGAATAACACATCTGCATCTGCATCTGCACGTTTTTCTCACTGAGCGCAGAGTCTAACATCTTTTCTTATTTCCTGGATTGCTCTTGTCATTGCCCAGGAAAAATTGACCAGACAATTGAGCAAAAAGTTAAATGTCACCTCCAAATACAATTAAGTGTCAAAGATTGTCTCTTGGAACCAAGCACTGGGCCCCTAGAATCTTGGTGTCCTAACAAGCATTGGTGATCAAACTGACTTTCTATCACCTAACAAATAAAAACTTGGACTCTCATGTGTGACATTGAAGTCTGGCTCCATTGTGCATCCTACCTACAGTCTCATCTTCATCCCTCCTTGCTCCCTGACATAAATTAAACTCATCAAAAAACTAAGACACCTAATGTCTTATTGTCCCTTCTCACCCCATATTCTTTACCCTGAAATGCCTCCTCCTATTTTCCACCTTCATAGCCCTTTAAAGAAATGAACACCATGTATTTAATGGAAGTCTTCTCTGTGCTGGAAAGCTTGGGAAGCACTTGACATTCGTCTTTAAGCAAAGCCAAGGATAATCCCTAATTTACTGGAGCTTTTCCTAGAAAGGGTGAGACAAAAAAAATGAAAAAATAAAGAATAATATAGAATATTAGGTGATAAATATTAAGTAAAAAAAAATAGGAAAAAGTACAACAGAGTAAGGGAGATTAGACATGCAGAAGATACCATGTAAACTGAAGAAAATGTAGGCGCTAAGTTAGCATAGAAATGTGGGCTGCAAATGTCTGTGCTTCAAAGAAGGGAGTTAATGTTTTCTTTTTCAAGCAGGAGAAGTTGATTTGTCCAAGATCACAGAGCTCCTTAGTTCAGTGCTTAGGACTAGAACTCAAGTTTCCTGAAGAGCATTCCAATATTTTTCCTCTTGCTATTTCTGTGATACAAAAAGGTAAAAAAAAAATGGGCTTGAGAATCTAGAGCAGGGGTGGGCAACCTTTTTGTGAGAGCGTGCCAAAACCAGCAAAATCTCTGACTCAAAATTCTTCTGCGTGCCAACCCTAATTTTTTGAGAACATGTTACACCTACTTGATATCTCTTAAGGTGTACGTATGTGAAGAACCTTGAAAAAATAATAAAAAACATTCGAGCGACAAAAACACAGTATATGACGATGAAAAATACATTTATTTTTTAATGTATACATGTACACTGATAGTCC
>NW_006283770.1:6876165-6887903 GCF_000327345.1 Myotis davidii
TTGTAAATGTTTGGCACGCATGCCAGGGGTTGCCCACCCCTGATCTAAGGATCAACGTTCAAGCCCTGCTTTTGTGTCTTGAGCAATTTACTTAACTCTTTTACTTAAAACTTTCTGTTTTAGAAAATAAAGATAATTACAGTACCTACATCACAGACATGTACAAAGGTAAGAGGAAATGATACATAGAAGGCATTTAGATAGTGTCTGAAATACTGTATGCACATGTTAAATGGTATTGTTGCTTTTTTTCTTTGTTTTTAACTCATTAGAATACCCAACACCTTTATTATAATAAGGAACTGCAGGTCTTAGCTTAGACTTTAAAATTAAATGAGCATCTATTTATATGTAACATTTTATATTCTTCAGAGATCTGTCATACACAAGATGAGTAGATTGAAACTTTTCATTCCAGTGTTTTATGTGAGTGTGTGTGTGTGTCTGTGTGTGTGTTGTTGTTGTTGTTTTATTGGAAGCTAACCCTGGAAGATTTAAATGAAAAAAAAATTAATACTGCTTAGTGACCAAAACTAGTCAGAGATCAAATAAAGTTGGAGGTCATAGTAGCAGATGAAATTCTACTTCTTCAAACACTGAATTCAACTAGATATTAGTTCATCTTTGAGAAAAATTAACTTTTCACAAAGCCCTCTAATTTTCTGAAAAAATAAATGCTTCAATTCCTTTCATGATGTAGAAAATCATAGCATCCAAGAGAAAAGTATATAGTTTATAAAAAAGAACATGTCTTTGAAATTTATTGAGCCCTTCACTAAGAGAAATTTGTAATAAATATAAAGTATATATTCTATCCACCAACTTTTGCCTATTTTTTTTCGGTACTTACCTGGTAGCATAATATTTCTTCTAGACTCTAAGCACCTTGGGGAAAGGACCCACATCTTACTCAGCTCTTCAAAGTGTTTCACTCATGGTAGGGACGCAATAAATGTCTTACCAACACATGAGTAAATACATATCTGGTACCTTAGCTTATCCTTAGCTACTGAGAAGAGTCTTACTATACCACAAAAGAGGAGCTCCTTCCCATACATTTCTGTATAAAGGCAGAGGCTACAATAACAATGTCATAGGTAATGGTGGATCCTAATGATTCCGCCTCCCATGTGGAGCCTTTTCCTTTTAATGTTGGACTTGTCTATATGACTTGTTCTGAGGTAATGACATCATCAAGGGCAATACAAGCAGAGCTTGATAAACCCTCGCACACTGGGGTTTGTCTTTCTGGAATGCTTCCTCTTGAAGCTCATCTAACATAGAGTAAGTAAGCCTGTCTAGCCTAATGGTGGCTGAGATGTCACATGCAGAACAGAGACACCCCAGCCACCTGGCACCAGCTGCCAGCCATGGGAGGAGTGAGGTGATCTTGGATAGTCCACGCCCTGATGAGCTCCCATCTGTTTACAGCCCCGTGTTACAATCCCAGTCAACAACACATGGAGCAGAAGAACTGCTCACTGAGCCCAGCCAAGCTCCAAATCATGAGAAATAAGAAATCACTGCTGTTTTAAGCTATAACACTTTGATGGGAAGTAACAGGTAACTGAAATATACATGAAAAGATCCCATGAAAAGAATCAGAGAAGCATGGGTCCTAGACTCCCTCTTCCACTTACCAGTCTTGAGACTTCTGGCCCATTGAAGAACCTATTAGCATATTAGTTTTTTCATCTATTAAGTAGGTAAAGGCAATTACAAAATTGCGGTGAGGATTACATGAAGCACCATCACACCTGGCAAGTACCCCACAAATAGCTATCACTGCGAGCATTACTAAGGTTATGTAATCTGGACTTCATCTTTTGGTAGCGTTATTGATGACAATCTCATTTGGTAGTCTGACCTGAGCTGAACATTATATCACTCTTTCTCCTCAGCTCCAACCAGATGCACATGTTAAGAAACGTGTTAGAAGAGTCCATGGACTAGCCTCTATTTGTACTAGTCCCCTATTACCTTCCTGGCTTCCACTCTTCTTCCTCATCACAGTCCCTCATCCACACAGCAGCCAAAGGGACCTGTCCAAAGGCCTAAACCATTTCCCATCACTTTCTAGCTTTAAACCTACCTATGGTCTAGCACTAAAATATTAATAAATCCCAGAGTCTGACCTGGCCTAGGACTGCCTTCCTTTCTCATTACATGCCCTCCTCTTCCCCTCTGCAGTGGCCTCTCCAGCCTAACCAATCCTATTGCTTCTTCAAACATCCAAGCTTATCCCAACTCAGGGTTTTGCCTTCTCTGATCCTTCTACCTGGACCAGACATTCTCATGTCTCATTGGCAACATCCGGAGATCAACTCAGATGCCACCTTGAAGAAGCCTTCCCTGAGCGCCTATAGCAACCCACGCCCCACCATCCCTCTACCGCCAGTTGCCCTCAGTCACTATACCTATGTTTTATTTTTATTTTTTGTTTTCTTTCTTCCTAGCCCTTAGAACTTGACATAACATTCATTATTTATATGTTTCCATGCTCACTGTTTTCCATCCTGGAAAATGAAAGTCACATGAGATCAAGCCTTCGGTCTTTTTCATTACTTAAGCCCCTTTGCCTAGAGTAGTGGGTCAAAAATTATGGCTCACAGGCTTACTTTTGTATGGCACATGAGCAAAGAATGGCTTTTCCACTTTTTAATGGTTGAAAAGAATCAAAGGAAAAACAGTATTACATGGCATGTGAAGTTCAAATCATAGTAAATCCTTGAACAAAGTCTTATTAGAATGCAGCTATCTTTATTATCTACTAGAGGCCCAGTGCACGAATTTGTCCACCGGTGGGGCCCCTAGGCCTGGCCTGCATGGATCAGGCCAAAACCGGCTCTCTGACATGCCCCAAGGGGTCCCAGATTGTGAGAGGGTGCAGTCCAGGCCTGCGGACCCCACTGGTGCATGATTGGGGCCGGGAACGGATGTGGGAGGTTAGCCAGCTGGGGAGAAACCACGGGAGGGCTCCAGGGCATGACCAGCCTTTCTTGCTCAGTCCTGATGGGCCAGACCCCAGCAGCAAGCTAACGGACGTGAGAGGTTAGCCAGCTGGGGAGAAACCAAGGGAGGGCTCCAGGGCATGTCCAGTCTTTCTTGCTCAGTCCTGATGGGCCAGACCCCAGCAGCAAGCTAACCTACCAGTTGGAGCCTCTGCCCCCTGGTGGCCAGTGTGCATCATAGCGACTGGTCAAACAGTAGAATAAATGGTCGGACACTTAGCATATTAGGCTTTTATTATATAGGATGGCTTCCATTATTTTAAAATGGGAGAACTGAATAGCTGCAACAGAGGCCATACAGCCTGTGATGAATAAAATATTTACCATCTAACCCTATTCTCTCCCCACACAAAAATTGCTAACTTTGGTCTACAGTAGTGTCTGATTTATTGCAGGTGACCAATCCATATGGGTCCAAGGAACTTTTTAAAAGGAAAACAAACAAATCAACAACAACAACAAACATTATTTTAAAAGGGAGAACCGAATAGCTGCAACAGAGGCTATACAGCCTGTGATATGTAAAATATTTACCATCTGACCCTATTCTCTCCCCACACAAAAATTGCTAACTTTGGTCTACAGTAGTGTCTGATTTATTGCAGGTGACCAATCCATATGGGTCCAAGGAACTTTTTAAAAGGAAAACAAACAAATCAACAACAACAACAAAAACATTTAACAGAAAAAACAAATTTCTGCAGACCCAGGCACAGGCAACACCTGACCAGGAATGTGCTTCTTTGTGAAAAGCCAGTTAGGTACAAGTTTGTGACAAGGCCCTTGGATATCTCCCAGGTTCTCTGCTCTTCTCCTAAGACAGTGCATTTCTATGAGGAGCAGGACCCAATGTCTGCATTCTAAATAAGTCTTCCAATTGATCCACACACAGAGAAATGCTAAGTGAACAGCAGAGAAGATGATTGGAAAAATTAAACACAGATTTTTTAATAAAGCTGAAAATAGCTTAATAAAGCTGAAAATAGACTCCTGGCATCCTAAGGCATGTTTATTTTCTGTTTAAATAGATGGCTTCCCATAGACTATTATCAGCTCAGAGGGGATCCTGGGAGAGAGCGCTTCCCTCCTCTTGTGCATTTTAAGCTCTTTCCCGATGAAACTCAGCCAGACACTGTGAAAAGCATCTGTCAGTCTGAATAAAAACAACAATCACGGTCAAGTAAGGCTCATACTTTCAGCTGCCCATTCCTGGAGGGCTCTACACAGATCCCAAATAGCTTCAGAGGAGAAGATCGAGAGCTTGAAATCCTTCTGGTAGAAAGGCTACTTGGAAAAAGATGAGTGAATCAGGTAGAAGAGTCATAGAGTCATTCTCGTTAAAAAGGCTGTCTTTGCAGTTTGTTGGTTTATTTAGCTAAACATGGAGTGTGGTGAATGTTTTGGCCATGGGGGAATTGATGGCACTGGGACTATGACAGACCTCCAGGCAGAGGCTGGCTGGCCTGTGAAGAGCTGCTCCGGGCAATCAGGAGAGTTGAAAGAGGGACAGTTGAGGAGGGTGATAAATAAGGTATCAAATGAACTCCAAGACCATTTCCAGATCAAAATGATGCCAGGACAGGGAGTTCATTCAGCAAAGAGGAAGGGGAAACGATCTCTTTCTAGAAATCTATTTCACTACCAAGAAGGCATTTGAGGAGGCATGAAGAAAGCAGGATGTGTGAAGGAAAGAACAAAATGATGAAACCCACTTGCTCCCAGAGAGAAATATGAAAAAGAACAAACAGGCTTTGAAGAGGCAGCAATTGGGCTGAGAGGTAGCTTAAGAAAAACAATAAACCTTCTAATCACAAGAATTAGAGCCGCTGCCAACCAATAGGTATCTAATCAAGCTAATTAATCAATGTGGAGAGTTCATCATTCCCCCCAAAATTACTTCATAGAAAAATCAGATGCTCACCTTAAATCTTGAAACTCTCACCTTATAGAAGATCAGAATCAGGGCAAGTTTTTGTAGGTAAAATGAGTCCAATAATAATTATATGCAAGATAAGAAATGATGGGGGGAAAGTAAAAGCTTTGAATACCAGGTAATAAGCAGATGGTGGCCTGTGATGACAGCTCTCCCAGCTGTCAGTGTCTTTGAACGCACCCAGAATGCCCACCCTTTCTCTCTCCTCCTCTTTCTTCTCCCTCCCTCTACCTCCCCAGTTCTTTCACTCATCCTTTCACTCATTCCTAGAGAGACAACTTCCTTTGGGCAGCCTTCTGATTTCCCCTCTTGTGTGCTCTCATAGCACCTGCTTACACTTCCATTACAACTGCCCAAAGATTGTTGATTCCCTCAACCCCATGAGGTACTGGACGGAAAGGACATTTATTCTTAAAGCTGCTACCTCTGTGGCTTGCAGAGCGCCAGGGTCAGCTCAAAGCAAATACTCAATGAAGATAAGCAACATTGTGTAAATGCAAGTGAACAAACAAAGAGATAAAGTTACTGTGTAAACAAGGATCTTGCTGCTGACAAAAATAAAGTTGGGGTCAAAATAACCCAATTCCATCACAACATGAATACCTTGAAAGGATCAATCCCAGAGACTTTTCTTATCCTGGAGAAAACAAGATATTTATAAATCGGGCCTTCTAACATCTCTTTTTGATGGCTTAAAGTGAAGGTCATTTTTGGACCTTTTTACAGAAATAACACCTTTTATCAATCTGAAAGACCAAAACCAGATGAAGTTACTTTGGTGTGCTCTAGTCACAGCCTTAAATAGTTAAATATAATTTCATTTGAATGCCCTTTGCATTTCTTTCCACAATACTACTTGTATATCCACATATCTCAATTTCTTCCTTTGCTATTATATATTACTGCTCAATAACTTCAAAATCCCCTTTCCTTTCCCACAGAATGTTCCATTTAGGATGTAATGTAAATGCCTAAATAAGAAGCAACCACCAAAATAAGAAGGATGATTCCCTGTTTATTAATGATAAGATCTAAATGAAAGAAAAATATGCTGAACAACGCTGAATGACTTTGAGGAACATATTAACTAGATAAGTATCTGTGTATAATGTTTGATTAATCGATTCACTTATGCACAGGTTATTAAATACATTATTTAACAGACTATATTAAATAATAAACTAATTTAGAAATATTATTTTTTCTTTACCGTGATATCATGGAATAATTTCATTTAATCTCTTCCCATGAAACTTTACTACAAGGTCTTTCCCAACCCAAAGCCATTTTTCAACTTCTTTAAAGTTTTCCAAACCTATCCCATCTGTCTAAGTTGTTGAGATAAAGCACTTTATGAATCCATGTTTGATGCCTTCATTGAAAACGTTAAGTGAAGTTGCAAAAATCCAATTGCATCATATTAGGACTACTTGTTTCCCCATTTGTCTAATAGGTATGTTTGTGACCAAAAAACTAAACTGTCTTAAGTGATTTTTAAAAAGCATATATATAATGGCAACCAATACCTGCAATTGTGAGAACACTCTCTCAAGAATAATGAGTATGATAGAACCGGTTTGGCTCAGTGGATAGAGCGTCGGCCTGCGGACTCAAGGGTCCCAGGTTCGATTCCGGTCAAGGGCATGTACCTGGGTTGCGGCACATCCCCAGTGGGAAATGTGCAAGAGGCAGCTGATCAATGTTTCTCTCTTATAGATGTTTCTAACTTTCTATCTCTCTCCCTTCCTCTCTGTGAAAAATCAATAAAATATATTTTAAAAAAAAGAATAATGAGTATAATTCCTAATTGAGGGTTTTGCCTCTTTTTAAAATTTATTCTCCTGATAATTTCTATAAAAATCCAGAAATGGCACTGCTAATGTTATTGTTTTCCTCCATAGAGTAGTTTCTTTTTGTTCAAAACAAACAAACAAAAAAATAAAATAAAAAGCCAAGAGAATAGCTGATAATATAAAAACATTTATAAAGATTTGGATTTAAGGCAATTCCTTTTTTTTCTGAGGAATAGAAAAAGTATCACCTTGTATTTGGACATTAATATTTTCTCTCTCTTTGTAGCAACATTCATTCATTTTTATCCATTCTGCATGGACTAAATTTGCAATAAACTGTAGCAATGCTGATTAGAGCCAGACTAAAGTTTTCCTCCATAGACACTGTTTTGACTCAGGCTGTGTCAGTTTCTAAGCATTTACAAAATTGGTGGCAAGACATTCCAACTTTTTAAATTGCTTTTGTGAAAGTAAGCCTTTTTTCCCACTGAAATATGTCTCTTTTCTCTTTTACGTGTGTTTTGGCACAATCACAAGTGCAATACATGGAGCTTTCCATATCAGTGTAAGCAAATTCATTTTGGTGTGAAGAACACTTTACCATATTGAGTTTCTATGTTGTACAAGTTGTCAGGGAAACTCCAAGGACCAAGCGCCTCTCTTCCAAAAATGTCTAGGTCTGTTATCAGCTTCCAGAAGATATTTTGCATATTCCCAATTGAGCCATTAGTAATATTGTCAGTGTTTAGCAACCACAGTAATGACCCAGAAATGGATCGATTTCTTGCAAACCCCCCTCCTATTTTCAAAAGCCAGCATTGCTTTGTTTCCACTTCATATCACTATTTTAGTTTATTCTCTTGCTTTAACAACACATAATTCCTCTAAGTTTTGTCTCTTTTTTTCTGCCATTACAACAAAAAAGTAATTTCACTGCTTCATTTGCCATTTTTTGAGATGTCCTCTCTCTTTAATCTTGGGTTCAGGACCAAATAGTCTTATTTATCTGGGTAGTCTGCCTTTCTCATCCTGAACTATATAGGTCACCCAATGTTTTGAGAGACAGCTACAGTAGCAGTAGTTGGGACACTGGTGCCACCAGATTGCTTTTCTCCTGGCTCCACTCCCTGACTGACCTTGAACAAGTCAGCTAACGTTTCTGTGTGTCAGTATCTCTCTCTGTTAATATAATTGGTTCATGTGAGGATTAAAGAAGTTAATATATGTATACCACTTAGGACAGTAGCTGACACATAGCAGATGCTCAAAACTGTGAGCAATTACTTTCCCTATAGGTTACACAGGGAGAGAGCCATGGGATAATGAAAAGAGAACCGTTTCTGGGATCAGAAGCACAGTCCTCATCCTGACTTTGCAATGGACTAGCTGATAAATTTGCCTTCTAGGATTAATATATAAAATGAGTGAGCTTCCTAAAAATGTTTTAGTTTTACATGTCTATGGAATTATTTTCACGAGGAAACATTGATCTATGGCTGAAACCTAGTCCACTTTCCAATAAGTGTATGAGAAATTCACAATGCACACATCCCCGTGATGAGGTCACACTTGGGTGCTGGAGCTCCTGCTAGAAATGGAACTCAGCATTCACTTCCTGTTACTTGTGTGTCCTCAGGCACATTTCTTAGTCACGCTGAGCCTCAGTGTTTATATCATAAGAAGAGGATTATAACAATAATTGCCTAATAGGGTTGATATAGGACTAATAAATGCAAAGCATATAAAATAATGCAAGGCATGTAACAAACACAAAAATAAAAACTATAATCATTATCATATTTAATCCACTTTGGTATGCTTTTACTTAGTACCTACTAAATGCAAGGCCCTATGCTGAGTACTACAGGATCTAGACATTGGCTAAAATATGTTCCCTAAATTCAAGAAGCATAGAATTGATTAAGGCTCGCGTCAAGTAGATAAACAATGAATACAAGACATCATGTGAAGTAAAGTAGTTCAAAAGTCCAATAAAAGGTTTCTGAGGTTTCAGAGAGAATGAAAGAAGTATATCTGGAAGGGAATAATCAGGGACCTTTTCATTAAAGAGGTGCCATTTGAACTAGGCCTTGACTAATGGACCGACTTGAAATGGCAGAGACTCAATTAAGAATGTTCTTAATGAGAAGAGTCATCACATGGGAGTTAAAGGACAGGTCATATTTAGGTAAACGAAAGCATCTATAATGGCTAGAACATATGGCATATCTAGGAAAATTAAACCCTCGAAGACTGGGAAGAAGACAGTGTGAGCTAAAATTTTGGAGGGCTTTGAATATATCCCCAATTGAGGGAACATTGAAGGAAACTTAACAGGGAAAGGTCAATCTAAACACTGTTTTCAAGAGATGTAGTTGAAGTCAATGTTGAAAATGGACTGGGATGGCCCTAGCCGGTTTGGCTCAGTGGATAGGGCATAGGCCTGTAGACTGAGAGGTCCGGGGTTTGATTCTGGTCAAGGGCACATGCCCTGGCTGTGGGCTGGATCCCCAGTAGGGGGCATGCAGGAGGCAGCCAATCAATGATTCTCTCTCATCACTGATGCTTCTATCCCTTCTCTCCCTCTCCCTTCCTCTCTGAAATCAATAAAGATATTTTTTTAAAAAAAAAAGAAAGAAAGAAAATAGACTGGGATGAAGAAAAGGAATGTGAAAGTGAAAAAACCAGTTTTTCCTTTTGTGTTTAACTTGTGGTTTAAGTGGCTCAATGTAAAACAAAATATAAGAAAATGGAATAAAGTAAAATACATTAAAATCAAGCAATAATATAGAATGAAAAGAGAAAATTTCATAGAGAAAGAAAAGGTTCAAGGCTTTTACCTCCATTTCCTAGTAGCCAAAACAATGTGGGAAATTGTCAATGGATTAGATACCTCACATTATCTAGCAGGAGGAGGACATTAATGCATGGTAGTCCTCAGTTTTGAGAGGAGTCTTCCCTACTGGCCTTGAAAACAGATCCATTGTTCTCCCAAAAAATGAGAGATGACCCACACCAAGATTTTGCATAGCAGATCTTGAGGAAAGCTGTTAAAAGCACTCTTCTATGAAGCAAGTCTATGAAAATGATGGTGAGTAGAGATATTTAAAGGGTGATTCTCTCTAGTTGTCCAGCTTTGTATTGATGCCAGAATTTGACATTAGTTAGATACCCTTTTAATAATCCTTCAGAAAGTATACTGATGAGAATTAGCACCACCCTACAGACTCATATCAAATAATTACTTTTTAAAATTAACTGAGATTGATGGAGTGAGGGAGAGAGGGGGAGAGAAAGAGAGAGGGGAGGGAGGAGAGAGGGAGAGAGGGAGAAAGGGAGAGGGAGAGAAAGAGAGAACATCGATTTGTTGTTCTACTTATTTATGCATTCATTGTTTGATTCTTTTGTTTTTTATGAATGAGTTAAAAAGACAAATTATTTTTATATCACCGACACCCCTCTACAACTTTAAGGTAAATTTCTGTTTACAGAAATGTAGAAGATAAAATAACAAGTTAAATGACATCATAAGGAAGCAAATAGACAAATCCAGAATGTGAAACATTTCCCAATACAATTCATCTAATTCCTTCAACAAATCACCGAGACTCAGAAAAAGAAAGCAAGGGCAATAGTTCTAGATAAAGACACATGACAACAAAATGTCTTCTGTGGACCTTAATGGACCCTATTTTGAACACTGACTGTAAATAGACATCCTTGAAACAATAGGGGAAATATCTTAATAGGTTAGGGTATTAAATGATCCAGAAATTTACTATTAAATTTTTGGGGTATGGTATGGTTATATAATAAAAATATCTTTAATTTTTATAGAGGCATAATGAAGTACATAGTGGTAAAATGAAATAGAGAAAGAGAACAGACGAAACAAGTGTAGCAAATATGGCCCCAATATCCATGTTGCATTGAATAAATGGGAATTCATTGTATGATTCTCTCTATTTTTGTATATGTTTAAACTTTTCATAAAAGAAAAAGTTATAAAAATAGTCAATACAATTACTTTGCTTACCTTTTATGCCTTTTGTGGAAAGCCTCCACATTCTTATAGTAAACTTTCAGGGCTTTATATTATGGACCTAACAATTATGTTTCAGATTTCAATTGGACACTCTAGAAAATACCTCTTTTGGCAGAGATGAATTACCATGTGTAATTTAAACTAGAATATAGTTTAAATTTATACCGTAAACACTGTGGGTATTAATAAGTGATTTAATAAATTAGTATATCAATTTTAAGCCATTCAGAGGAAAAGTCTATGAACAAACCAGCTTAGGTTAAGAGCATAACTCAAATAAGCTTCATGGTGGGAAAAATGAGGACTTAAATATCTCATAATAAACATTAAAATGAATGCAAGGAGGGTCCAGGATAAATTGGTGCTTCTTTCATCTTTACATTTGCTCTCACTGTATCATGAGCAATAAATACCTCAACTCCCTCTTCTTCCAACATCCCAGTATGCCTTCACTATTGCTCCCTTCGGCATTATTTGTTGTTCTCCAGCTTGGGATTCCTTCTTAATGTGACCTAAATTCATCAGTCAGTGAGAGGAAGACTTACACTGGTCACCCAACAGTATATGTGCCCTGACCAGGGATCAACCTGTAACTTCTGGCATACCAGGATGAAGTTGTAACTAACTGAGCTACTGGGCCAGGCCAATACTCACTTATTTTAAGCCACTAAGTTTTAAAGTGGCTTCTTATGCAGCCACAGACAACTAAAGCAATGTTATTTAATTTTTACAACAATCCTATAAAGGTAAGCATTTGCCTTTATTTTACCGGTGGACAAACTGGAGATCAGAGAGGTTAAGGAGCGTACCCAATGTCACAGAGCTCCTACATAGATGAGCAGTCACAAATGTCAGCTATGCAGCCCGAGTGACTGAGCAATTTGCAAGGCCATGAACTCAGTTACTGAGAAAGAGTTAATTTAGAAAAAAAAAAGGCTATTTATAGTCCCATCAGG
>NW_006283770.1:6887937-6891379 GCF_000327345.1 Myotis davidii
TATCAGTCAGTGAGGGGAAGACTTACACTGGTCACCCAACAGGATATGTGCCCTGACCAGGGATCAACCTGCAACTCTGGCATACCAGGATGAAGTTGTAACTAACTGTCCAGTACCTGTTAGCAGGGGATTTAACCTGTAGTCTCTCAAGCACAACCGGAAGGAACTTAAGAATCCACTTCCAGGAATGTCCCATGTGTGAACAATTACACAAGTGAAAATACCCTCCTAAAATAAACAAGCCCACGGGGGAATATGGGATATCTGGGAGGGAGTGAATGTGAAGGTAAGCATTTGCCTTTATTTTACAGGTGGACAAACTGGAGATCAGGGAGGTTAAGGAGCGTATCCAATGTTACAGAGCTCCTACATAGACGAGCAGGCACAAATGTCAGCTATGCAGCCCAAGTGACTGAGCAATTTGCAAGGCCATGAACTCGAGAAAGAGTTAATTTAGAAAAAAAACAAGACTATTTATAGTCCCCATCAGGACTTTAAAACAGAGTAAAAAATATAAATAAATAAAGCATTACAGACAGTAAAGCAGTAAGCGTGGAGTTTACATTCTGTTGTTCTGTTTGTATAGCAAATAATCCTGGGTCCAGTACCTGTTAGCAGGGGATTTAACCTGTAGACTCTCAAGCACAACCGGAAGGAATTTAAGAATCCACTTCCAGGAATGTTCATGTGTGAAAAATTACGCAAGTGAAAATACCCTCCTAACATAAACAAGCCGACAGGGGAATATGGGATATCTGGGAGGGAGTGAATGCACTCTGTACACGTCAGTTTTATAGCACCTTATTAATTGTTGAGGTTGCAATCTCTATTTCACAGGCAAATTTTATTGTACTAATTAACTCATTACCAACCTCTAGAGCAGTGGTCCTCAACCTTCCTAATGCCGAGACCCTTTAATACAGTTCCTCATGTTGTGGTGACCCCCAACCGTAAAATTATTTTCGTTGCTACTTCATAACTGTAATTTTGCTACTGTTATGAATTGTAATGTAAATATCTGATATGCAGGATGTCTTTTCATTGTTACAAATTGAACATAATTAAAGCATAGTGATTAATCACAAAAACAATATGTAATTACATATGTGTTTTCCGATGGTCTTAGGCGACCCCTGTGAAAGGGTCGTTCGACCCACAGGTTGAGAACCGCTGTTCTGGAGAGAAGGCAGACTTCTCTGTAGGCTGGTTTCCTGAATTTTAATGACACACAGAGAAAAATCCATGTGCCAGGTTCTGGGAGATCCCTAGGATTCTCCAAACAGCTTGGATTTATTTAGTGTATCACATTATAAAGAAGTATAAATGGTGGCTTAAAATAGAGAAGAATTTCTCAATATATATACACAACACAATAAGTTTGGCAAATTTAAACAAGCGACATTTATGGCATTGATGGCATTTTAGTTTAGTAGAAAAAGACCAGATTTTTCATTCCTCTGCCTTTTCTGTATTGAGGCAGAAGCTATTTTATTCTAGAGTCCACACTAGCCAAGCTGGTGGGTGGGGAGGGGGCGTTCAGAGTGGGTAGAGTGAGGTAGAGAGTGGGTAGAAAGGACTTTGGGAGATAGCTCAGCCTCCAAGGCACTGACCATTTAATTGATAGTACTAATTGGTTGACAATATTATTAATGACATCTGATGTGGTACCCCGGCCTCTAATGTACAGACAACTTTGTTCTGCAAAGATGCCAAGACTGCAGCATGAATGGGGGTGGCCTAGGAGTGGAGCTTGAAGTAATCCAGCATAACACAACCTGCCAGCAGCATGCCAGTAGGCCATATTCTTATTGGCTATATCCTTGCCTGACTGCCATGCAGCTGTTTCAAACACTGCATATGTGGCACCATAGTTGGCACCAGGCCTGAGGCCTGCTCCCCCAACCAACCCGGTGCAGATATTACTGACAATGTTGCCATCAAGATCTGGCCCTTGAGTCTTCTGTTCACCCTCTGGGTTTGTCAATGCCTCTGGGTTTCTGCTAGTTTCACTTAATTTTGACATGTCAGTCTAACTGGTGCCAGATGAACTTCTTGGATCTCTTTTTTACATTCTTGTGTTTCATGATGAGTCGAGGGCAGCCATGATGCCTAGTAGGAGATGGCTTATGTTACCATCTATTTTTGAGAACTTTCTGCATTCATTGATATAATCATGCATTTTTTTCTTTTTCAGCCTGTTGAAGTGATGGATTACATGAATTGATTTTCTTTTATTTTTCAATTACAGTTTACATTCAGTATTATTTTGGATCAATTTATTTTGAAATGTTGAACCAGCCCTGCGTAGCTGGGATAAATTTCACTTGACTGTGATGAATAATTATTTTTATACACTGTTGGATTCAATTTGCCAATATTTTGTTAAGGTTTTTTGCATCTGTGCTTGTGAGAAATATTGGCCTGTAGTTTTCTTTTCTTTTTTTTATAATATCTTCATCAGGTTTTGTCACTAGGGAAATGTTTGTCTCATAGAAAGAGTTACATCATATTCCCTCTGCTTCTATCTCTTGAAATATGTTGTAGAGAACGGGCATAATTTTTTTCTTAGATGTTTGGTAGAATTCTGTTTTGAAAGGCTATTAAATATTGATTCGATGTATACATAGGTATACTCCAGAGATACTCTGGGTTTGGTTCCAGACCATGGCAATAAAGTAAGTCATAATCAGGACCCTGGTGGAGAGTCTTGCATTCAATTTGTAAGCATCACAACATCTATGAAACACCATAAAGCAAAGCCCAAGATAACAAGGTCTGTTTCTTCTTGTGTGAGTTTTGCAAATTGTGTTTTTTAAGGAATTGATCCATTTCATCTAGGTCATCAAATTTGTGGGCTAAAATTGTTCACAGCGTTCCTTTATTATCCGTGTAAAGTCTATAGGATCTATAATGATGTCCCCTCTTTTGCTTCTGATATGATTAATTTGTATTCTTTCTGTTTTCTTAGCCTGACTAGAGGCTTATCAAAGACCAGTGTTTGATTTTGCCAATATTCTCCACTGACTTTTCTCTTTTCAATTTCATCTTGAATTCTTAAGATTTATTCTCTTCTGCTAACTTTGGGCTTAATTTACTCTCCTTTTACTAGTTTTCTAAGGCAGGAGCTTAAATTATTGATCTTAGATCTTTCTTCCTTTCCATTATATTTATTCATTACTATACATTTCCCTCTGAGCACTGCTTTCACTTCTTTGTCCAAACTATGTTAAGTTGTATTTTTATTTTCATTTTGTTCAAAATATTTTTAAAATTTCTCTTGAGAGCTTGTTTGGAGGTTCTAGCAGAAGAGCGCAGCTACTCGTATACCCTTGACCTAAGACCGGTCCTCTCCTGGGCGGGGGAAGGTCGTACTCCTCGACTGAGCGCGCAGCTTCCGGAGGGATGCACGTGGATCGGTGAGGGAGGAGGGGGTTTGTGCTGA
>NW_006283770.1:6891445-6893922 GCF_000327345.1 Myotis davidii
ATCGCCCTCACATCCTAAAGTTTCTCTTGAGTTTTCTTCTTTGACTCATGTGTTATCCAGAAATGTGCTGTTTACTCTCCACATTTATAGTGGAGAGTAGTGGTCTAAGAGCAGCTATTGTAAGATTCCAATTCTTTCGAATATGGTAAGTTGTGTTTTATGGACCAGAATGTGTGTGATCTGTTTTCTGGAATGTTCCATGTGAACTTGGGAACACTGTGTGTTCGGCTGTTGTTGAGTGAAGTAATGTATAGATGTCAAACATATTCAGTTGATTAATGGTGCTGAGCTCAACTATGTCCTTACTGACTTTCTGCCTGTTGGAGTTGGTTCCTTTTTATTGTTGCTAACTTTTTAAAAAACTACCAAAGACTTTTCCAAAATGGCTGTACTATTTTATATCCCCACCAGCAATGTAAGAGAATTACAGACTTTTACATCCTCACCAACACTTGATATTGTTGTATTTTAATTCCTAGCCATTCAAATGGATTGTGGTCATATTTCACTGTTTTGTTATTTGCATATCCCTTTTCACTATGATGTGGTGTCTTGGAGCTATCAACATTAATATCTGATATTTCTAGAAATCAACCAATCAACTCTGCAAAGCAGGCCACTTCTATGCTTCCCAAAGCCATCCCAACTATGCCATTTTATTGAAAATTAAGCACATCTTTAAATATAAACCAGCCACAATCCCATTCTCACTTAACTTTCAGGCACCAGTGGCCCTGATATAGACTAGCGGTTGCTGGAGGAGGTAGGTGACTTATTTATAAAGACTTCCGAAGGGCTGTTAAAACCCAAAAAATTGAAGATACAGTCCTAATAGGACTGCCATTACGGGACCCTTGCTCCCCCTAGGACGCTATACTGGATATTTTACACCCATCATCATAATCCACCAAGGCAGGCATCACAGTCCCCATTTTATAGGTGAAAAAGCTGGTTCATCACAGATCTCATAAAATCATACTATTGCAAATAAACAGAGAATGGCAATAGCTGACATAAGTATTGCTAAGGGTTGGTAGAGGCCAAGGCCAGTACTTCTGGAACTTGATCAACCTGTTACAGGACTCCAGGGCAGGAGGAATAGGGAAACTGAAACAGAAAAGGTAAAACAAGGCCAAACAGTGTGGGCAATTTGCAGCCAGCTTGTAACTAACAAGCCATTATCTTCCTCAGTCAAGGACATGAGTACAAATGCTTACTCCCCTCCCCCTAATGAGAGAATTCAGGAAGGGAAGAGAAAGGGGAAAGGGAAAAATAAAAAAAGAAAGGTCATTTACTCCCTAAGCAGAGAAGTCAGTAATCTCAAGGCTGGGCAAGATAAAGTTGCCAGGTGCTTTTCATGAATTCTGGGAAGGCCAGAACAAAGGAAGAAAAATAAAAAGGAACTTTGAGAATTAATCTATAACAAAATAGCAGAGGAATTTGAGACCTATAGACGGGGGGTATATAACACCTCAGATCCCTACCCAACTTGCTCTTCAGATTAGCTGAGAGCCTGTCTACACTTCATAAGCCAGATGTATAGGTTTGCTTTTTCAATAAAGATTCATGCTTTGATTACTATAATAAATTGGCTTTTCACAATGCAGACAAGGATTGAGGTTGGGGACAGCCCTCTCTCACTGGCTGAGGGAGCTGTCCTGGCAGATAACACCTCTCTGGTGTAAGTCAGAGGCGCCTATAAAAAACCTAGGTACTCACTGAACTGCAGGTTCAGATTCAGCAGTGCTGTTGAGGAAAGGTGCGGGGAGGAGCTCCCAGTGATATAGATTCCACAGGTCCACACTTTGAATCTCAATGGCCTGTCTTTACCTCCTCACAAGGTCCTGTCAGGTCAGGATCAGCACTTGGTGTGCTTGGAGACAGCTGCTCAGAGTTTTTAAAAAAGGAAGCAGTGCTGCTTTCTTTTCCTAAAAACTGATATAAAGTGGCTGCAGAGTAAGAGCCAGCTGGGTACCTGTTTGTCACTTAATATGTCAAATAAGATAGATAACAGCTGTCTACCACCAGTGCCAGAGGCAAGAGCAAATGATAATACCAGGAGAGAGCGCTGGCAAAAAAATGACCCGGACCCAGCTACCCAATTTTGTTTCCACCAATGGGCCACCCTTACATATGCATACACTCCACTCCTCTTCCTAACACTGGAAAAGAGAGAAATCATTTAAAGCTATGATTAAAAAAACAAAGCAAGCCCTGATGGTTACGATTTTCATAGCCAGACTGACTAAAACTATCCCTGGACCATGGAAAAAGCTCTTAACTTCAATAGAAAAGAAATAAGATGCTTGTTGTCCAGGTATAGGATGGCAAGATTGCCATGGTTTCCCATATATGAGTAGCAAAATTCAACCAAGTCTATTACAAGTGTGATATTGAGATAGTAAAAAAAAGGTTTAAGTAAGAGGTAGATGTAATCAGACTTGTATTTTTTTAAAAAATGATCCTTTGGCATAGTA
>NW_006283770.1:6894747-6900469 GCF_000327345.1 Myotis davidii
AGGTCATATTTACAAAACCATTTTACTAGCAAATGATGAGCAAAAACATCTATTAAATGATCTCAAAAAATCACTTTTGGTGAAAAATATATATGGCTAATCTATTTATATAAAAACCATGGGTGGTGTTCATCAGGTCCAGAAGAACCACCGTGACCAAGCGGAAGGAAGTCAGCCCTGCAGGGGTTGTCTTGGCAACGGCTACACCCTCGCCCGAGCTGTTTCCCAGAGCTGTTTCCAGTGAGGATGGGGTTTGAGGCAGGAACCCACCCTCAGAGCATGGAACCACTGAATCCTGGGTCATTTTTCCAAGGGCTGCACCCTCCCCAGCTGTTTCTGTGTGGCCTGAGGGAAGAACGCACCCTCAGAGCACCAGGAGTGCCCAGCAGCAGTCAGTCCTGGGTTGCTGAGGTGGAGGCCACGGCATGGTAGAACTCTGGGTTTGGCCCAACAGGGAGCAGACCCTGACAGTAGAAAGGAGGGAGCCCTATTCCTCACAGAATCCGCTGTTGGATAGCTTGCTGTCAGTGGCCTGCCAGCCAGGAACCCCATTCACCTGCAACCCAGATCTGACAGGAGGGAGGAGGGAGTCCCTTTCCTCCCGGAATCAACAAGTGGCCAGTTTGCTGTCAGGACCCTTTCCTATAGGAGCTAGCAATCCTATTCACCTGCACCCTGGCCCCTGACAGCAGGGAGGAGAGAATATGTTTAAAGACCAACTATTGGAACAAAGTAGCTCTGAAGCCAAAAGAAACCATTGTTGGTGACAGAATAGAGAGTTAGAAACATCAATGAGAAAGAAATATCTATCAGGTGCTCCTGCACACTCCCCACTGAGGATGGAGCACAAAACTGGGACATGTGCCTTGAAGGGAATCGAACCAGGGACCCCTTGAGTGCATGGGGCAATGCTCAACCAACTGAGCCCCAAGGATTGAATAGAACACCAAAGAGGCAGCAGTTTGAAAGGGCTACCTCTTTCAAAGGTAGCAATTTTTTTTAATCCACTAGTTTTTAATTATTATTATTGATTTTAGAGAGGAAAGGAGAGAGGGAGATATAAACATCAATGATAAGAGAGAATCATTAATCCTGCATGCCCCTCCACTGGGGATCGAGCCTGCAACCTGGGCATGTGCCCTGACTGGGAATTGAGCTATGACCTCTTAGTCTATGCTCAACCACTGAGCCATGCTGGCCTGGCTAAAATTATAAAGATCAAAGGTAGTCCTCTATAGTTAATATAAACAAAGTAAACATGCATTGATTAAAAAAATAACTAATATTTTGTCATAAAGTTAATATAAGTAATTTCATGGCACATGTCATTTGGATGATCACACTGCCTTTAATTTGAAAACTATAACTATAGTCTCATTCTCATTTCTAGGCAATGAAAATGTAGATGACTACACATGCTCTCTCTCCTTAGTAGAAATGTATCCAAGAGTAAATCAAAGAAATAAACACAACTGAAATCCACAGTTTACAATTTATAATATTTCAAAATTGTTCTATCAATGACACATCAATAATCATAGTTTATGGATATTTTCAGTCAATATAAAATAGACTATGAATTATGGGCAATTCCCTTCCAGCTCACTCTAATTCCACCTATCTCCACACAAGCAAGCACACACTATTAAAATGCAAATGAGTAACTGTGACATCCTTATAATGATAACTTTGAGATGAGTCTAATTATTTTAAAAACTAAATCATCCTACTAGTATAATATAAAAATGATATAAAACTAGTTTTTTAATTATTATTATTGATTTTAGAGAGGAAAGGAGAGAGGGAGATATAAACATCAATGATAAGAGAGAATCATTAATCCTGCATGCCCCTCCACTGGGGATCGAGCCTGCAACCTGGGCATGTGCCCTGACTGGGAATTGAGCTATGACCTCTTAGTCTATGCTCAACCACTGAGCCATGCTGGCCTGGCTAAAATTATAAAGATCAAAGGTAGTCCTCTATAGTTAATATAAACATAGTAAACATGCATTGATTAAAAAAATAACTAATATTTTGTCATAAAGTTAATATAAGTAAAAACCATAAAGTTAATATAAGTAATTTCATGGCACATGTCATTTGGATGATCACACTGCCTTTAATTTGAAAACTATAACTATAGTCTCATTCTCATTTCTAGGCAATGCAAATGTAGATGACTACACATGCTTTCTTCATCTCTCTCCTTAGTAAAAATGTATCCAAGAGTAAATCAAAGAAATAAACACAATTGAAATCCACAGTTTACAATTTATAATATTTCAAAATTGTTCTATCAATGACACATCAATAACCATAGTTTATGGATATTTTCAGTCAATATAAAATAGACTATGAATTATGGGCAATTCCCTTCCAGCTCACTCTAATTCCACCTATCTCCACACAAGCAAGCACACACTATTAAAATGCAAATGAGTAACTGTGACATCCTTATAATGATAACTTTGAGATGAGTCTAATTATTTTAAAAACTAAATCATCCACAAGTGCTTGTAACTTAATGTTTATGAATAAGTGAGTGGTTTTGACACATGTCATGACTGACTATAACACTGTAATGTGTCATGCCCCTAAGGTCAAGAACTACTAGGCTGGGAAGATGATTGTAGAGAAAGCACAGAAAAATGATGACAAAATTGGGGACCGTTACTATTTGAATTATTACAGGAGGATGACTAGAAAAGAAGTGATCTGGATGGCAGGAGGGCAATGGAGAGAAAATGTCATAGAAGCCAAGAGATGTGAAACACTCAAGGAATGAGTGTTCTGCAGTGTCAATATCTCATTGGGAGGTTAAGTAAAATTAGAAGTGACAATGATGAGGTCACTGACAAACTCCATGAGGCTGTGTAGGTTAATGACTGAGAACATGGGAGCCAGAGCCAATTGTCTGTCATGTATGACTTCTATGACTTTGGCAACTTTCATGACATCTTTTGGAACTTATATTCCAGTGGGAGGATAGATAGGTGATAGATAGACAGACAAGTAATACATAAGTGGATCTCTGAATATCAGAAAGAAGAAATTCCATAAAACCTGCTGCCTTCAAGGAGCTTACATTCTAGGCAGAATTAAACAAATGTACCTCCATAGAATGTGAATTGCCAGTGGATGCAAACTGGATGCTGAGGGACTTCGCTGAGGCATGAAAGTGCAGAGGATGGATTGACTGCGTACTTGGGCTATGGTGGTTAGGAAAGGGCTTACATCAAACCTTAAAGAAGGAATAGCAGCAGGTGAATGCAGAGGGAAAAAAGGGAATTTCTGAGATGGATGCAAAATTGAAAGGCCTGTAGGGTACACTTAAGCATTCCCATTCAGCTGAAAGGAAGGGTTTATATAGGAAAATAGTGGCAGACAAATGGGGAAAGTAAATTGGGGTCAGAGGGTAGACAACCGTGAATGTCAAACTAAGAAAAATTACAATACCCTGAAGGCAGAAGAGAAACATTTAAGGTTTTCTTGAAAAAAAAGGACAGGTGAAGGCTCCAAATTACAGGTAAACTGGAAACAGCTTATCTTTTATCTTTCCTTCTAACTAAACTTTACATCTCCATAAACAATTAAATGCTTTTCCATTACTACCTAGGCTTTGACTAAGGCACTCTAAATTCTCTCTCCCTATCTACCAGGATGGTGATCTTCCAAGGACTATTCACAAATGTGATTATTATATTTTTCTTCATTTTCTACATTTGAGAGGCTTTCCTCTTAACAGGATATGTCAAGATAACCTCTTTTGGCTAATAATGACTGGGTGTTTCAATTAAGTCCTCTCTATTATGCCAATATCGGTTTTTAGCTCAACACACACACCTACAACTACACACACACACACACACACACACACACACACACGCACATACACTCTCATCCCACAACTCTTAACACCAGCTCAGGTAACCATACACTGTGGGTTTCCCCAAAAGTTCCCAATTTCCCAATTTCAATTCACCCAAAATCATAGTCCCTATAATGCACACTCCATGATTGTTAAACCAGTGTGAACAAATTTTTATAAGATTATTATAATAATTACAGAATCTGGAAATTAGAGAGGGCTATCTGAAGCCATTTATTTTTGTCAACTGGTTTCTTCCTGATCAATATTAGAAAGTATGCTCTCAAATGGATTCCCACCAGCCCCTCCCTTCATTCAAGATGGAAAATGGCCTTAATGTGGTACCATATCCAAGGCTGTGTTGAGTATCACCTTATCTCAGTTGATTAATAAATAAGAAAAGTGATATGCATAGTGGATTAATAACTCCTGCTAAGTCAGCAGAAGATTCAAACTTGGGCCTCTTCCCCCTAAGCTTGTGCTTCTCTCCAACACCATGCAGCTTTCCTTCTTCTGTTCTTTTATATGTCTCCATGTACAACCTTCAGCTCCCACTCCTATCTCTGGGAAGGGAAGGGAGGGTCTCACACAAAAAAACAAATCACCATGGTAGGCTGTCAGGCATCTAACAGAGAGATTGTAGTTATACAAAGTTAAAGATATCCACAAACAAAGTCCCAAGTAAAGATAACTAATTACATGCAGGTACTTGCAAGCACTCCTTCTTGAAATCCCATTAAATCGCATTTAAGTGTTTTGGATTTTTCTTTTTAAGATTGTTTGCCTACAAGGGCAAGGAGAATGACAGAGGAGACAACAAAACTGGAAACCGAGAGTAGATGAAGGAATGAAGACTGACTTTGAAGATCTGAAAATGCTTAATCACAAACACTCCGCAAGAAAAGTTAAAAGACCATTTGTTTTGCACCACAGAACCTAAAACGCTCAGGAATGAGCAGCACCAGATACCTCTGGGAGTGGCAGGTAAAGAAGGTTTGAAGATCTCTTTAAGAAGTAACACCAGTTACATGACTGCCCCTCAACCAGCCTAGAAGAAGATGGAATATTTATGGTGTACAGCAGGGAACACCATGCACAATTGATTGCAAGTTCAATATTGAATTCAGGGGAAATAAGTTTGTATAGCAAATAGAATGCTGGAAAATGAGTTTAGATTCCCTTGGAAGGGGTTTAGAACAGGATTTTCCAAGGAAACCAACGAACTAAAACTAAAATATTTAAGGATATTGACAATCAAGCATTTCCCAAGATAATGTTCCAGATCACCCTAAAATGGATTTCACTGTTAACTGTCACATACCCATTTGTATAGAACTTCTGACTAGTGTTTTTATAGTTCAGTTCTTTCATATGAACGAAAAACCAGGTTCAAATATTTGAGGGAAGGTTCTAATTTTTATATAATAAAACCCCAATATGCAAATTGACCGAACAGTGGAACAACCTGCAGAGCGACTGGTCACTATGATGTGCACTGACCACCAGGGCACAGGTTCTGTCCATCCAGAAGCCAGGTTCATGGCTGGCAAGTGCAGCAGAGGTGGTGGGAACCTCTCCAGGCTCCACTGCAGGCAGGTGGTAAGGAGCAAGGGGTCCTGGACTGAGAGAGCCCAGGATTGCCAGAGGGGTGTTTGACTGCCTGCTTAGACCCAATTAAGCCAGCAGGCAGACATCCCCTGAGGGGTCCCGGACTGCCAGAGGGTGCAGGCCAGGCTGAGGGACTTTCCTCCCCAGTGCATGGATTTCATACACTGGGCCTCAAGTATCCTATCTAATAAAAGAGTAATATGCAAATTGACCATCACTCCAACACACAAGATGGCCACCCCC
>NW_006283770.1:6900648-6901130 GCF_000327345.1 Myotis davidii
ATGCAGGAGGCAACCAATCAATGTCTTTCTTTCACACTGATGTTTCTCTCTCTGTCTGTCTCTCCCCCTCCCTTCAATTCTCTCTAAAAATCAATGGAAAAATATTCTCTGGTGAAGATTAACAACAACAAAAGGAAACACACACACACACGCACACACATGATAAAAGTCAGAAAGGTATTGGATTTCTCAAATTCCACATTGGAACCTAGTATAAAATGGAACAATGCCTTCAAAATTCTAAAAAATATATTTACAACTTAAAACTCAATGCCTTACCTCCAGCCAAAGGATTTATATGCAAGCATATAGGCCTAACCAATGGACACAGGCAATAGGGGTGGGGGTGAGGGCACGAGTAGGGGAGGTTGGGGGTAATGTGGGGATAAGGACACATATGTAATAACTTAATCAATAAAGAAATTTAAAAAAAAAAACCTCAATGTCTTTTCAAATTATCAAAGATGAAGATAAAAATTATT
>NW_006283770.1:6905596-6905983 GCF_000327345.1 Myotis davidii
GGTGCAGTCTGAGCTGAGGGACACACACACACACACACACACACACACACACATGCGCGCACGCACACACACGTGCACGAATTTCATGCACCGGGCCTCTAGTAAAATATAAAATCTCAGTCCTAATCGGTTTGACTCAGTGGTGAGCGTGTCAGCCCTTGGACAGAAAGGCTGTGAGTTCAATTCCTGGTCAAGGGCACATACCTTAGATTTGGTTCAATCCCCGGCCCCAGGTGGGGTGCATGCAGGAGGCAACCAATCAATGTCTTTCTTTCACACTGATGTTTCTCTCTCTGTCTGTCTCTCCCCCTCCCTTCAATTCTCTCTAAAAATCAATGGAAAAATATTCTCTGGTGAAGATTAACAACAACAAAAGAAAACACACAC
>NW_006283770.1:6906411-6927053 GCF_000327345.1 Myotis davidii
ATATTTACAACTTAAAACTCAATGCCTTATCTCCAGCCAAAGGGTTTATATGCAAGCATATAGGCCTAACCAATGGACACAGGCAATAGGGGTGGGGGTGAGGGCACGAGTAGGGGAGGTTGGGGGTAATGTGGGGATAAGGACACATATGTAATAACTTAATCAATAAAGAAATTTAAAAAAAATCCTCAATGCCTTTTCAAATTATCAAAGATGAAGATAAAAATTATTTACTAGACATCTTTTGCTTGCTATGTACCAGATTATTTTCTAAGCACAGCACTATTTACAATAGCCAAGATCTGGAAACAGCCCAAGGGCTCATCAGATGAGCGTATAAAAAAGCTGTGGTACATTTATACAACAGAATACTAAATAGCTGTTAAAAAAAAAAAAAAGGAACTCTTACCCTTTGCAACAGCATGGATGTACTTGGAGATTATTATGCTAAGTGAAATGAGTGAGTCAGAGGAAGACAAATACATATCATCTCACTTATACGTGAAATCTAATGAACAAAATAAATTGGCAAACAAAATAGAACCAGATGCATGGATGCATGGGACAGATCTTAGAGTGGAGGGGCTAGTGGTGAGGGTGGGGGAACTGGAAGAAATTAACCAAAGAACATATATGCATGTATGCATTACCCATGAACACAGACAGCAATGTGGCAAAGGCAGGGAGAGAGGTTTCTGTGGAGGGGAGGGGGGCGGGAAATAGGGGACATCTGTAATAGTGTCGACAATAAAAAATAACTCCTTTAATAAAAGATAACTTTCAGAGAAGCAAATTCCCAAAACGTGTTCTGCCATGTACACTTTGTCATGTAATTCATGAAGAATATGCTCCATCTGGCCAGAGCAGTAAACCAAGAAAGTAGCCTGATGCACAGGAGCAGGGGCTACACCCCAGGAAGAGGTGTAGGCAGCTCCCAGACTCAGACTCATGCTGAGGAGAGATTCCTACCACATAGGCTATAGTTAGCCTAAAATCAACCAACATTTAGGGGAGATTTATTCAAAAACATGAAAGGGTTAATGTCTTTGAGGTATTCATACAACTGGTGGAAGTTTAGGGATAAATTATGGAAAATCCATAGTAAGCAATAAGACGATAAACTAGATGATTATTAATGACAGGGAACAAAGAGCTGTGTAAGAAAGGAAATCAAATATATTCGATAATTCATTTATCAAGCAAACACAGTCATGATAACATAAATACAGAATATTGACCTAACAGAAAGATGTGTGGAGAGATGTGTGAAAGATGACCAAATCCCCATCTTTTGCGGTGTTAAGTCAATAAAATATGCCAAAATTGGGAACATGAAGAAGTAGCAGAGAAGCATGCTATTTAGAGATATGGAGAAAAACACCAAGTGAATCTGTTGAAAGCATGAAAGCAGTTGCCTCTGGGGATAGGAAATGAGGAAAGTTTCTCAGGGGATTTATCTTTATAAAGCCTTCTGATTTACTTCTTTAAACCACATGCATGTATATAAATTTTGTAGAAACACAAATTAAATTTTTAATGTTAAAAATTGATTTTCCTTTGAGCAGCAAAGTATAAGGGTTAAAAGTCAGCAGATTGCTTGTGTTCTGATTCTGGCTCTTTCATTTATAACTATTTGATCTTGGGAAAATCTTAATCTCTCCTTGCCTCAGTTTCCTCTCATGTAATAACAAGAGGGTAATAATATCTTCCTCAGAAAGTTTTGTGAGAATTAAGTGCATGCATTTTGAAGAGTGCCCAGATCAACGCATGTTTATAATCATTATTATTGCTGCAAATGCAATATTTAAGGGTATTTTGTATCAGACTAAAAACAACAAAAGAAATTAAATTACAACATATGTTAATTCATTTTATTTCAATTCCAAATTAGATATATTGGCCTAAAATTATAATTTAAAAATTCTAAGAACCAACAGACTAACATTCCAAAGAGTAACAATTTATTACGCAAACATGTGATAACTGCATATAGTTGTTTATTTGTATTCACTTGAATGCTTATTCAATAATGTATAGAAGGTTCCTTAATATTATATCCACTTAAAGAATATTTAAAGCCCTTAATCTTTTAATCTTCATCCACTTAACCATTTGAGAAATTGATGAAAATATTAATATGTCTTCTAGGGAAAATGAATTAACTTTCATTCATAATTGTGTCCTTATCAAAAAAAATTATTTCTAAATCTATTTCATATTTCACAAGCACTCCCTAATTTTTTTAACATTTTAGGGACAATATGAGCTAAATTCATCAATTTGGAATATGCCAAGTAAAAAGAGAGGCTCCTTCATAACCCTCAAGAGGGAAGATCGTTTTCCCTCATGCAGATAGGACTCTATCTGATGCATATTCATTACTCTGCTCCGTTACCAGCTAGCAGGCAGACAATTCTCCAGCAACTTAAAACACTTCTCTTTACTGAGCTACAGTTTGCTATGGAATGTCAAAGCATGAGAATGTGCATATTTAAGTGGTTAATTGAAAGTGAATGTTCTATATGGTTTTTGTCCCAAACTGCCAGAGACAGTGTTAAAAAGGAACTACATCAGGATTCACGAAGCTACTAATGAGCCATGTTTGAATATCCACAGGATCCTGGCCACAGGATCCTGGGTTCCTCCAATGGTACAAAGGGACAGCTAATGAAGACATTCTCATGATACTAAAACAGCCTCCTGGATAGTCATCTCTGTTTCCTAAGGAGACTGCAATACTGCTTGTCAAATTCAATTACCAACAGAAGAACAGAAACCTATCACTTGTCTAGTACCTTGTTAACATGTCCCCAATGAGCCAATATGAAATGAATGCAATAACAGTGAAGTCTGCTGGAAAAAACCTGGGAAACACTGTCTATGGTATTTCTCAAGGTCTGAGCATCAGAAAGATTATTGTGTGATAAAACTGAGTATTTACAGATAAATATGTAATGTGCTAGGTTTGCCAAAATTAAATTCAGTCACAGGTGAGAATGTTAGTGTTTTCTGTATACCTATGGTCTACTTTACTTAGGTACTACTTGATAAAATTATTTTTGGAAGGTGGTAGTATGTCTGTTCTGAATCTACATACAAAGTGAATGTATCAGTTTGTGCATCTGAAAATTAAAAAGAGCATTTTTTTCTTTCATTAATCTCTTCTGGAGAAAAGCTAGTTCCTCACATGTAACAGCTAACTCAACCCATGGTAGTTAGTATAGTCACTCCCGTGGTCGGCAAACTGCGGCTCGCGAGCCACATGCAGCTCTTTGGCCCCTTGAGTGTGGCTCTTCCTAAGCCTTAGGAGTACCCTAATTAAGTTAATAACAATGTACCTACCTATACAGTTTAAGTTTAAAAAACTTGGCTCTCAAAAGAAATTTCAATCGTTGTACTGTTGATATTTGGCTCTGTTGACTAATGAGTTTGCCGACCACTGGTATAGTGAATCAAGGAAAAGAGTTCAACTTATAGTGGAGCAACATTTGTACATTTAATGTTCTGTGAGTAGCAAGGGAAGTGGGTAGGGAGGGAGGAAAGGGGAGAAACAGGAGAGATGGAGGGAGGAAGGGAGGGAGGAAAGGAGGGAGGGAGGAAGGGCAATAGGAGAAATATTGTAGCCTGTAGGTGATTCTTTATGCCATTCCACTTTACTTCAGTAAGTGTTTGCTATAAAATGAGAGAGTACTATATGGAAGATGGGAATCTGTTGTTGTCTGCATTATTCCTTCATGCCTATAAATAGCACTGGTATTTTACTGACATAGTTTTAATGTTTAAAGACAGTATTTATTTTTGGTTGCCTCCAATGTGGCAACAAAATATGCATCTGGTACTCGACTAAAGAAACCTGAATCTCTTTTAACTCTGCATGAAAACTGGTTGTGTTGGACTTACCAAGTTCAACAGCTGTTCTTCTTGCTTTCTTGTCCATCTCAATA
The DNA here is from genome assembly GCF_000327345.1 of Myotis davidii. Taxonomy (NCBI): domain Eukaryota; kingdom Metazoa; phylum Chordata; class Mammalia; order Chiroptera; family Vespertilionidae; genus Myotis; species Myotis davidii. Next base: position 6,910,356 of record NW_006283770.1, read on the forward strand.
TATGGCTGCTTTTTTTTTTTTTTTTTTTTTTTTTTTAGTGGCAGGGGAGGGAGACTCACACCAAAAGCCTTGGAATCATCACCCTTACACCTTATTGCCTCTTACACTCACACCCAGTCCATCAACAAATCCTTTGATTCTAAATTCAGACTTTGACTCAAATCCAACCACTTTCAAGTCCTCCAGTGCTACACATGAATTACTGCTTCCATTTTGCCTCCTTCCAGTGTAAAATCCTCACACAGCCAGAATAATCCTTTTAAAAACACAAACCTAATCATGTTCCTACCCTTCTCAGAAAACCTCTAAAGACTTCCCTTGAGACACAGGATAAAATCTGAAGCACATACCTGACCAAGACTTGCCAGTCCCTGGTGATGTGGCCCTAGATCCTCTGTAGCTGCTCCTATTATTCTTGATACCTTTCCCCAGCCAGCCAGGTCTACTTGCAGCTCCTCCAGCCTCAGGGATTTCACAGTAGCAGTTCCCTTTGCATGGAACAGTCTTCTCTGATATCTATGGAACCTTCATCCTCACCCGTTCAACTCTCTCAAGTATCACCCTATCAGAAAGGCTGTTTATGTTGAATAACAGCCTCCCTCTATCCTTCACTCTGTAGTTTCTTACCATCCTTATTTTTTCTCCTTGGTACACATCACTAAATGAAAACATTTATATACTTATTTGGTTATTTGTATAATCTAATGGGCCAGCTGCAGAGACTTAATCTGATTTCCTGCTACCCTCACTGTATCTTGAATAAATCTTGCCACTCAATATCTGCTGACTAAATGAACTGAGAAACTCTGCCGAGCTGCACGTACTTTATAGGAGAGTTAAAAGACTCAATGGCAAATTTTAATTGTATATAAATTGCATTTCAGCATTTATTGCCCACATATGATTCCACTCTAAGCATATGATAAGGACAACTCAATTTAAATTCAACTTAAATACAAATCTGCTATATAGGGTGAATTGTTCCATTGATGTAGGCTGGGTTCCCAAGAGCTAGGCAAGTACAACCCTGGAAATCATTTCTGAGAAACAGAAAAATAATGAACTAATGGTCTTTTAACTAAGATGGCCTAGAGAAACTCATCCCTGGTGTTTTCTATCTTCTTTTCTCTGCAAAACACCAGAGTGACCATCTCAGCTTTTGCCCTGGATACTGGCCCAGCCTATCCCTTGCACCCTTCCTGAAACTCGATTTTCATCTTCTGTTTTTCACTAACCTAGCGACCAGTATCATCACATTAAATTCTGTTCCCCAAAAAGATCATGAGCAATTGTACCTCCATAACTCTGCTCATGCTATTTATTCCTCTGCCCAAAATGTCTATCCCTCATATCCATCTGGCAAACTTCTACCTGTCCCCTAAAATTCAGATAAAATGTGACCACTTTTTTAGAACCTTCCCTGACCTCTTATTACAGCAAGTCATTCCCACTATGCTTTATAGTGACACCTTCTTTAAAGTATAATCCTATATTATAAAGCCCAATATGAAAATCTACCGAACTGCAGAACGACCAGCAGAACGGCCAGTCTCTATGACACACACTGGCCACCAGCGGGCAGATGTTCAATACAGGAGCTGCCCCCAGCCCGCAGGCCCCAGGCCAGCCAAGACCAGTGCCAGTAGGGGCCCTCTGATCACCCCACAGATCGGCCCTGATTGCCAGCCAGGCCTAGGGACCCTACCCATGCACAAATTTTGTGCACCGGGCCTCTACTAGAATTATAAAGTTATCTAAAGTTTACCCATCATGCATTCATTATAACATCCTCAAGGGCAGGGATGACATCTTATTCATCTTGAATCTCCAAATACTAGTGCAGTATGTGGTTTATAACAAATGTTTAAGAGTGTTGATCAATCATTTTTTTCCCTCTTTCAACAGATACAATATAAGAGGTTCTTTGTCCAAGACCAGATTTACTTTAGGTTTCAATTTCTCTTATCCCAAGGATATTCTTTTCCCGCTCCCCTAACTGCTGGCTCACATTTGATTCTGTGACTATACTCCTCTGAGTTCCCTATTTCCTAAGCTTGGGTCAAATTCTTGCTTCTCTGAATGGCCCCTCATTATTAATAATTATGGTCCCCATTTCCTGAGCCTCTAACTGCCCATGCTTCTCAACCACTCTCACTTATTCTCTACGCAGCCCATGGTGTGACAAAATGGATTCACGGAGTGGGAGTGTGCTGGTTAATCTTACATGTCAACTTGACTAGACCATGGAGTGCTCAGATATTTGGTCAAACATTATGTTGGTGTTTCTGTGAGGGTGTCATTGAGTTATATTAAGATTTAAATCAGTAAAACACATAAAGCCGATTGCTGTCCATAATGTGGGTGGGCCTTACCCAATCAAGTAAAGGCCTGCGAAAGAACAAAAGGCTGAGCCTTCCTGAATAAGGGAGAATTCTGCTGTCTGACAGCCTTCATACATGAAGAAAGGAGCTATGTTTAAAATTCTATTTTGCTAGCATTTTTGTGGACAAATTAAAAATAGAAAGAATATAATGTGCAATCAGGAAACACAATAATTAGATTGTTTCAGGAAATAGGAAGGGAGAGGAGATACAGATTGATTACTATACAACTGTATGAGAAGCAACTTCCTTAACAACGTGTCTTCATTTCCAGTTTCCCAGCTATCCTGAGGTCCTTTCCTCCCCCACACCCTGCCCCAGATGTTTGCCCGGATGTAATCTCATCAGTTGGATCCCAATTCCCCCTTCACATCTAGTTCATAAAAGCTATTTTGCTACCAAACTTGGAGTGTAGTTGTTAGCTCTGTAGTAGATGATCCAAATAGAAAAATCTATTTGCCATAGAATATATCCTGAGGGTTTCGTAAGGAGAGCTCCTCTGTGCTTCAACTACTAAAAGAGCACAGCAATTACTTTCCTAGGAAACAAAGTCTAAAGAGCATAGATGATCAACAAACATAAGACAACTGAGGTGTCAGACTGAGCAGTTCAGCTTCTGTGGACAGGCCAGATCAATGTTAAACCCCTGCTAACCATGGTGGGGGAAATGCTGGCACTCCAAACAATTCTGCCCAGACCATCTACCATTCCTGAGGATATTCTCACTAGGCTATATGAAAGGCCTCCAGATAGTCCATCAGGCTCTTAGTCTCTTGGGACCCCTGCTAACCATGGTGGGGGGAAATGCTGGCACTCCAAACCATTCTGCCCAGACCATCTTCCCATTCCTGAGGATATTCTCACTAGGCTAAATGAAAGGAACTCCAGATAGTCCATCAGGCTCTTAGTCTCTTGGTTCTTAACTTCCTCTGCAAATCAGTTCATCCTGTCCAGTCTGGCTGTCATTTCAGATCAGTGCCATTCCCTCTGCTCCTTTCCATGTCAGAGAAAAGGGAAGGAATGTGCTTCTGGAAAGTAATTCAGGGAGTGTTTCAAGGTTGCAGGGCTTGCTCAGCTGCTCTCAGATGTCCCTGAGCTATAAGCAGTCACACTGCTTCTTCCCCCCGACCCCCCACCCCAGTGGCCATCTCAGCACAGCTGGGCTCTTTCGGAAATGGCTGTGAAATGTACTGTGAAAAGAAGAGATGGTCAAGCGCCACTTAATGGCAAAAAGGAAGCTCACCAGCTAGACAGCGTGGTTCAGTTTGCTGTTTTTTTCATCAGTGACCACCAGTGTGTCTGCCTCCTTAATGGCCGTTGAGTTAGCAACAGAGACAAGCCTGGTCCGAGACTGTTGAAAATGGCTGGTGGGCAAAGATGAATATCCAGGGAGTTCAGCTCCCTTGGGCATGCGCCTGCTCTCCTGCTATCCAATTTAAAGCCCCCTTTTCATCCATCCACCCTCTTCCCTGTGCCAAGTCCTTTTTCTTTACACAGAGAAAATGGAACGTTAATATTAACCTTACTCAAGATAAGAAATTTATGCATTTGTTTGCTGGGGAGTGGGTTTTTTTTAAAGACATCTATTAATTCATTCTGATGATGCAATTTCCATAATGCAATTTTGTAGGTAGCAAGGAAATAGCCTTTCTTCCATCATTGCATTTTCTTCAGGTACAGTATGAGTGTTTCATTTAGTCTTGCAATTAGTCTTAGATTTAACATATGCTGACTTCATGGAGACGCATTTATTATATTCATTGCCTAATACCATGAAAAGAAGTTCTTGGCATAGACCAGTGGCCAACAAGTCTTAGACAATTTTGGTAGTTGGTAGAGAGGGAACAGTTCCATATACTTCTATGCTTTCTTGCTACTGGTCCACATTGCTCTTTTTACACTGTCTTTTTCTCCTTTTCATCCAGGCTACCCCTCTATGCAAACCTCTGATCTTATTTAGCTCACGAATGTCTACTCGCCCTCATTTGTCAGCGTAACAATAACCTATTCAGTCCTTTCCGGACCCCTCTCCCAAACTAAGACTGAGGTTTGCTCTGACAAGCACATCTCTGGTTTTAAACATCTGACATATTCATGATTGACCAAGAAGTATAGAGTGAATTATAAGATGACTACATGTACTACCCCAGTGTGTCTAATACAGTACTGCTATATGTACCAATGACATCATTAATAGCTCATTCTTTTACTCTCAATATTGTCAGTTGGATATTACAGTATCTGGTAGCCTTTATGATCAGTACATTGTAAGAAGACTATATTCTCTATTCAAAGAATGTACATTTGACTCTGAGCCCTAGTATGTCTTTGGTGTATAGCCTTGAACAAGTTACTTCCACTCTTTAAACTCAGTTTCAGCATCTATAAAGCAGGGTAGAAGATAATATTTCTCTCAAGGGTTAACTGGGAAATAACGAAGTGAAAATTACTTTGAGAAGAGGTAAATTGCTGTGTAAATCATAGTTACCACTCTATTACTATAGTTGTAGTATGTATAGTAGTATATAGAAATAGCTTTGAAACATACCAGTCCAGTAAGAATGTTTTAAAATGTTTGCTTTTATTAAGGCAAAGCTTTATTATAAAGTAGTCTAAGTCACTGAAAATGCACTGTTTTTTAAGTGCTAGCTGTTCTTATCATGGTAGGGGTCGAATAACTTGAATCTGGTATGCCCATTTCAGTCACGACTCTGGCGACCAAAGTCACATTCAAACAGCGACCAAGTGTACTAGTAGATTACTTGTGCTTCCCAGGAAAATGTAAAACCCTTTTTTCTACATGATACAGATACCTAAAAGTGAATTTTAAAGAAAGTGAAATTAATATTTTCTGGGTTTCTACTATGTGCCAAAGAGTAGAGGTAAGTGATCTTACTTAATCCTCATGACAATTTTATTACTTATTTTCCTCAATAAACATTTATTAAATAACCCGAATGTTGACTAGGACATGCTCTCTATCTTCCCCAGCCAGTGAGGAAGGTAGATTAAGCAAATTAGCAATTACATCACAGTGTGAAAAATGCCAAGGAAAAGACTGATATGGAGGAACACAGAGTGGGGGTGAAGGCAGATTTCATGAAAGATGTAAATGTTTTTAAATTTCACTTTGAAGAATAGCAAAAAAATCAAAAACAAAAATAGGGGGACTATATTTCATCCAAAGAGAAAACATAGCAACTAAAAACATAATAGGTATAAGCACATTATTTAACCCTCAAATCTGAAAAGTTTAAGAACCTTCCAAGGTCATGAAACTGCTAAGAGCTAGAGACCAGTTTTGAGCCCAGCAGACTGACTTCAAAAATCCATGCACTTTATCATCGAGCTATTCCGTAGCAAAGAACACTGTAAGTAGCTTGACTGAAGTTTTGTTGAGAAGGAAGTGGCAGAAAATAAGGCTACAGAGGTAGGTGGGAGCTGGATCCAGAAAGGCCAGAGTCCCAGACTAAGAAATGTGAATTCCATCCTAAAAGTCATGGTGATGTATGGGAGGATCTTCAGCATAGAGTCACAGAGTAGACAGCTAGATACTCAATAACTCCCACTCTATGCCAGGAACCACCTTAAGCACTCACCTCCCCTCCTTAAACTCCCCAAACAGCCTGTGGAAGTAGATACAATTATTTTCCCCACTTGTAAAGTGAGGTACGGATTGGCTGAGTGACTCGCCCAAGATGGCACAGTTAGCTAAGAAGAAGAGTCAGACTCCCAAGAAAGCAGACTAGCTCCTGAAGCCACGCCACTCACACTTCTGTCATGCTGCTGCAGGCAGGCCATGGAGGATCACTCTGGACGTCTGCTGAATGGATGGAAAAGCAGCCAAACTGCAAAAGACTGGTGGTGTTGATTTCTACTCCAGATTCTGAGTCATTTCCTCCATGTTCCTTAGGCAAGCAAGTCAACTCAGTGCAGCTAAGAGAATTTGCTCTAGATCACACAGTACGTGTCAGAGACGAGATTTAATTTCAAGAGTGCCAGACTCAAAGCCCTTGTATTTATAGTGTCTAAGGGCTCCTCCTGCTATTTCAATTTCAATAAAATTATCACAAATTCCAAGTTATCTGGGTCTAAAATAATGAGGTTTTGTTCTCTGTAAATCCAGCATTTGGGTATGATCATACTGTGTTTAAGCGTGTCAGATAATTATCCACAGAAGGCCATGTTTCCCTCCGAGAGTGCATGGCTCTCCTCTGGCTAATGGCTGTGACAAGAGACTCTAGAGCCTGTCACTATTTGAAGTTGATAGGCATCATTGCACTGAACAGGTCATTATGAAAAGCATTATGTCTGCTCTCTTATGAAGTGTTTTTAATATGAAATTGATGTTGAAATGCAACCAAAGTAAATGCTATAGACTTGTTTTCTTTTTCCCCTCTACTCTTTCATCTGAGTATAATTGGAGTTTTGATGAATGCTCCTCATTTCTATTCAATATCTGACTTCATGGTGAAATTCCATCCTGAGACAGGAAATGTTATACTGTGGAAGGAATTAGACATTCTCAACCCCTGGCATATGGATTCCAGTCATCTGTTTAATAAACACAACTGTTTTTGCATTCAATGGAAAGCTGGACCTGGGTTGCTCAATATAGCAAAGAAAATCACAGCAAATAGCATTTCTTATCTTATGGGAGCCATACTTCCTCCCCAGGGATCTCTTCTGTGTGCTTAGGGACACAGATGAAAATGTGCACCATATTAATTTCTTATTAATTGAAACCTACCCTGAACATTTTAGCACTGCTGATGTAGCCAGCCACTAGCCACAGGTGGCTGCTGAGCACTTGAATTGAGATGTGTCAAGTATATTTCTTCTCACCCTTGTTAAGGCAGCTTTTATAAAAGTTAATATGTGTGCTTTATATTATATCTTCTAATTTCAGAGCTTACACTTGTGCATGTGTGTTTTGTTTTGTTTTGTTTTGTTAAACATAAAGCTAATCCTCTTCCAAGAAAGTTACTGCACCTTGCTTTTCCTCTACTTAATATAGTCTTCAAAGAGATACTATGAATGACTATATGAAGGCCCAATATCCTTATCTCTGAAAAAGGCTGCAAAAACTGTTTTCCACCTGGATGCCAAAGATGGGTTCCTGGTTTTAAACAGCCCAGGAGGCTGAATCCAAACATTTTCCAATCTAATCACATCTCCAAACACAGTCTATGTTTTAGAGGAATATCTACAATCCCTCCTTCACCTATAAAACAATTTATACAAGCAAAATATCCATACTATGAAATTATATTCTACATACAAAAAGGTATCTTAAACTAGTATATTATCCCCCAACAAAATCAAAAGTATAGTTTAACTAGATTTAAATAAATATTTGAATGCCTGCCTTATCCCTGCCCAATATCTTTCAGAATACACCATGTTTAAAAAGAGTATTATCTCCAAATGAGTAAGATGTTACAAGAACACTGTGCAAGAGACCCAATACACAATTTATTTCTCTGTTGTAAGTTTAAAAATGGAAAATTCACCGACTAGGGAAGGAACAATCATGATCATTAACCCCAGGAAGAGAATTGTCTTATTAACCAGCGGGATTCCGTTATTTAATAGAATTCTGAGAGGCCCAGGGGGCAGATGGAGAGTTCTGTGTCACTGGCAGTTCTATTCAAGGAAGATGTAATGATTCCGAGTTGTTTGCACTACTTGCAAGTGACCCATGAAGCAGTTTCTCAAATCTTCTAAAAACTGGCAGGATCAGAAGTTTCGATAAGAAGTTAACTGTCTTTAATTTGATTGAAGCCAGACAGAAGTGGTGATGACATGGTTGAAAGGAATGAGTTCACTCAACTGGAGAAAAGTTTAAGCCCTGGATACTACCACAAGTGATCTTCACAGGGTATCAGCTAGAATCCACTTCAGAACTGCAAACAGGCATCTATTTTCCACAATAATAGTTCAGCCACTTTTACTCACTTAGCATTTTATTCATAACAGCAATATTGCAGAGACTGATAGAGCCCACACACAGCTGGGCCTTCCCCTCCTTCCCAAGCACACAGACACTCTGCTCTATTGTCAGGTATCACTATGAACTGAGGTCTACCCAAGGCGATGGGAGCCAAAGCATATGGACCACTTTCAGGTCTGGCCAATAAAAGCCTCCCAGGCATGACCTACCTAACTTTCCTTCCCCATCTGCACATCAGAGTGGTGAGGCATCTGAAAACCAAGACCTCGGTGAATCCATCCGGAGGTCACAGCCACAAGATGAAAGGCAAGTGGGTTCTTGAACTCTGTGTGGATCACAGCCGGCACTCATCACCAGCTCTTAGTGAGCAGGGATGAGTCACACATAATTGATTGCTTTGGACATGCTGAAAGTTTGGAGCTTGTCTATTACAGCAGCTATTGGTGTTTCCTTACCTTACACAAGCAGCTTCTACGTGTTAGCCATTTTACCCTACGGTTTTCCCATTTAGGAGCTGAGGGTGAAGTTTGAAAATGGCATTATGTCTATTAACAAATGAGGAAATGACTGACAAGAATAGGTCACATGACTGGTTCATTATCAAAGGACAAGGTGTAACCCAGATGTCCTGGCAAACAGCATCTAAAAGGAAATCAGGTTAGGCAAGAGCAATGGAAGCAAACACAGAATTCAATTTGTGGTCATGCTGGAAGACAACTGTATTTTATGGACTAAACTTTGAGCAACTGTCAACAGAGCTGAGGCACTGTGTCATGAGCATCTCTGACTTTACTCTGTACAACAGAGGAGCATGCATGAGGCTGAAATGAAGAAACCCATCATCCTGTAGGGCAGCGGTTCTCAACCTGTGGGTCATGACCCCTTTGGCGGTCGAACGACCCTTTCACAGGGATCGCTTAAGACCATCCCGCATATCAGATATTTACATTATGATTCATAACAGTAGCAACATTACAGTTATGAAGTAGCAACGAAAATAATTTTATGGTTGGGTCACAACATGAGGAACTGTATTTAAAGGGCCAGAAGGTTGAGAACCACTGGTATAGGGATAGGATGATGCAGAAAGGCAAGTGCAAAACACAACACATTCTACTGGTCTGTACTAGTTAAGCATTCCACCAATATCCTATTTAGGAAGGGTTGCAGTTAGCACTATCCCAAATTATGTGGACATTTGAGCATTATTTGTAAATGTTTTTCTTATCCTTTGTATCCTTAGAGTCAAGAGAAGCCTCTAACTATTAAAAAGTATCTAGGTCAACCCGGCCAGTGTGGCTCAGTGGATGAGCATTGACCCATGAATGGGTCATGGTTCAGATTAGATTTGATTCCTGGTCAGGGCACATGCCCAAGTTATGGGCTCAATCCCCAGTAGAGGGTGTACTGGAGGCAGCTGATCAATGATTCTCTCTCATCATTAATGTCTCTCTCTCTCTCTCTCTCTCTCTCTCCCTCTCTCTGAAATCAATAATAATAATAAAAAAACATACTTAAGAAAAAAAAAGAGGTTTCTGGGCCAAGCAGAGCCTGCAACAGTACTTGATCTAGGCTCCTGACTGCTTAGTTCTCACAGCACAATAGACATTAAAAGGGACCAGATCTACTGAAGCCAACCTTGCCTTAAAATATGGCCCCCAACTAGGTACTACAGTTTCTTTGTTTTTTGTTCTACGTAAGGTGAATATGCTTTGCACAGATTCTGAGCTACTACTATGGGCATGTTAAGTATAAGTGGCACCATTTTAGAATAGTACCAGTTGTTAAATACTTTGAATTTATTGCTCCCCAAACAGACCATAATCCAGCAGGTAGCCTAGAGATTGCCTATGACATGTTTCAATAATGTTGCCTAAAGAAAGTCTCCTGGTCCACTGAGAATTGTTATTTAGAAAGGAAATACAGTCTTAAATTGATGGCTCAACAGAAAGTCGATGTTCAGTAGCCTGTTATAAAATAAAATTGACTGATATATATTTATTTGGCTCTGTTAATCTCACGAGTCATCTCAGATGTGACAATTATGGATAACAAACATCTATGTACCTCATCAAAGTGCAACCTCAAAACGCACTCAAAAGAATCAGCACTTGTCTAAGTGTCAGAACTCCACACTCTCTGACATACAGGCTGGTTGAACATGTTTTCCTCAAACCCCAAGGGACATCGTTACTGCCCACTGGGCTGCAAACGTTAAAAGGTAAGCACTGGCTCCGGTAAGTGATGGAAAGTGCCTTAAGTGCATCCAAGAGGCTCTTCCTTTGCCCAGTAGAAATGCACTTGAAGGAGAATATTAGTGGCCAGGATGAGACTATATCAAGGTCAGCCTTGTTAACCCAAAATAACACAACTGATATACTGTGTCCGATGCTACACAAGTTCCTGGCCTTGCAGTCTTGCGGAACTGTTGCTGGTTTCAAGGCTGCAGTATAGCTCCTGTGTTGCCTGCACATCTTTGACAAAGTGATGCACATAATGTCTCTTGATAACTCAGACTAGACCATCAGTTTCATTTTCTTGTTTCAGTCACATTTTTCAAAGAAAGCATCATTAAACTTTAAGCATTATAATCTTCCCTTGGCACAGATAACCTTCCTTATCGTAAAATTAAATCAGCATTATAAAGTGCCCCCCCCCCCGGCTTTAGCAGTATAACAAATACACCCATGTTTAAATTTAGGGACAGGTAAATATTTGTATGACGATGAGTTTGCACAAAGGTTTGAAGTTATTTAAATACTGCTCAATTGATTAAAAAAATACTCATGGTTATATTACTACCCATCTACTTCTACTATTACTAGTAATAGTGCATCTATAGTCGGCAAGCATTTCTGGAGCTGGAAGAGTGGGTTGTGCGAGTCCTTATCTGCCACATCCCTTCGGAGAAAATGGTAGTGGGATGATGGTTTTAAGTTTCTTTGTTTCTGTACCTAAGTCATAGCTTTTCCCTTTATGAAGAGGAGGGTTGGTTTGGCAAATCTGAGGAAAACTGGTAGAGGTGTGTCAGAGACCATGGCTCAAGCATGGTACAAGCCACCTCTTCTCTCAGACCTCCTGCACTCAGGCAGTGAGATCCCCAGAGTTTCCCACCCCTGTGCCAACACCAGGGCAAAGATCTGACCGGATCTCTGCATCCCCTCTTCCTGCTTTAACCCTATGACTGAGAAGATGAGGGGCGATTCCTCAAGTGGGGCCTGATTATCCCAGAGACCAAGGTAAAGGCAACACTGTGATTCCCACACTGACCCAGAGCTATTTTCTATTGATTCAACCCTTTCCAAGGATTGGAGAGGAAAATGGCATCACGCCAAACCTCCCACAGGCAGTGGCAGAGTGATACTCCATTTTTATGAAACAAAGTGATCCTAAGTTTATCAATGGTTAAAAGGGAAAGTACCAACAGAGAAACAGATTCCATGTTGTGATAAATAACATAATGCAATAATGATCTAAGCCTCATAAATGTTTCCCATTGGTCACAGTGGAGCCACAATATGAAAGGACAACATCCCACTCAACAGCACATGCCACACTGGGATGGGTGAATGTCTACGGAGGTCTCGTAGGACATGAAGGACAGTTATGTCTTGAGTAACTTGTGTTTCCCTTGTTCCCTTGATTGCCCAGCATGTTAGTGCCTTCTAGCTCTACCCTGAACCTATATTAAGGTTGCTGAGTAAATAAGTGAATGAGAATCAAGAGGGTCCAAGTAAAGAAGATTTTGAAATAGATACAAAAAATACATGCAAATGGATGTAAAAAAAAAAAGTAGCCACACCTGGGCTGCTTTGCTTCTCAATTTAGGATAGCGGATTTGATCATTTCAGATATAATTATGTTTGGTATTCATAAGATATTCAGTATCCATGAGGTACATTCAGATCTATGGGAATGAAACATAAAATAAATGTTCTACGCACAATAGATATTGTCTTCGAACTTAAATAGCAGACCCATTGATGATTTTCTAAAACATTAAAACAGAAATGATACTAGCATTTACTTTACAATTTTAAGTTCCCTTTGATTTTCTGAATGGTGGTGTAGTAGTAATTAATACATCAAGCCACAAGAGCAGAGTTGACCTGTGTCAGAGGAACTGGCCAGTTCTCTTTTGCCATCAATATATGTTTACTGAGCACCCAGGAAGCATAAGGTCTCCTGTCAGTGGAAAAGGCTGATGTATAAACAGCAAAGTTAAATGAGGTATAATGCATTAAATACTATAATCAGAATTGAGAGGGGAAAATTTATTCTGAGAAGATCAAGGAAAAAATGGGATTTGAGCTACACTAAGAGGGATGAACAGAATTTCAATTAGAAGAGGCGAAACATGGAAAAAGTTGATCCTGTATATTAAATGATCCCCAGTAAAGGGAAGGGGACTTGAAGTCACCTGGGCTGGCCTATTAGGAGAAAGGTTAGCTCCCTCTCCAGAGTGACTGGTGAAATATTGGGGACAAATGACATTGTAAGAGAAGAAGTTCCAAATATTCAGATGGGGCCAAGTTGTTGCAGGGTCTTGAATGCTAAAGAGCTTATGTTTTATTCATTAGGAAACGGCTTTTCTAGTAGAAAATTGTGTCATCATTCTGTAGCCCACTCTTCGGGTCTATACATATTTAAGCATGGCATTATGGTTCTACATATTCTGAACAAACCATTTCTTACCATTATATGTTAACATTTGTATCCTTGTGTTAAGAACACTTTCTAATAACTGTTTGAACTGAGCTAAAAAGTGTTTTGTCATCCACACCCATATGAGTCCTGTCTTTATGTTTATTTTTGTGTAGTTAAATCATCTAATAATAGTAAAAAATTGATAAAGTCAAATCTCACAGTCACCTGACCTGGTCCAATTATTTCAATATGATCCTGAAAAAAATCTTAAAACACTACCAAAGGGACCCCTTCCACATCATCTTCCACAGGTGGGAAATTTTAAGCAGCTCTAATTGCGAGAGGTGTAGTCCACATTTGTTGCAAAGACTTTTTCTATTAACAGATGTAATCCTGAGCTACCTCTAATCAACCTTCTTTCTAACTTTATAAATGAATTGGTGTAAAGTAGAACTTCAAATCCTACTTCGAAATGTTGTGAAACTGCTCTAGAAGCAGAGGTGCACTCTTAGAAATACACTCACAACCCTTGTCCATTTATCACTATGAATGTGTTTTTACAAAGGCCTGCTCAAAATGGGTCAAGCCATCCTATAATGTCAGTCCACTTTGCCTCCCGCCATTCTCTGTAACATTTTGTCGCTACACCTAAAGGCAGAGTTTTAGATGGAACCTTCCTGAATGCTTCCTCATTACATTAACCGCATTTGAAAACTACATCCTGAGTGCTGTAAGTATTTTTGCCAAAGGCTCTCCTATTCCCCTTGCTATTTGCTTTAAAATCCTCAAATATCATCTTCTCTGATTCACAGCCCAGCAGTTTATCAATTTTATTATTATCAGTGATGTCTTATTAAAACAACTTACCTTTCTATTCTCCCTTTCTCCCTCTCATGTTGCCTCTGAGTCTCTGGAAGCATCTTTGTGCATATGAGACACCTATATTATTTAATTCGGGATTTCATTTCCATCTTTAACATGAGCCATCACATGTGATATAATCTTTCTGTTTATATTATACAAACCTTCTCTCACCTTCTGTTCCAGACTACCTGTGTCTTTTTTGAAAATTTTCCCAGCATCCCATCAAACAGCAACTCCAAGGAAGCAGTGTGTCTGCAGGTGCACCTCAATGTCAGCCAGCACATAATGAATGACTTCAGAGCACGTGGGATTCGGTTCTATTAGAAAGGAATCTTGAAATGTTCACTCATCAGAAAAATGTTGAGCATCTATAACATCTTTAGTTTTTTGCTTACTGTTGGCTACACAGAGACACATAGCCTTAGCCTGCAGGAAACAGACAAGTAAACAGTCAAGGAGAACATGGGATTATAGGGACTGGTGTGGTGTTTGGAAGGTGTCTGACGCTCAGAGAAGGGTGGCTCACCCAGGCTGAGGTTCGGGGGGCGGGGTGCCTTTCAGGACTTGAACGGAAAAGACAAACAAAACTACATGGACATAAACTGTAAAGTCATTAAAGAGCCCCCTCACGTGGTTTGAAAATAAAACATTGGGCAAGGAAAGTTGAATTAATCTACTTCTCTAGAAAACAGGGAGGTGAGGGGACACTAGGCGTGTGATACCATCCACTGTCTCTGTAAATGCTGAAGTATTTTGAGCAAGGGCATCACATAGCTTGGCAATAGTCTCTGGAATGATTCTTCCTACAGTAAAGACTGTGGCAGCAGGCAAATGGCTACTCAGATGATGAGCCAATAATACCCCCAGCTGACTCCTTGGCTGTGATTTCCCAATTAAATAATTCTGAATTTTAAAAAACGGGGTCCCTGCATATCTTTTACTTAAGAAAGAAGATGAAACTAAACACAAACATTTTGCCACTTCTTAACAGAAGTTGTTAGCAGAGTTGGGGAGGAGGTGCTTCCTTTCCATTTATCTAATTTCCCGAAGAGCAATTCCCCCTGAGCCTCTTGGCCTACCCTCTCCCTCTCCCCCGACTGATTTTGAGCTGTAGAGAGGAACTGCACATGGGTAACCCTGCTCTTTCCTCACTTGCTCCTGAGGGACCAGGAGACCCTAAAATGTGCAGAGGAAGCCCCGTGTGCACATGCTCTATGGGTTGCTGTGGACACCTGTGATTGGCTGCAGGAGCCTAGTTAGAGGCAGAGGAGAGCACTAGGAGCACCCCAGCTCCTGCAGTCATCAGCTCTGAAGTCCCCCACTTTTTGCCTTTAGGTTTTATGACACCTGGAAAGCTCACTTTCCGAGGGGCCAGGAGGCCCTAAAATGTGCAGAGGAACTCCCGTGTGCACATGCTCTATGGGTTGCCATGGACACCTGTGATTGGCTGCAGGAGCCTAGTTTAGGGATTCAATATTATCAATACTATTGTCATGCACATACTTCATTCTTGGGCATGATCTTTATCAGTATTGATATTGATGTTTTGGTCTCCACTTGCTTGATTTGTTTCTCCGTTTCTCTGTTCAGGATGCAGGTAGGAAAAACAAGGGTATCATTTGTAGGCACTACTCAAACCAGGAAAGCTATCATAATAAATTACTATATTGGTCCATAAGATATTAATCACCTCAGGTACCCTGAGAAGGCCAAGTTTCTGAACCTATAAAACAAGGGTCTGATCTTCGACCGCATGGATGAATAACCATGAAGCTACCCAGTAATGAGAAAGAACTGTGACACCAATTCTCAGAGAAGCAGAAAGAAGGCAGAGGAGAGCACTAGGAGCATCCCAGCTCCTGAAGTCATCAGCTCTGAAGTCCCCCACTTTTTTCCTTTAGGTTTTATGACACCTGGAAAGCTCACTAATGCTAGTAGACAGTCAACTTCAGAAGCACACAAACACTGTCTGACATATGGGGGTTGATGCTCTGTGGTCACCATCTTAAAGGTCTCAGTCATTTCATCTTTGAATTTGTGTTTTGTAACAGAGGTCCCATGGGACAATGGAGCACATGATTGGGGTTTAGAGCCTGAGCTCATGTGTAGCCTCACCTCCTATTATCTCCCTATATCTCTAGGATGGGTTCTCAGTTCTCCATTTCCGACCCCGGGGCCCCCAGATCCCTCATAGCCTCTCCCTCCCCATCCATCAACAACTGCCTTACTCTGTCCCCAGCAGAGTCCTGTGTACAGACACACAAAGGGTCAGTTTGGGTATGCACTCTTGCTCTGGGTGTGTTTCCAGGTGGAACATAGCTATGCCATCCCTGCCCCTAGCTGGAAGCACTTGGGTGCATTTGTGGGAGATGAGGGAACTGGTAAGGAGGCTACAGTCCTCTTGCATTGTCCATCTGCTGTGGACTCGGGGTGGAAGGAAAGCTACAGAATGGGCCTTCCCTGCCCCAGCCAGGTCAGAGCGCATGTACACAGGGGAGCACCATAGACCATGGGGGAGGGGCCTGAAGCTCCTATGATGGTCTGTGCTCAACCCAAGACAATCCCTGTGGCCAAGGTAGAGACATTAAATAGCAAATTAAAACACCACGATAGGCTGAGGTAGAGACCACAGAAGAATGATAAAGGCATGATATTTTATTACGTTTAAACAGCAGAATTTTCCTCCTCCTTGAACAAGGACCCCACTTTCATTTTACTCTGGTCTCTGCAAATCACACAGCCACTCCTACCGGTAGATTTCTTTGTCCTGAAACCAAAGGAGTCCTAACTGACATCTAATATGCCTTTCATGTGGCTCTATATTAGAGGTAATTCTATATAAGCCTCTTTCCC
>NW_006283770.1:6927096-6939068 GCF_000327345.1 Myotis davidii
TATTGTTTTATTGTGTTGAAAGCCCTTGTCCAAATCCTTTTCCTACCCTAAATGGCAAAATCTCCACTGACCCTATCTTCAGTTGTTTTTTGCTCTTTGTGTGCCTAAAATTAGTCTCCTGATACAGAATTCCCACTCACTGTATGTTTATGAACTACATGTCAGTCTTATCAGTCATTATCAGTTTTCAAGAGTCATCTTGTCCAGCCCCAATGACAGACAAGAGCGCAGGGTTAGCCTCTCAGCGACGTATGGACAACTGCCTGCTCAGAGCCCACCTTCAGTTCCAGGCGATCTCAGGACTGGGGAAACAGATCAGCACTTCCACAGACAGCCCCAACCCTCACGCCGGGTTGTGTAAATCTAATTTGAAACAGTTTGTATGTGTTTTCCTCACTTAACCCCAAATATTTAGCAGCAGCTACTGCCTATTTTCAAAAGTACTTTAGTCTGTTTACAAAAATGTCCACAAAAATATTTGTAATTATAGATTCTCATTGCACTCTCTCTTCCCTTCTTTGTTTTCTTTACTGTCTCTAGTTAGAATATCAAAAGGAGAGAAAAAGAGAGAGAGAGAGAGAGAGAGTTCATTGCACTCTCTCTTCCATTTTTTATTTTCTTTACTATCTCTAGTTAGAATATCAAAAGGAGAGAGAGAGAATGTGAACAGCCAGGGAGGAAAAGGAAGTGAAAGCATAAATGGAAAAGAAAAGGAGTAGGAAATAGGAAAAAAATGATGAAAGAAAAGAAAAATGAAGGGAGGGAGAGGAGGGAAGAAATGAAAAGCAGTCACACTAACTGAGTTAAATCAGATTCAACTATGTCTTATTCAGGTTTCACCTGTGAAATAGACTAATGCTAGCAGCCCGCCAGGGATACAGTGGGAACTGAATGAGATGATGCACATGAACACACCCAGCAAGGTGTCTGGCACGTACATACTTGTGACTGTTTTTGAAGCTGAACTGGAATTTTCCATCCTCGTGAGAAATAAAAAACTCCTCATACGAGCATCAGCCATTAGGAAAGCCCGTCTGAGAGAATTCACACCAATTAGTAGTTTTGAGAAATCACTGCCTTGTGTTTTGTTTGTTAATGGAAGTGTGAGCAGGTAGTCAATTCCATGAACAACATCATGTCTAGAAAGCTCTTACACATTGCCAGAAAATAAAAAGAATTAGTTCAAATTGTCTGGTGATCCTTATCCACCCGCCTCTGTAAATGTTTCAGTTACAGGTGGGAAAGTCACCTATCAAATGCCCGCGATGAAACCGAGAGACAAATTTGGGTACAGGTACACCTCAGAGACATTACAGGCTAGTTCCAGACCACTGTAACAAAGCAGGTATCAATAAAGTGAGCATCACAGTAAAGTGAGTATTGCAATAAAGTATTTTAATCATTTTGGGGGTGGAGGGTCTTCCCTTCAGTTTATGTTTTTTAATGCAACACCTGTGATGCATGATAAAGGGCAGTGCAATAAAATGAGGTCTGACTGTATTTCAGTCAGAAGACTGAGCTTCAGGCAGCTCATGAGCTGCCTCCTCTTTCTTCCTCATCTTTGCACCACTAATAATACTGCCTTCATTTCTTATAGCATTTGCTATTTTAAAACTCTCCCATACATACTCCTTTAATAAGGCTTTGCAGTAGCATTGTTGGATAAACACGGAAGGTGGTACTAACCCGATTTTACTATGAAAAAATATAGAATTTGCAACTCACCAGTGATAAAGTCAGGTCTAAACCTCAATTCTCCAAACTGTTTGTCTAATTCTTCAACTACACTGCACTGCCTCCCCAAGCAACATTTATAAAACATAGGATTCTTCCAGCTTACTGAGGTCAACACAATTGGCCATGAAAATCATGTCAAGAAAATCATTTTCCTAATTCATAACTTTCAAGAAAAGATGTATTTCTAGACACCAGAAACATTATTTGAACCCATATTTTCCCACAGTTGAACTTTCAAATTCCACAAAGGTGAAGTGACCACTTATCACAATGCTGTTAGAGGACTTAGCAAACACAAACTCACTGCACCAGCGCAATTAATATTATTTGACAAGGTAACATAATTCGGAGATAAATGCATTAAAATCAAATCCCTGTGTTGCTCCCTCCTCAGATTTACAGCATGAGCGTGCAGTTACTAGCAATGGGCTTTGTAATCTGGGGAACTCTATTAATGTTTATGTGTTTTGTGTTGCTTTGAAAACAGTTTCAGCCTTTTTCTAAAAGCTGAGCACTGGTTTCTTTATTTGCCTCATGGAACTGAAAAAACAAACAACTCCACAAATATTAAATACATAAATTCCCATTGTAAGAGATGCAGACAATATTGAATACACAGCAATGAGTGAATTCTATTTCACACACACACACCCATGGGGAAGATGGAGAACAGTTTGCATGTTTCCAGTGCCTATGCATTTGCATAAATGTGAGTGCAGACATTTTAAAATAATGAATTAGATATGTGAGGATGCTATATGTATTGTCCTGTAAGTTGATTTTATTTATTTTTCTTTCCTTTTTTCTCCAAAATATGTCTTGGAGATCTCTCAGTATGAATGTATGCATGTGTGCATGTGTAGCTATATGTGCACATGTATGCATGTATACACGTGTGTGTACATACATACACGTAGAGTTTCTAACCACTTTATTCTATTCCATGATACATCAAATAGACTAAATTATTCCATTACCAAGGATAATTTTGGCAGTTTCTGGGTTTTGATGAATACATATGCCACAAAAACATCACTGTGTCTGCATGTCATGACCACATGCTTTTCTAGAACACATTTCAAGGGGTGGAATCCAGAAAATTCCTACATTGCTCTTCAGATTTATAACTATTGATAGGTTTTGTCCAATTACCACTAGAAAGGTTCACCAATTTAAACTCTGTTATGTATGAGGCTATTTACCCCAAGATCACCAATAAAATGAAATTAATCTTTTCAAACTATCCCTTCACCTAATTATGAATGTGGTGAAGTAAGTCATTATTTCTTTCTCATCATCAGGATGTCATCTCTGTAGAGGATAATGTGCTGTGTGTCCTTGAGCAAGGTACTTAAACTTTCTGTGTCTCAGTTTTGTCACCTCTGAAATGAGGGTGAAATAATACCTATTTTTTTTCTGTTTGTCTGTTTGTTTGTTTGCTTCGGGGGCGGGGGGAGGCTGGGGCTGTACATTTTACCTCTTCCAATATGATTGTGTCTCCTTCCCCTTTGGTTGATTCAGTCACTTAACACTTACTTAAGGAGCACCTACAATATACCAGGCACCCTTCCAGTTGCTGGGAACAGAGCAAGGAGACAAGACTAAGTGGTCATTCTCGTGGAGCTGACATCCCAACGGGGAGACAGACAATGCATAAACATGTAGATGTGCAATATTGTATCAGGTTGTGTCAGTGAAGAAAAAATGAAGTAGGGCACACATGTAAGAGGTAATAGGTGTGTCATTTTAAACAGAATGGTCAAAGAAAGTTCCTGTAATGAGTGACACGGAAAGAAATGAGCCTGGGGGCTGAGGGGACAACAAGCAAAGTCCTGGGAGAGGAATGTGATGGACATGTTCCAAGAATAACGTGGTCATGAGAAAGGAATGAGGGGCAGAGAAAGGAGAGAGGCTGAGAGGACCCAGGGACCCGATGCTGAACCAAAGGGTGGAGTTTGTATTTTATACTAAATGCAAATGGGAGCACGCGCACTGGCCGCTGAATTTGCTGAGCTGCTACAAACACAGAGAGCAGCTGAAATTTTAGGCTTCCTCCCTAAATAGATGGCTCGAGTGTGACCACAAGCAGTGCCCACTTGCTCTCTGAGCAAAGCCTCACAGGGAATGGAGGCAATCAGAGCATGCTCCACCAGCTCAGTCCCAGAAGCAAAGCTGAACAGCCATCCAATTGTGGGACCATGCCCCTGACCCGCACGCATACCTCTTTCATTCAGCCCAAAAGGTACACTCAAAGCATGTCTCCTCTCCTCTGATGCCCAGTGCCCTTTCCAGCTGATAAACCAGGAGCAGGAGCCCTGACCATGCCAGAGTGTCGAAAGCATTCCGCACATGAGTATTGAGAGCCCAGTAAGGGTGGCAGCTCACAGCATTCTCCCAGGGCAGCAAGCCTACCTCTGCAGATGGTTCCGTTCCCCACATAGCCCGGTTTGCAGGTGCAGCTGTGTCCTCGGACAGTGTTGGTGCAGATGGCATTCTCATCACAGTTGTGCTGCCCACTGCCACATTCGTCATGCTCTGTACACAGAGGGAAGAAGAAAGAGAGACACCTTTATTTAAGTTGGAATCACCGGTGTTGAAAAAATTAGTTGGGACACCCCAAATAGGAATGACAGTGACTACCGTCCATGCACTGTGACGTTACTGTGTACAATCAGGTTTCTCTGCCTGATGTGGTTGAAATCTCAATGACTCTAAAAGCTGATGTTATTCTCCCCACTTTGCAGGGAAAGTGAGTGTCAGAGAAGTCAAGCGACTTATGCAAGTCCAGGACGGATGTGTGCTTGTCTAAGAACATTCCTTCTTCCACGTTCTGTGAAGGTTTCTGCAAAGGCTCCAAGGCAGTGGTGCTCAACAGGGGGCCATTTGGAGTCCTCTTTACCCCTTGAAACATTTGATGGTGTCTGGAAATATTTTCGATTATCATTATTTGGGATAAAGGATGCCACAAAACCTAGCGGACAGGGGCCAAGGATGCTGCTAAGCATCTTACAATGCACAGGAAAGCCCACCACAACAAAGAACTCATTAGTGTAAAATGTCAGTGGTACCAAGGATGGGAAACCTTTCCTCCAAGGTTAGAAAAAGGGACAAATCTACATGAGAGATTTTATGGCTTCTTTCAAACAAAGAGGGTGAGACTAGAAAGGAAGACAGTTACATAGCCTGGCAAAGGAGCACTGACAAGTGCTTCCCAAAGACTAGCTCTGGTCACAGGGAATATTGGCCAGGCCCAGGCTGTGCTCTGAGTAGAAAAGCAATTTACTCACAAGACTCTCTCTAAGGGCTTTAAGCGGTTTAATTTTCCATAGAATCTGTTTACATAGGGTTCAGAATTTAGTCTCTGGTTTAAATGTGTAGTACTATGGTTATATACAGGATGGGGCAAAGGCAAGTTTATAGTTGTTCATATATAAAATAATACAATAATTAAATAATAATATAAGAATAAACTGTGTTTCACATACTCACAACTGTAAACCTACTTTTGCCCTACTCATATATTCAAATAGTGGTGATATCCTTAAACCACAAGATGTGTGTATGGAAGCGGGGGCGGGGGGGGGGAGATCTAACAGTACACCATGGACTAAAAGATTCCAAGTATGAAATCAAGATTTCACAGACAACTATACTTTCTACTCATAATAAGAAAGTTTAAAGCATCTAAATGATTACTTTGGAAATAAATAAACAATACAGGAAAGACTATGTCTTTTAATCTCTTTAACATCTGCTAGTATAACATTTTAGACATTTTAAGAAGAAAAAAATCAAGTAGGGTTATTCAATCATAAAAGGTTCTAAAGTAAGTGTTGAAGTCCCAGGTAAAAACCCCAACAAAATAACACTAATTGAATAAAAATTAAAATTCAATACAATCTGTTAACTATCATGTACTATTCGATCAATGTAGAAATATCATGTATCTTCATTAATTTCCATTCTAAATTTCGTAACGGAGACCCAGAAATGAGCTGTTTCAGTCATGCAATTAAACTAAAAGCGCACACATTTGACTGGATTTAACACCTTGGCTTTTTCCAAAGGAAAGTCTTCTTTAGGCCTCAAGACCAACCCGAACTGTCAATGAGAAACGTGCACAGGTTAGCAAGCATTGGGAAGGGAGAAGATTTATGAGTGCACACTTCTAGTCTGTGCTACAGTCATTTCTAGCACACTCCCAAAATAGCATAACCCTGTGGAAGTCTGACCAAATTTACAGACCTATCAAGCACCTGGTATGGGCAGCTGCAATACCAGATGGTTTTAGGAACAACAAAATAAAAAGGTCTAAGAACAGAGTTTGACTCCAAGAGCTTTCCCACCTCCTTATTTAAATTCACTTAATAAATAATTATTAGTGTCTGTACTGGGAACACAAAATGAGTAGATACGATCTCAGCTCACGTGAACATTTTAATAGGGGCCACCAGATGGCCATATATAACACAAGGGAAGAGAGATAAGAGTTATAAGTGGGTGACCTTGCATTTTATCATACAAACAAACATATTTCAGAGTCAAAGGGGGTTCTGCTAATAACTATAATGGAATAATAGGCACATAACTCAGGATGACCTAAGCAAATCTACAAGTGTAGTTACGCCAGATAAGAACAAAGATGGACTACGAATTCATTACGGGAAATTTCTGTGAATAGGGAAAAAAGGCTTCTTGTAAAACATAGTACTTGAACTAGTCTTTAAAAAATGGTTGTGATTTTATTAGCCAGAATTATCCAAAAAGGGCACTCCAGAAAAAAAAGAACAGTGTGAAGAAAGGTATTGTTTTATGCAACATGCCAAAAATTTGGTCCCTCCTTTCCAACCTGGTCTTTTTTTCGGCTTTGTTGAGGCATAACTGACAAATAAAATTCTAAGATATTTAAAGCAGCATCGAACAGATTGTGAAACTACAGCAGGAAGGCCGGGGAGGGTTGGGGGATGGGGTGGGGGGGTGGTAAGAGATCAACCGAAGGACTTGTATGCATGCAGATAAGCATAACCAATGGACATAAGACACTGGGCAGTAGGGGAGGCCGGGGGAGTGTCAAGGGGGAAAAAAAGGAGACATATGTAATACTCTGTAATACTTTAAGCAATAAAAGAAAATTAAAAAACAAACAGAAAAAAAATAAAGTGTATGTTGTGATGATTTGATATATTATACATTGTGAAAGGATTCTCTCCTTTGAGTTAATTAACACATCTACTGTTCCTGGTCTTAAATCCTCATATCATTAAAGCAAAGCTTCTTCTCTAATGAGGAGGCCCCATTCTGTCCTGCAAATGTCTGAGTTCATTCCCATTTTGTCATGGTGTTTCCCTGGCTCAAAATATTTTCTCCCATTTGGAAAAACCTGTGTTCCTGCCTGGCTTCACACACCATTCCACACCCACACTCCTGCCATGAAGCTTTCTTCACCCGCTCCTCAAACCACATGAATTTGACCATCTTGAAACTTTTATTACATTTAATATCTTCACCTCTTTGGAAGCAATCACAGCACAATATGTAGTGATACTTATGAGTTTTATCATTAATGTCTTATTAAGTAATTAACTTTGAAGAGAGGAATCATATCATATTTTCTACAACCCTGACATTTTCTACAACCATCACTACTTTACCTAATTAATGATGTTGAGCTCAAAGAAATCCAAGCATTGAGCAAAACATTGTACATACACCATTGAATTATCCCAACAATCATATGAAGTTATGTTTGCTCATTTTACAATGAAGTAACTGAGACAAGAAGACATTAAATAACCTTCCTAAAATCACAAAACTAGTAAGTAGGGGAGCTTGGATTTGTGACTCTAGACACTAGAGGTGACCTCCACATTATTGGGCAGTTGGAAGCAATTTGGGTGTGTTTGAAGCTAAGCCAAGACACAAGGGAATGATTCCATGATGCCAAAAAATGAAGACTGTTTTGTGTTTTCTTTCTATACTGGCCCCAAATACCTACTTAAGATGTGATCTATCCCCAAAGGGCACTTACTAACTTCCTGAACTTGACTCAGCCAACCTATGTCTTAGTTTCCTGATATGTACAAGTGTGCATAATAATAGAACTTATCTCCTGGGATGGTTCTGAGGATTAAATTACTACTGCGGGTAAAATACTTACCACAGAACATCACAACTAAATCCTCCATAAATGTAAGCTATTTTACTGTCACTATTGCTATTGCCATTACTACCACTAGTAGTACCACTTCTATACCACTTGTACTACTATTACCATTACTACTGCAATTACTTGTGAAGAGACTTCATTTTTGGGTGGTGGTAAAAACTGGCTAAGAAAATGTTCTCTTTCCTTTTAGGGTGGTAATTCAGGCAGAAAGGCTGTGAATAGATATGCTTTTGAAGACAATTAAATTAGAACACCTCTGAAGATCCAAGGAAGTATTTGCTTAGATTCAATTATGGTCCCCAAGAAACAAGACAATGGACTGGGAAGGTGAAAGATGTATGCTTAAGATTGTTGATGTGTGACCCAAGTTTGGAGTGTCAGTCCTCTCAGGACAAAGGGTAATGATGATAATAATTACTGTTATGCTGGCTAATACTTATTGAGCGCTCATGAAGCGCTGCCATTGTCACCTAGCTCCTTGCTCCTTTCTCTTTTCTCTTTCACAGGGTAGCTCAGAAGGACTCTAACTAATCCACCTCGGTAACATTGCAATCAATTGCAATCAATAGCCATTGTCAATTAACACATTGTTTTCCTTAGAAAACTAATCAGGACCACACAAGCTACTAAAACAATCAATGCAGCTGTGGCTGCAAATGCCTCCTGTGTAGGGTCTGGCTGGCGTGTAGCTTTCCTTCGTTCAAGGAAATATCTCTTGTACTTTACAAACATATTACTTTAACCTCACTGGGATATGCCAAGCTGGTCTTATCAGTCACATTTTACAGATGGAGAAATTGGAATTTGGATCACATTAGAGGCTTTTCTTATAAGTACATAGGTAATAAGTTTTACATCTGGAACTCAAACTCTCATCTCCTCATTCCTTCTGCATTCTTTCCAAAACCCCACTTAGACCACAGCGTAGGTCATATTTACTTAAAAATAATTGAATCAGGCAGCCACAGGAAACTTAGAAGAAAAGAGCTTGTAAATTAAATAGAATCAGGTAATGATATGTTGATGTGTTTATTTACCACAGAGACTTTGTGAGGGGAAGGGAAAGGGATGTGTTTCAGGAGCTCTCTTTGAGGCAGGCCTTTTGTTTCATAAAGAATTGCTAGAGACACAGTCCCTGGACTGTGAGAAAATATGTACAAAGCATATATCTTATTAGTGCCTTGAATTCAGAATATATAAAGAACCTTTAAAACCCAGTCATAAAAATATAGCCCAATTAGAATATAGAACAAATATTTAAATAGACAATCTCCAAAGAAGATAGCAAATGGCTAATATGCACATAAAAAGATGCTCAACATCTCCAGTAACCAGGGAACTCCAAAGCAAAACCACTGCACAACCACTGGAATGGCTTTCATTAAAAAGACAGAAAATAAGTATTTATAAGAATGTGGTGAAATTGGATCCCTTGTGCATTGCTAGCGGGGATATAAAATATTCGGGAATACTTTGGCAGTTCTGCAAACTATTAAAGACAGGATTCCCACGTATCCCAGCAACTCCATTCCTAGGTATATACCCAAGAAATATGAAACACATGTCCACACAAATGCTTGCACACTGATGTTCATATCAGGATTATTCACAATAGCCATATTGTGGAAAACAACCAAATATTCCACAACTGATGAATGCATCAAGAAAATGTGATAAAGTCATATGACAGTATTCAGTAATAAGACGGAATGCAGCACTACCACATACTACAACATGTATCGTGGATTAACCTCAAGAACATTTTGTTGCCCTAACCGGTTTGGCTCAGTGGATAGAGCACTGCCCTGCAGACTGAAGGGTCCCAGGTTCCATTCCGGTCAAGGGCATGTACCTTGGTTGCAGGCACATCCTCAGTAGGGGGTGTGCAGGAGGCAGCTGATCGATGTTTCTAACTCTTTCTCCCTTCCTCTCTGTAAAAAATCAATAAAATATATATGTTTTTAAAAAAGAACATTTTAAGTGAATAAAGTCAGTCACAAAAGATCATATGCTATGTGATCCCTTTTACATAAAATTTCCAGAATAGGTCAATCTATAGAAATAGAAGTAGATGAGTGGTTACCTTGGACTGAGCTGGAGGTAATGGCGTATGACTGTTAATGTGCATGAGTTTTCTTCTTGGGGTGATGAAAATGTTCTAAAATTAGGTTATTATAATGGTTGTACAACTCCAAAAATATCCTTAAGACCACCAAATTATAAACTTAAAGGAGGTGAACTTTATGCTATGTAAGTTATATCTCAATAAAGCTATTAAAATTATTAAGAAGAAAGTTCTGAAATAAGTTAACACATTAATCTGTGTCATGTTTTAGGACAGTTGATGTAAAGACACAGCAGAATTCATTCTTGGATTAATTGATTTTACACAAATGAGGATTAGAAATGTTAGTTATATCTAAGAACTATGCCATACTTCCTTAATTGAAAAACAGCATTTATTTGATAGCAATATTTTTGAGAAAAGTAATTATGTATAAAATGTATGCATCAATTACAAATGATCTAGTTTCATAAATGTGAAATCTGAACATCTTTGCCTTAGGCTCAAGAACATATGTTATTTA
The DNA here is from genome assembly GCF_000327345.1 of Myotis davidii. NCBI lineage: Eukaryota > Metazoa > Chordata > Mammalia > Chiroptera > Vespertilionidae > Myotis > Myotis davidii. Next base: position 6,937,588 of record NW_006283770.1, read on the forward strand.
TAATCCAACACAGTGCTTGAATTCAAGAAACAACTTTCTAAATCAAAATAAATACTACTCTACACACCCTACTTGCCAGAATGGACAACTAAATCTCATTCATTATCAGGCTCCTTGCCACTCCCCTTTGCCCTCCACAGGAACTCACGATGGTCCTGGAGATCTTAGAGGAGAACTTGTGAAAGAGCTATCTGATTTTTATGCTGGTTACTGACCTACTCTATAAATTGTAGCTTGGAGCCCTGCTAACTCCCTGCTAAACTCAGGTGCTGATATTTTTGCCAAGAGGAGGTCCTCTAGTGTCAGGGCCCTGATTTTTGGGAATACCACAAATCCATTCTCCCCACTCTTCACACTACGTAAAGAACCTACAGATCTCCATCTTCACTCTCCTGGGTCTAAGCTCCTTTAGTTGAGACCACTTTTACCTTCCAAACACCAAACCCAAAACCCCAGTGCCTCCGGTTAGCACAGTCTCATTGACAATGTGGACTAATTCTTTCCATTGGCCAAGAAGCTTTGGGTCCCTGGGAAGCTATCCTTGACTCTAAGCCCTAAGGAGGGTTATGGGCAGAATGATATGATAGTAGGGTTGCAAAGAAGAAGGTGGGGATGAGAAGTGGAAGGAGACTAACTAGTTCCCATCTTTCCTTTGTGTGTGTGTGTGATTTGCATAATATAGTCTTCAATTTTTATTATTATACTTTATATGCATCTTTTCTCATTTCGCCACAGCAGTAAGAAACAAATCACAAAGTAGCAAGTCAATCAAGAGCTTTTCTTCTCAGATATATAGTATTATGTATTAAATATGGCAAGTTCTTTATAGTATTTATTAATCATTTACATGTGATATTTGTACATACATAGAAAGTGTATAAAATGTATGTTAAACTATTAACAATTATTTAAAATAGAGGATGGATAGGGGATAAATGGGAGGTACTTATTCTATTTATTCACTTTGTACTATTTTTATTCATTTATTATTTTTAATTGATTTTTATAGCGAGAGAGAGGGAGGGAGGGAGGGAGGGGAGGAGGGAAGAAGGAACAATGATTTGTTGCTCCACTCATTTGTGCATTTATTGGTTGACTCTTGTATGTGCTGATTGAACCTCAATCTTGGTGCACTGGGACAACACTCTAACCAACTGAGCTACCTGGACAGGACTATTCACCTTGTACTTTTAAATTTTTTACAATCAACATGTATCTTTTATTACTAAATAATGGATGTTTTGGGGGTGTTTTAATTGTTTGTGTTTAGGTGTTTTGTTTTGTTTTAAAAAGAAAATGGTCTCCAGATATATCCAGAAAAGACAAAGCTTTAGCAGTTGACAGACGGGGATACAAATCCCAGAGAGATTTGACAAACTGTCTGCGCTGCAGTTTCTGTGTGTGTAAAATGTGGACAATGATGTCATGACCAATGAGTTGAAAACTTGGTTTAGTCTGTTTCCTAAGACCTGTACAGATTT
>NW_006283770.1:6939211-6992880 GCF_000327345.1 Myotis davidii
CGTTTATGGAACGAAATTTTGTAAAGCACCTTGTATCAATTGGGGAATATAGTAGGTACTCCAAAAATTGCTAGGCCCTCACCACCACCACCACTACCACCACCACCACCATCCCCATCATTATTATGGTGTGGCATTGGCCTGTATTTTCCATGAACCCTTCCTTAATAATTCCAGGAAGATTTTACTAGGAGCTTTGTTAGTCTCTGATGCCAGAGACCAATTCCAGCATGACAGCAGGGCTGCATCTGGGAATGGATATAGGGTACATTAAATTGATTTCTTGGCTGCCAGACAGCTAAAAGGCATCTTAATCTACATGTTATTGCCTCCTACTGGCCAAACACCTGAACAGCCGTAGGCTAATTCCCCCATTCTGACAATGGACTCTGTACCAAACCCTGACCCTTTGAAGTGTATATCTCTGCCTCGCCTCAGGACAAGTTGTATTAATAAAAAGCATGGGGTCCTGGGGACGAGGAGAACCTAAGACCTTAGACTTAAGACCTTAGACCTTAGCTCCTTCAGCTAAGTTCCTCTGACCCCCATATGCCTCTCAAAATTATATTTCGTCTCTGGACTCTTTATTAGTCTCTGGATTCCTATTTAACATCTACGCACAGCCTTCTTCAGATTCCTGAATCCTTCTTGATGCTGGAACAAGAGCACCAACACTCCGAGTCCAAACCCAGCATTGTCACTTGCTCACTTTGTGATCTAAGCAAGAACAACTACTGTCTTTGAGCCCTCAAGTTGTCATCTGAAAATGGAAGCAAGAAGAGCCATTGCACAGAGCTGTTGGGAAGATGAACAGAGAGCTTGGGACAAGTATCTAACAGCGTGCCAGCCAAGTAACACGGATTCGGTAACTGTTTTGTTCCACAGGGATACTCAGAAATGTATTGCTAAACTACAAAATTAATGAAAAGCAGAATTGCAGTCCACTGTCTCTGGGTTTCTTTTAAAACACCTAGTCCAATAGGAATATCCAAAATAAGAATAAAAGAAAGAAGTAAAATTGTTGTTTGACTTCGGTTTTATAAAATGGTCACATAGCATCCCCCGAAGTGACCCTTTTTCTGAGGCCCTTTATCGCTCTACTATGAAGAGGTTGGTCTGTGTTTCTTTTGGTTCCACAACCACCCAGGGGAACTCAGAAGAAAACCATCTAAATATAATACATAGCAAGAAAAATAATACTGCGTTTTCTTTATCAAAGAAGTTTGCCATCTCCTTTAGGGAATCTTGGCATGAATGTGTTATTCTTTCCTCTTCTGAAGCATGGTGATGGTGCAAAAACAAATAAACCTAAGAAACCTGGGAGAATGACTGGCACAGGGAGGAAGGTTCTTTTCCTCCCCTTTCACCAGTGGTTGTAACTCCTTAGCCAAGTGCTCTGGCGGCCGGTTGACATATGAGGTCCCAAGGCAGATAGAATAGAATCAAAGGGAAACACAGAACCCTGAAAATGTGCTAGTCCTATCACCCTGCTTTCCAATACATCCTACTGATGTCTTTCTCCATACCCTACTGTGGGGGGTTGAATAGTGTTCCCCAAGAAAGTCATGTCCACTGGAACCTTAGAATGTGACCTTCTTTGTAACACGGTCTTTGCAGATATAATTAGTTAAGATGAGACCATATTGGATGAAGGTGGGGCTTGTAGCCACTGACTGTTGTCTTTATAAGACAGTGGTTCTCAACCTTGGCTGCACATTAGGATCACCTAGGAATCTTTTTAAAAGTCTGATTTCTCCAAGATGAGGCCCAGAAATCAGGATTTTAAAAAGATTCCCAGGTGATTCTAATGTGCAGCCAAGGTTGAGAACCGCTGTTATAAGAAGAGAAGACACGCAAAGTTACACAAGGGAAGAAGGCCAGGTGAAGGTGAAGCAGGGATGGAGTTCGGCTGCCAAAAGTCAAGGAAAACCAGGAGCCACCAGAAGCTGAAAGGGGCAAGGAAGAATTCTCCCCCAGAACCCTTGGAGAAAGTATGGACCTACTGACTCCTTGATTTTTGATTCTAACCTCCAAAATGTGAGAGAGAAAACTTCTGTTGTCTTAAGCCACCCTGTGTGCGAAAATTTGTTACGGCAATGCTAGAAAGCTAATATACCAACCTCATGTAGAATTTCATACCATAAGGTACTGGGGAACAGAGGAGAGGCAAGGGGCCAGAGAGGACTTCCTGGAGGAAGTGGCATGAAATGATAAGATTGACTGAGAGTAGCCAGGCAAAATGAGGCGGGGGATCACCTTTGAAAATGACTGACTCGGACACACGAACTCATTTTTTTGGTTGATTTTTCTTTGTTAAATGGCATTTAAATATATAAAATAAATATCAAAAATATAAGTCTGTGTTTTACTATGGTTGCAAATATCAAAAAATTTCTATATGTGACCCGGCACCAGAGTAAAGTTAGGGTTTTTCAAAATGCTGACACGCCGAGCTCAAAAGGTTCGCCATCACTGGACTAGGTGGAGAGAGAGACAAACTTAGTACAAAGATGGGGAAATTTCCCTGGCCAGATAGCTCAGTGGGTTAGAGCATCATCCCAATAGGCCAAGGTTGCTGGTTCCATCCCCGGTCAGGGCACATACAAGAATCAACCAATGAATGCATAAGCAAGTGGAACAACAAATTGATGTTTCTCTCTCCTGCTCTCTGTTGCCTTTTCTCCTTCCAGATTAGACATGTAAAAAGAAAGCAACTCTCTTAAATAACAGGTAATTATTCAGCACGTATTACCTCCCTCCCTCTGAGTCCTGGCTGCCTTCAGAAACATGCTTGTAACCAAGGGAATGTGACAAAGTATATTGCATGACTTCTAAGGCAAGGTCAGAAGTCTGACAGCTTCTGGAATGCTCATTCTCCGGGTCCCCTATATCTCAGGGGGTTATTTCTTAGAACCCAGCTGCCAGGCTGTGAAAAGCTGAGGACACACACCCAAGCACAAGTCCATACTCCAGTCAGTGGTCCCAGCTGAACTCAACCCAGGCACAAGACATGTGGGGGGAAAGCTTCAGATTATTCCGTTTCTCAGCTGTCTGAGTCTCCCCAGTTCCTGAAGTCTTCCCAGCTGAAGCCCAGATATCAAGGAGGTAGCAGCCATCCTTGCTGGACCCTGTCTGGATTATTCATCCACAGAATTGAGAAGCATAGTAGACTGGTGCTTATCCTACACCAATTGCTGGCCACTACACAGCAATCAATAACCAAGACAGTACCTTTGGCTCTGAGCCCAGGGCCTGGTGAGAAACAGGAGCTCTAAGAGGTCTTGCAGAACTATGCTGAAATGCAATGAAAGACTGTGTGTGTTCCTCTGCGACAGCCTTCCATCTTAAAAGGGAGATGGATTAACGAATGACTCACTAGCTGTCAGTTGTTTCACATGGTCTTTATTCTGCAAAGACTTCAGCTATCATCTAACACGGACGGATCCTAAAAGGAACCCAAACGAGGGCAAGTTTGCAGCAATCAAAATATGTTTTCAACAACATCAACTAAATGATTGCCCCGGGAACTCCAATGCACATGTTGATGGCACTGTCAAAACCTGTCACCAAATTCTACATCCAGTTTCCTGGTTGAAGCTGTCTGACAATGCATTTATAGGGGAGGAAGTAGAAAGTCATAGAATCAAAAACAAAGGTTTTTCTGCAGAGTTTATAGTAGGCCAGAGCATAGCTGAAGGTCAGAGACAAGGTCCTATCCTAATCAAGAACGGGGCTGGGCTGGGGTGGGGGGGGAGAGGGCGGTGCAAAGTGCCATGATGAGCTCTGGACACACACAGCCAGGTTAAAGTCTCAATTCTGTTCCTGAATGACTGTGTGAACTTACACTTATGATGGGTTATCCCTCACACTGTTTCTCCGGGAGTAAGAAAGGCGGGATAAAGAGTAAATTAGATAATATATATGCAATGTTATTCAAATATTTATCATGCACCCACTGGGTTTGCACCACTCCAAGCTCAGAGAACAAGATGGTAAACAAAGACAATTTCCCTGCTGTTACAAAGATCACGCTCTAGTGAGGGAGACAAACAACAAATATTCATGCAAAGAAATATGTGATGTGATTTGGGAGAGCGATAACTAATATGGGGGGAAAGAAAGCAAGGGGTGAGGTGTGATGAGGGTACTAAATTAGACAGAGTGGTCTGGACAATCTTCTCTGACAACATTGTAACATAGACTTGGACGAAACATCTAGGCAGAGAGAATGCCAAGAAAAAGGCTTGAAGAGGGAAAAAGGGAAATCAGGAGGCCTGGGTGGCAGAAGTGGAGTGAGGAAATGGGATGATGATAGAACATAAGGTCTTCCGTGTAGCTGTGGGTCAAAGCAAGGAGGACCTTTTAAGCCATCAGGATTGTATTCTCAGTGCAAAGGGAAGCAGTTGGGGAGCTCCCCGTCACCTTCTACATGAATTGCTTAGCACGGCGCCCAGCATATCACAGCACAAGATGAATAAGCAGTTGGGTTGTCATGTTATTATGGACTAATGTCAAGGTAGGACAGCAGAGACACATTCCCAACCAGCAGGTCTGTGTCAGCCCACATTCAAAGTGAGCAATAAGGGTCATAGTGTAGGGCCTGCAGACAACAAGTGGGGCTGATATTTTGGCCGGACACACAAGATATAGAAACAAGGAAACAAAAAAAAGCCTGAAAACATGACAGGCATTCTGCTCTCACACAGACCACATTATTCTGTTCTCCATGAAAATCCAAGCTGGGAAGTGATGATACTTCATGCAAGAAAATATTATTATCTGAATAAACTCTGAGCTTACTGAAGCTACGACCAGGCCTTGTTTCTGCCCTTCACTTAAACACCTGGTGTCTCACTGTCTAACACAGCAGCCTCTAGTCCAGCTGTGGGCAAACCACGGACCGCGGGCCGGATCCGGCCCGTTTGAAATGAATAAAACTATTGAAAAAAAAAGACCGTACCCTTTTATGTAATGATGTTTACTTTGAATTAATATTAGTTCACACAAACACTCCATCCATGCTTTTGTTCCAGCCCTCCGGTCTAGTTTAAGAACCCATTGTGGCCCTCGAGTCAAAAAGTTTGCCCACCCCTGCTCTAGTCACACATGGGTATTGAGCTCTTAAAATAGGGCTATTCTGGATTGAGATGGGTAAAACACACACTGGATTTCAGGACTCACTTCCATAAACAAGACTGTAAAATACTGCAATATCTTTATATATTGATTATATATATCGAGATAATATGTTGAATATACTGCATTAATATAATTTATCAAATTTTATTTCACTCATTATATCTAATTTTCTTAATGTGGCTACCAGAACATGTTAAATTATACATGGCGAGCATTGTATATCTATTGGACACTAATGTATCAGGTGCTCCTTAAATGTGGGCAGGAAATAAATAAGGAAAAGAAATATCTCTCTTATTTTTATTATTTTATTTTATTTTTTGCATTTTTAGCCAGGGATGACAAATTAGCTTTATCTCGAAAGCCAGGTCTGTCTGACTGTGATTGCCTCGAGTGCTCTATTAGAAAGCAAACAAGTCTCTAGCTTGTTGGAGAGATTGCTAGGGTTAATTTATAATATTTGCCATGTATAGAGGAGGAGAAGGAGACAGTCATATACAGAGTAATGATTATTTTTATATGGGAATAATAATACCAATAATTTCCTGAGACTGCATTGTGCAGTGGGCATGTGGTAGATAGTTAGTCTTGCTAGATATTTTCCAATCACAAGTATGTTCCATTTTTCACAACCTTGAAAGGTGGTAATTACCATCCCTGGTTTAACTATGTGAAAAAATTCAGAGAAGTTATTTTCCTAAACTAACTAAACACCAAGTTCAAGACTCGAACCTAGAGCAGCATCTCTCCAAAGCTCACATTCTAATCACAACTTGCTGGGACAACATATGACATCCTAACAGCAGAACTCCCCGGGATGCTGGGATCTCCATCCAGGCAATACGGATCTCTGTCTTCTGCTCAATTCCAAAAGGTGGCATTTGACTTATTCTTTGACTGGGATCTGTGTGCCCACCTTTTGGATATAAATAATGGCCTTAGTGGAGTGCACCCTCAAGCCTTTTGCCTAATTTAGAAGGTTAGTCTAGACCAGTGGTCCTCAAACTTTGGCCTCCATAAGGATATGGAGAGCTATTGAAACACAGACTGCTGAATCCTACCCCTAAAGTGTTTCTGATGCAGATGGTCCTGGGTAGGGTCTGAGGACTTCAATTTCCAACATGATCCTGAGCAATGCTGAGACTGCTAGTGCAGGAACTACACATGGAGATTCCTAAATATGGATCCAGCTCCCAGATATTCTTGGGAATAAATCTTCTGAGGAATGTTTCAAATGAACCAATGTCCAACTAGCAGAATCTCAATAGTAGAATCCAGACATAAACATTTTTAAAATCTCCCGGAATAGATGTGAAGGTTGAAAACCACTAAACTATCTGCTCCTTCTGTTTAATTCTCTTTTCTTCCTGTTCCAAAAGATAAAACTGGAAAAAACAAACAAACAAACAAACAAACAAACACCAAGCCCACTCCAGGGAGAGGGCCAAGCCAAAAATGTTTCACTGTGGGCAAGCACAACCTCGGGACTGAGCTCCTGCCTGAGTATTGGTGGGTAAGTGCAGGGGAGTCCGGAAGTCACTGGACATGTAAGGCAGCAGGAGGCAGAGCCCCTAGAAATGCCACTAGGCAGCTGACATTCATCTACCCTATAGAGATACTTTAATAGAGATTAAAGTTCAATATGGGCTTAGTCTCTGTCCTTTGCTTCATAGCTGGAGAATGTTCCAATGTGAAGGACACTGACATTATAACTATCATTTGGCTCAACAGGAACGAAATTGGATGGAATGGAAATCATCTACATCTGTGAGGCTCCCCAGGGAGAAGGCCCAGTGCAGCTTGCATCTAATCCTATAAAATCTACAAAGCCAAGAATTTCAAGTATAAACACCATGCTATTTTTTTTTTCATAAAAGTAGGGCAAATCCTAGGACTCCAGAAATCTGATGTTGACTTCTCCCTTTGCAGTGCCAAAAGTAAAAACAGCCGACGGTCTCTAAAACCTTTCTTTTATCCCTGTCACTCAAAAAAAATCAAAAACATCAAATGACTTCTTATCTGTGAAATATCTGGTGTTTGGTAACTTTCAAGAAGTGCAACTTAACACCACCCAGCATCTCCTGGACACACAGTCCTGAAATATTTCTAGTTTAGATTCACTTACAGAAGGATTTCCTCCCTCTGCAAAGACATATCCCTCTTTTTAAATGCTTCTTTACTGCCTTGTGGCTATGCCAAAGATGCTGACTGGATCTAAAATGCAAACACATTTCCAAATATTTATTGATTGATTTTTCAATACTTCTAAAATGAAATGCCTTTTATTTGCATGGTTCTCTCTATGCGTTCTGCATTCACACCCAATCCGTATCTAGTTCTTGAAAAATGATCCAATTCCCACCATTTGCTATATTATATATCAAGAGATATTTTCATTCCTTATTTCTGGTTGACTTGAGATTACTGAATTTCAAATTTCAGTTTTCCTGACCCACAGCCTTTTTAAAAAGGAAGCTTATTCTTATAGAAAGCAAACCACTATTTGCAACATTAAAAATTACTCTATTTACTTATCCAATCTTAACTTGTGGATTGTCACCCATTAGTAGTCAAGTAACCAGATTTCCTTCCTCATATTTCATGTTAGAAGAGAGGGGTAACAAGAAATAAACTGTCAGGACGTGCATTAGAGTCATCTTGATTTTCATTGTTTAAATACTACAAATGTTATCACTCTTTGCAGTGGTTCTCAACCTTCCTAATGCCGTGACCCTTTAATACAGTTCCTCATGTTGTGGTGACCCCCAACCATAAAATTATTTTCGTTGCTACTTCATAACTGTAATTTTTCTACTGTTATGAATCATAATGTAAATACCTGATATGCTATATGTGTTTTCCGATGTTCGCAACCCACAGGTTGAGAAACGCTGCCTTAGGGATAAATGGTTTAAAAGCATTGAATGAAAGACTTTCAAAAACCTCAGTAATTAAAGACTACAAGACATCCAACTTGTTCTTCTTCTTTGGACTGAAAATTGGGGGAGTACATTTTGTGATAAGTTTGCTCTATGAGGGAGTAGAAATAGCTCAAACGCTAGACCTGATGTAACTGCTGTTGACTATCAGCTGCTGCCAACCTTTCGGACCTCATGGACCACCAGTGGTCTGCGGACCACCGGTTAACAACCACTGGACTAGACTATTTTCCAGAGAAATATAACCACACCGCCTTCATTGGCATCTAGTTTTAAGTTTCTATTAGGCTCCTACTAGCAAAGCTAAACAATCCTCTATTCATAAAATCTCTATAGGAAGCATCTGTTTTTAAAATCTGTCACTACAAAAGATGCCCTTTAACTATGCCCATGAATTGACTGAAAATTAAGAACCTGAAAACACTATATCTGCCACAGTGCATACAGCCATGTTTGTGAAAATGTAAATAGTGAAAATCAATTATAATAGCTTTATGTTGACTTTTCATTAATACACATACATGCACCTGATATGCTACTGACCTAGATAAAGCGATACTTTACAAAGCAAACAAAACAAATAAGTCTTAATTTTATCTGTTCAAATTTACCTCTGTAACTGTATATTTAATCAAGATTCACCATAAATATTTGTGAAATTTTTAATCATTAGCAAACAGTACAATTTGGAACATTGCCATCCCACTTAGTGAAAAGTGATACATCTTTTAAAATACTCAAATTTATATTAGGGGAGGTATGATAATTATATCCTAGACAAATAAGTGATTCCTCCATTTCATCCTCAGTCATATTAAGTCAATATCATTGTGCTTACATTCAGACATTAGAAGCAAAGGATGCAACTTAAAAAATAATACACATCTTTAAGATTTGGAATAAAGAACCATAATTATTAGCCCATAAATAGAAAAAGAATATGCTACGAATATAGAACATCTAAAAGGAAAAACATCATTCCATTATTTAGTACCAATCATTGGAATTCATCCTACCTATTACTCCAACACTCTCCTGTAACCAAATAGTGGTTCATGTGTAATATTTTACCTTTTTACATACATCTTTGACAATCTAAAAAGCCCAATTGAAGTATGTAAGTTAAATTATAACAAGAAGTTGCAGCTGAATAATACTTTAGTTAAAGAATAAAAGTTAAGACATAATTTCATTTGCTTCTCACATCAGTTCCACAGGAAAGGCAAGACCTTATTACTGCCCTCATTTGGCCTGGGACCATAACCCAAGTCTCCTGACTTCTGGTACAAAGATTGACTCTTAACCAAGAAAAAGCAGCATGCCCTGCACAACCACTTCCATCTTACAACCAGCATGGGGGGAATTTCTACTATAGCCATCATTTTGCCGAATGAGAAACTAAAGCACAGAGAGATAAAGGGCATTGTTTCAGTTTCCTATTGCTACTGCTACAGATTACCAAAAACAGAGCATCTTAAAATAATACAAAGTTAACATCTTCCCATGCAGGAAGTCAGAAGTCCCAGATGGGTCTCTCTGGGCTAAATCCGGGTGTTGGCAGGGCGGTATTCTTTCTGGAGGCTCCAAGGGAGTTTCTATTTCCCTTCCCTTCCTTTTCCAACTTCTAGAGGCTGCCTGCTTGTTTTTGCTTCATGGTCAGATTCACGCACCTTCAAAACAAGCAATATCCAGCCAAATCCTTCTCATGCTACCCTCTGTCTGGCTCTCTGTCTCTCTTCACTGCCCTTTTCCATATATAAGGACCCTTGTGATTACATGGGGCCCACCCAGATAATCCAGAATAATGTAGCCATCTCAAAGTCAGCTGACTAGCAACCTGAATTCCATCTGCATTCTTCATTCTCCTTTACTTTTTTGCCTAATATAGCAATAGCCATCAGGGATTAGGATAATGGATACCTTCATGGGGACCATTATTCTGCTACCACAGCTAGGAAGCGGTCCAGCCAGGACCTGAGCATGGGCTGGCTTGATTCCAAAGCCCACCCACACTCCCAAACCACCCTATTTTACTGCTACCTTAGAATATGCCCAATATGAAAGGGAAAGTCTTCCTTGCCAGGGAGGCAGAAAGGACATCTCTACTATGTTATCTCTTCCACTGTCTACATGAAATGCTAAGGCTTAGTAAACTGAGACAGCATAACAAGAGTGAACAACTGGGATATAATCTCCTCCCAAGCCTGAGAGGCTTGAGAAATACGTGGCCCCTGGTTGTACTCTTTGCGATGGTAAGTGAGGGAATGTGACCTTTAGAGATCAATGACGATTATTGCCATGCACTGATGACTGATCCAAGGCTATCCATAAGCACGCCGTATTCAGTTGTCAGATAGGGCGTTATTTATGCCCACAGTTGCACTTCAGAATGGGAACTGAGCATACTTCCCAAGTCCTAGGGGACTCCCAAGGACCATAGTCCCTGGAGCTTCCCTCTTCCATTGTGACCCAGACCAGGGTCAGTTCCCTTACCTTGGAAGCAAAGCAATGGCATTCTATGACTGGCCACCAGAGGCTGGGTCTGGATGGCGAAGGCCTCTTTGGGCTGTGGGCTGCGCATCAGCTGTATGCAGACATGTTCCATGTCCTTTCCTCAAGCTGAGTAAGCTTGCTACTGGGTAGAACTATTATGTCCTGTGAATCTGATTGATAACACAAATTGGAAATGTGGCCTGTTTTCTTGTTCAACATGAGACTGAGCACCTTTCCACCATCCACACAAGAGTCATTCCGGGGACTCTAGGGCCAGTACTGCTAAATATGACAAGCAAACGTCTGTATTAAACTCAAAAAACATGAGAATGTCTTCTTTCTTTCTCCTGGAATAGATATAACATTCTCTGCAACTAAATGATATAGCCAGAGGACCCACACTTGTAGCCAAGGCAAACTTACTAAAAATTAAAATATATCTGTATTAGTTGGGATACAGAGCACTCCAAGTAAAAAAGTAAAACATGATAGCAGACCAAATGATTTTTAAGGTACTGTGTTTCCACTAAATTTTAAAAAGGTGATACTAGTAAATTACCGAAGCCCTAAGGACTGAGTAGACATTCTTACATGACAATAATTAGGTGCACATATGGCTTGCCTACAATATAGGATTCGTTGCTACCAGGTTATCATATCTTTCTGATTTTTATATTTAATCCTGTACAAAGTCAAAATATGCATTAGATAAAGACAATAAAGCTAGGATTCTTAACAGTTGCTGGAGCTACCAAGTAAAACTTATAACAGCAATAAACCTAGAAATAAGCAAGTGGAACTATAGTGCTCTAATCTTTAGAAGCAATCTGACAATTTCAAGGCAAGATAAAGACACATCTAGTAGAATTGTAGCAGTGTTTTAATTCCATTACTATTTGCCATTGTGAAAACTAGTCAACAGGAAACAAATAAGTAAACTGTGAACTATTCATGCAATGAATTACTATATAGCAATTAAAATAAACTACAGCAACATATGTGAACATGGATATATCTCAAAAACATTATGTTGAGTGACAAAAGCAAATGACAATTGAATGTATGCAGTATTATACAATTTTATAAAGTTAAGAACATGTCAAACAGTACTACATGTTATTTATATGTATATAGGTAGACAGTAATATTATAAAAGCATGCATGGAATGATAAGTATCACATTCAAGAAATAAGAGGAGGAATGAGATCCAAGAGAGGTACACAGACACTTCAAACTCCAACGTTTCTTAAACAAGGTATACACAGCAAGATACCAACATGTTAAAATTTGATAGGATTCAATAGTGGGTATACATTATACTATAAATGTTTCTACACATCTACATAGGTGTTCTGGTTAATGATGCAAGATTTTGTAATCAAAGAAACCTTGATAATTTCAAGAAAAACATCAAAAGTGCTTTATTTAAAGTCATGTCCACCACTAGCTACACTTTTCCCCCATCTTTCAGGTAATTTGTGGATACCGTCCCAATAGATCTTTTCTTGTTTTGAGGCAAACGATTCAGAGACCCAATTTTCCGCTTCTTCATACGTTTTGAAGTGCTGCTCAGAAAGTGCATGTGCCATCTATTGGAACAAGTGGTAATCTGAAGGGGCAAGGTCTGGTGAATACAGTGGGTGGGTTAATACTTCCCAGGCAAGATCGTTTACCAGTAACATGTCTTTAACTGGTTTTGAAGTGTGTGATGGTGCATTATCATGAAGCAAAATTACTTTGCCGTGTATTCTGGCACATTCTGGTCATTCCGTAATCAAAGCGTGGTTCAAATTGATTATTTGTTGTTGGTAGCGATCAGTATTAATGGTTTCACCTGGTTTTAGAAGCTCATACTACACCACACCTTCCTGATCCCACCAAACACAGAGCATTGTATTCTTTCAGAAGCAATTTGGCCTTGCAGTGGATGTTGATGGTTGACCTGGATCAACCCATGATTTTGTGCATTTGGGATTCTCAAAATAAATCCACTTTTCGTCGCCAGTCATAATCCAATGCAAAAAAGACTTTCTTTCATGCCATTGAAGCACCATTTTACTGATGACTTTTTGGTTTTCCATTTGTCTTTTCTTCAGTTGACGTGGCACCCATTTTCCTTCCTTTAAAATCTTTCCCATTGCTTGTAAATGATCAGAAATTGTTTGCTGAGCAACATTTAATCTTCTTGCAAGTGGTTTTTGAGTTTGACATGCTCTTTTTTTGGAATGAAATTCGATATTTTCAAGTGTAAAAATATCTATGATGTTAACACCTTCAGCAAATTTGACATATGAAGTTTTGAAGCTTGCTGTCAATACAATAAAATAGCATACATATCAAGTCGCATATATGTCAACATATGTGTAACTTCATCTATTGAAAAAAAATCCCCATTATTAACTGGCATAAGAATTTGTGAAAATATCATTAAAAGCACATTCTTATAGTGTCACAAAAAGATTATTCTGGAATGGACCCTAGGAAGATCCAAGATCAGATGGCCAAGGTCACACAGCCAGAGACCTCAGATCAGATAGGTGGAAACTGGAAACCTAAACTGGAACAACTAAAATTAATCAAGACCCCTAAGTTTACCAAGATAAAGACTGAGGGCTGATGGATTCAGTCTGCAATCCAGTTTCTCTAATTTGCACACCTGTTGTCTACCCACTTTGCCTTACAGAATAGTATGCTTTGCTCCCATTTCTGGTTCTTCTTGATTAAGTGAATTTAAAACAAAAAAATTAATTTGAGAAAAAAAATCATGCTCAATAGTTCCTCCAGTTGCAGATAACAGCCCGTGTAGCCTTACAGGCTGTAAATTTCAAGACTGAGAATATGTAAAGGTAAGAAAAGAAAAAGCCGTAGGGTCATCTGAAAGTATCACCATGTCCAAGCTAGAAGGGATCACTTCGCCCAAGCTGCCAACACATAAACCTTCTATGGGAGCCAAATGCATGTGCAAAGTTGTGGATAAAGGGCTGCCGTGCAGTTCTTCTTAATGGAGAGGACAGCCATCTGCCTCACCTTCAAATGTCAGCCTGAGTTTCTCCCCGAATCATGAGAAGTGTCTTGTCCCAACCCCAGATGCAGTGACTAAAGGAAGGTATGTTGTTCACCTCCTTCCTCTAAATGATACCAAGTCTGGAAAAGGAACTGAAGCAATATATATATTTACCTTGTAGTTCCTACTGTGGCTTTTCCTTTCCCCTTGATGTTCCTCTCTTAAGGGATGACCCCACATTTTCCTTAAATTCCACAACATGAATCAGTTCCCAAGAATGGGGAAAGGCACTACCATCTACTGACTCTTCTGCGAGGTATTCTCCTAGTTCATTCTCATAATCATCCTTCAAGGCAGGTATTGTCACCCCAACTACACAGAGAGAAAACCAGGGTTCCAAAGGCCAGATAGCATAGCCAAGTTTATGCATTTAGTAAAGTGCAAGGAATCTGCCAAAAATCCATGGCTTTTCTTCTACACCAAGGGTGGGGGACATCTGGCCTGCAGGTGATATAAGGCCCATGAAATCATTTGTTCTGGCCCTGCCAAGGCATGAGGGGTGAGTTAATTAAATGTTTGACCAAATAGAGCAGGCTAATTTTTAAGCTGATAATTTTGTGTGGCCAGTGAATGATGTCATAAATATCCAAATGGCGCTTGGCAGAAAAATGGTTCCCCACTTCTGTAGTATACAATGCTTCCAAAAGTCGAAAATCTTTGGTTCTTCATGTTTTCTCTAAGATCCTCAGCTTTTTCATCTGAAAATTGGGTGGAATGGAATTGTCTGTTGTAAATACATGAGTCTGAATTAAGCAACTCTGGAGCTGACACAGAGTTACAATTCACACAGACAATTTGAAGAGCATAAGTCAGAACAGAGCCTGGGACAGGTAACAGAGTCAGCACTCTTTATCAGAGATATTGCATGAAATGTAATAATAAAGAGTCAGGGATTTGAAAGAAATGTATTCATTGCTTAATAGAGTACTCAATCTCCTTTTGAAGATAAGCCACATCTTCATGGATGGAATTTATCATCCTAAGTTTACTTTGATTTTATGCTTCCTGGGCACAGAAACCTCCCTAATCAAACCTCATCTCCTTAGCTTGTATCTTACTACCTACCTTCTTCCCTCCTTTTCTAGCCAGCTCCTCTCATCTTCTTGATTTCCAGTTGTCAGACATGTTGACTCGTTTCTGCTCATGTTCTCAATCCTTTTCATGGATGCACGCCGCTTCCCTCCCTCAAAGAGCACGTGGAGGCTCGCCTCTTCCGTAAAGTCTCCCCTCAGCTCACCCCAGGAGGACCCAGTGGTTTCAACTATTTCAGATTCCCTTGTCTATTTGATGCAAGGGGAAGAGAAAATTGGGGCTGTTAAATTCTATGTCTACTAGATGCCACAGATTCTGCTAAAGCCTTAATAAACATAATCACAGGAAACCACACTTCATCCTGTCAAGCTAGGGATTTATTATTCCTATTTTACTGATGATTAAACTGAAACTCAGCAACATGAAAGGGACTTATCTAAGGTCATACATCTGGAAAACCAGAACTGACAACCAAATCTACCTGGATCTAAATCCCAAACCAAAGGGTTTCTGCACTCGAAGACCAGAGGCAGTGTGTACAAATATGGACCTTTGTGTATTTTTCCCCTTCTCTCAAATGGTGTCTAATATAATTGTGTATCCATATTCCTTGGTTTCTAACATACTAGGTCTCCCTAGAATCAACAAGATTTGCAACCCTGGACGCCCAAGTGATGTAAAAATGAAACTTACTATCCTCCAATAAATAACATTACTGTTCACCAAGGATACTGGACATAAAACCAAACACATTATCCTCTCCTTGAAACCAATCATACTACATTAGCACGCAAAACACTGTGCAGCTCTGGTTGCCACAGCTCAATAAAGACTTAACTAGACTTGGAGAAGGTCCAGGGAGAAGCAATTAAAGCCTCCTAGGAGATGGAAAAGGCTGTCTTAAGAGAACAAACTAAAATCAATCAAGACCCTTAAGTTTACCAAGATAAAGACTGAGAGCTGATGGATTCAGAGTCTGCAAAAACATGTTGGGATATATGCATATGCATATGCCTAATGTCATTGATATTGGTGCTTTTTTTGCCATCCAGCATTCATTTCCTCTTCCCGCTGGTATCTGGGGCTTGTTATGGGAGCTTGGAGTCCTTCGCCACTAGTATATGTATAGTGGAGGAAGGTTAATTCCAGTAACTTCCTTCTTCCTACAGAATCTTAGAGAATGGGGCCTTCTTTTTTAATTTATTTTTTATTGAGTAAGGTATTACATATGTGTCCTTATCCCCCCATTGTCACCCCCCACTCATGCCCTCACCCCCTGGTGTCTGTGTCCATTGGTTATGCTAATGTGCAAGCATACAAGTCCTTTGGTTGATCTCTCCCCTTACCCCCACCCTCCCCTACCTTCCCTCTGAGGTTTGAGCATCTGATCAATGCTTCTCTGTCTCTGTATCTGTTTTTGTTCATCAGTTTATGTTGGTCATTATAATCCCCAAATAGGAGTTCCTTCCTTTTTACAGCAGCATAGTATTCCATTGTGTAGAGGTACCACAGTTTTTTAATCCACTCTTCTGCTCATGGGCACTTAGGCTGTTTCCAAATCTTAGCTATGGTAAATTGTGCTGCTATGAACATAGGGGTGCATATATCCTTTCTGATTGGTGTTTCTAGTTTCAACATGCCTCATAAAGCCAGGAGAAGTCATGCTTCATCGATGATACCTTAATATTCTCTTTTTGCCTTTTTAGTTCTTTAATATATAATTCCAGCTTGTTAAATTAAGTCTCTTTTAAAATAACTGGTATGGTTTCAGTCTCCTGGGTGGGCCCTGATTGCGAATTTTAGTGGAATCTATTTCCTTCAGTCTAACTGCCACAGTCTGAACCTCCACCATTTCATAGTTGTATGAAGTTCGCTGGGAAGTTGGCTCACCTCTCTGTGTCTCTGTGTTCTCATGTGTTATCTTGGGATAATGGTAGTACCTAGTCTGTAAGGTTATTATGACAATTAAGAGACTCAATATATGAAAGGTATTAGAACAATGCCTGACCCACAGAAGCCATATTAAAAATGGAGCTAGTATTCTCACAGGGTAAACCATACACTCAGAAGCCAGCCTCTCCCCTGCGATGCACTAGAAGGGAAGAAATGAGGATGGTAATTTAAGGTGCTGCATGTTCTCTTCTTTAAATGAAGAGCTGAGGTTGCTGCAATTCTGTTGTGATCAAGTCAAAAAAGTGAGGACACTTAGCTTGCTATAACCGAGAAAAAACAAAGGAACAAATGTCAACAAAACTAAGCAGAGACACTTTCCATTTCTAATTTTATAAAAATGGAAACTTCTGAGTATGTCGTTCGGAGACAGTGAGAGAAGAGGTGCAATTCCCCAGCTATTTCCTTAAAGCAGCACGTGGTCACTGCTACTGCGACACTGTGGTGGAGAGAGAGAGAGTGAGCTTTGGAGCCAGAATTGAGGTCCAATCCCAGCTCTGCCCTTTCCTCCCTCTGAGAACGACAAGTGACTAACTCCTCAGCCTCAGATTCCTGGGAGCCGCACAGCCCTGGCTCTTCGCAGGCATTCCATGAATCACAGCCACTTTCCTCCTTTCAATAAACAATCCCTGAATAAATTCACTTGTCTGGTTTCACCTTGTGCTATTTCTTCCGCTTTTCCCCATAAATACAATATGAAAGTCTTGCTCGTTCCCATATATCAGTCAAACGAAAGTGAGCAGCATTCAATGATGACTAATAAATTAGGCTTAAAAGGTCTAAAAGCGGTCCAGCTCCTGCAGTGCTACCTTGGAGACAGTTTTCAGCTCACCAGAGACTTGTGAACTTTAATGGGGAGAGGCAGGCACCCGAGGCGCCTTCTCACTTTCAGAAAAGCTTCTCCAACATGCTGCTGACTCTGCTGCTGCGTAAATGGGCAGAGAAATTAGATCGACAGGTGATGTACTATAGAATTGAACACTTAAAGTCAACATAACTTTATTAACCAATATCACTCCAGTAAATCTAATGAAGTTTTTTAAAAAGTCCATTAAATATATGTATTTTACTAAACCTAGACTATAGAAAATAAGAATAATGAGACAGGATTCAGGATTTTTCTACAAAGTGCTGTTTTTTGAGGAGTTATATATTTTTTAAAATAAAGTGTTCAGTTATTAGGGGAAACCACGGAGACAGCTTTGACAAAACCACAGAGAAGGCTTAGACCAAAGAAATGGGAAAAAAGGGGGGTTCCACGGACAGTAACCTCACAGGTTGATCTGATCAGAAATTCCTAAGTAGGCAGGTTATGGTGGGTAGTCATGCCCTAGACCAGTGATGGCGAACCTTTTGAGCTCGGCGTGTCAGCATTTTGAAAAACCCTAACTTAACTCTAGTGCCGTGTCACATATAGAAATTTTTTGATATTTGCAACCACAGTAAAACAAAGATTTATATTTTTGATATTTATTTTATATATTTAAATGCCATTTAACAAAGAAAAATAAACCAAAAAAATGAGTTCGCGTGTCACCTCTGACATGTGTGTCATAGGTTCGCCATCACTGCCCTAGACATATAACTGCTTTAGTGAAAGTTTATTTTTTTATTCATTTTAGAAAGAAATAGGAAGGGAGGGAGAGAAAGTGTCTGTGTGTGTGTGTGTGTATGTAAGAGAGAGAGAAAGAGGGAGAGAGAGAAAAACACTGATCCATTGCTCCATGCATTTGAGGTATTGCTTCCCAACAATTGGTTCAAATAAAATCTTTAAAAGATTCTTTACAGGTTTGGGTGTTTTTATGATAACAGATTTGCAATGTGCCTTCTAGATAACCTGACCAAGACAGTGATGCCTACACTCTGGCCTGGAGACGGGACTGGAAATACACCAGAGACAACTAGAAGGGAATGTGGAAATCACAAAGAACTTCTGAGAAAATTCAGAGAAAGGACTAGACCAATGTCAATGCTACTCAGCCAGGGGAGGAACACAAAACCTCCCTTCTAAATTGAACCCTACACAGCTCCTAGCTATAAATAAATAGAAATGGATAATGTACTTTTACATTATTGGCCAGCTCACTCTCTTCCATGGAAAGGAAAGTTGTCTACTCTTGATCTTAAAGTATTTTCTGATTGCTCAGAAATCATGCCGGAAGCCAAAGGAGAATCTCCGTGTGGATGCTCTGAGCAGCAGCCTGGCAAACAGAGCCAGGCACAAATTAGGAATTCCAGATCAGAACACTCTGCAGTCATCTGAAAATGTGTTTTCTAACCAACACTGTCTAATTTGCACAACAAAAAAGCATCTACTATAAACTCAGCTTCGGAATCCACCACAGTCTTCCAAATGATAGAATATGAATCGGACAATACAGGTTAATTTAATTGTATAAATATGCAAGCAGAGGCCTAAAATGTGTGTGCAGGTCTGTTTGACTGGTCTTGCACTTGGCCTTAGCTGAAAAACAAAACAAAACAGAACAAACAAACAAAAAGGCATAATTTCGTTCACCTGCTGTTTGTCCCAGCCAGCAGACAGGCCCTTGAGAATAAATGATTTTTTAAGGCATGTAGATTTTTGAGATGCTTTGTGATGTATCACTATTGTGGCAACAGCCAAATATTATATAATCAAACCATTCTCTCATTGTACTTCAAAACCTTCCAGACACATTATTTGCTTATGCCTATATTTCTGCTAGTCTCCTGCTTGAAATATCCTCTCTTTAACATTTACATTTTGAAAATATTTTCTATTTTCAGGACGTAGCTCCAGCCCAACTTTTCTAGGGATAAAACTTCACTTGTTGCTGTATCTGGATTGGCTCAGTGGATAGAGTGTTGGCCTGCGGACCAAAGGATCCCAGGTTTGATTCCAGTCAAGGCTCCTCCCCAGCCCCTGCCCTAGTCAGGGCTCATGCAGGAGGCAACCAATTGATGTGCTTCTCTCACATCAATGTTTATCTCTCTCTTTCCCGCCCTCCCACTCTCTCTAAAAATCAATAGAAAAATATCCTCAGGTGAGGATTAAAAAACTTCAGTGTTGATCTGATAATGGTTAAGACTCATTAAATATTTGATAACTGGTTGCCACAGATAAGGCCAAAAAAATAGAGAAACATCATGGGGAAAAAGGAAATCCTTATGAGAGAAGTAGCACCTTAAAAGACGGCCCTTACTAGTTTACTGACCAATTTTAGGCAACTTATATCAGTATCTAAGAATTCAACTTGACTCGATAACATATTATCACTCCTTAAACATGGAGTCCATTAATGTTCTTGGAGACCATTAATGTGGCTTTGGGTGCATAAGGGTCAGAATGGAGAAAGAGGATGGTAAATACTCTGATATACAGTCTTTATAAGGAAAAGGAATGAGCTTCAAAGAATGGAGGATCTCAATCTAAATCCCAATTCTATGATTCATTGTTTGAGTGAACTTGGACAAATCCATGACCTCTATAAATTTGTTTCCAGATCTTTCAAACAGAGATGGCAGTACCTACTTCATAATTCTGTAGTGAACATTAAATGAATTAAACAAAGCAGATATAAAATCATAGTATAGATCAGACTCATACTATAAGCTTAATAAATATTCATAGTTCCCTCCACCTCTTTATTAAAAAGGCAAAGCATAAAGGGATTCTGGGGGACACATAGATGTTCTCAGACAAGGCTGAGGCACCAGGGGTCATGAGGTTTATTACAGTCAGTGAGGAATTTGATTAAAGGGAATCACTAAGAGAAGCAGACACCTTTGTGCTTCCCATATTGCTGGCACCAAAACTGCCACAAAGCTCTTGGTGTAGTCATTTTAAAAGTGTAGAGAACTTACATCAAAACAGTAGGGGATCATTAAACTACATATTCCTGGGTCTCACCTGCCGTCTACAACTCTAAATGCCTGGGCTGGACGCTCCAGAATCAGCATTTGCAACCAGTTCTCCAGGTATGATTATGCCACCTGAAGTCTGTGCATCACTGACATAGTGACCTATTAATATAACTCTCAGGAAGCCTAGAGTCTTTGCCAAAGCACGTGGACTACAGATAATGCTTCCTAGCTTTGGGGAAAAGGCAATGTCAGGCTAGCCTGTCACCTACCAGGGTCTCTTATTGCATCTGAAGTCAAAAGCCCAACCACGAGGGAGAAAAAACACATTTAGATAATTAGGGCCAGGAAAATGGAGTCTTGGTGCTACTGTCACCACTAGTTTAACAGTATAACTTCAGGCAAATTGTATTTGATTCCCTCCTAGAAGCTCATTATGCCTGGATTTACTATTAGACTTCTCAGTCCTGGGAATTCCTCATTCCTACTACCAATGCTACTGGAGTTTGTAAACACAGACAGAAACACAAGAGTCTATTTTGCTTTAGTCATGATTCACATTAGACATTCACATGTGCTACCAGCTAAATTTCTGATTGACAGCAACCTAAGCGTAGAGAGGACCCATGCTTGCTGTACATTTATTGGCTGTGACACAGATGCAGGTAAAATGCATGAGGAAGCTAGTCTCACCTCTCTTTCTCTTTTGAAAAAAAACCTTCATTGTTCTGGAATTATAATGAGGTAATTTCAGTGGAAGCAAATTTAAAGGCCTTAAAATGCTATAATGGCTATTCCAATTCAATAGCAATTACTAACTGGCTTAAGCCTAGAAGGGTGAAACCTGGCAGAAAGCTGTCACCCATTAACACCTTATGCTCAAAACCTCAGGTCCACCAGGTTTGGCTCACAGGCAGATTTTTAAAGCACCCCCCTCCCCCCCCAGCCCTGTGACTTGAGAATGGAACTATTATCATATTCCCAGCATCCCACATGAGCAAAACAAAGGGACTTTTGATCCAAGCATCTCCTCCATCACCACAATCCCTTAGGAACAATCTTACTTCGCCTCCTGGGGAAGATACATTTTACTGCAAAGGGAGAACTCAAAATAAAGTGAAGCTGCTGGAATTCTGGACTGGATGATACAGAAAGTTCATGGAGACAAAAACTCCTACCTGATGGCTCTACTTAAGTAGCACTTACTATGTTCCAGGCACTATACAAGGTTGTTTTAGCTTATTTAATCCTCACAGCAAGCCATGAAAAAGATGAAAAACCTTAATCACTATCATCTGTTCCCATTCAAGGCAAATGGAGGCCTAGAATTAGCAAAAAGTAATGGGGTATTCTAATAGTGGGGGTGAAATAATGGGGTATTTTAATATCTAGCTTAGCATCCCATGTTTCCACCTTGAAGATGAGAAATGCATACATTTTAAACCAGCACTGTCACACATCATTTCAATGGATTCCTTCAGAATTCTATATGCGACCAATGAAGGACATGTTCCACCTGATTAACATTCATCATGAATTCTGTGGATGAAAGGGGCCACATGCTAATCTGACTAGCTCAGGTGAGGCCTGCATGGCGGTCTTGCAAACTCAGAGATCTAAAGTAATCACAAAGGATGGTCTGAAATTAAACTTTAACTAAAAGCAGTTATACCGGTCTCATCCTAGGCCGGTATCTTCACTGACCAGGTCAACCTTTATCTTAACTGAGCCTCTCTGTCTTTTTGCATCTATAATAACATACCCTTTAAATGTCTTGGTAATTTGTAACTTCCCTTTTATTGGACCCCTCAGGGCACAACAAATAGCACCAGCACATTCTCTCATTGTTATTGTCATCAACTGTTTATTATGTTAAACTATCCTTTACCCATCTGTGTAAAAGAAGCATATGTCCATCATTTCACTTTTTACCCTATCCCAGAGGTTTCCCACTTTGCTTTATCCCACCTCCTTAATCTATCACCAATGAATTTCATGTACCCCCCCTGCATCCCTTTCCTTTGATTGCAATGTATAAATACAGATGTACCCCGCCATTCTCCGGAGCATTATCTCAACTCATAGAGGTTCTGCTTCCTGGCATACATCGACAGTTTGGCTCAAATAAACTCACAAAAATTCTTTACAGGTTTCAACGGTTTTTTACATTAACAATTTGAATAATAATGGGAGATATTTACAGTGATTAAGTATGCTCTGATAAAAATCCCTTCTCATATCTCTCTGTATCAGGATATAGCATATGTGCATTCACAATAAAATCGAGCTCTAACACTGACTCTTCAGATAGAGAAAAAGAGAGAGAGAGAACAAACATGAAATTGAAGAATGGTTAGAAATAAAAACCCAGTCATGTGGAAAGGCCCAGAAACTCAACAAAGGAGAAGATGTCATTTACCAGGTGCTAATGGAGCTACTGGCTCACATGCAAGCCTGAGTGTAGAATCGATAGGAAACAGCTAAGTAAATAGGGTATTTCTTTTGGAAATGAGAGAGGGCCAGGATAACCCCGCTTCCAATGTTAAACAGCAACTCAGGAAACTTCCATTTTTGCAAGATCTTTTATTTGTAGCCTGAAGCAGGATTTTCACACATAGTGCCAAGACATACTTAGCCTAGCCTGGTCTATTTGTATGAGAGATGAATAGCAAGTGATTTGCAAGTACTCAGCAATAAGGTACAAAAACTTAGAATGATTTACTTCTTGAATGTCAATAAGAAGGGATTCAAGTTGATCCTAATTACCTGTTCCCACTCATCCACTTGCATGGAAAGGGAGGGAAAGAAGTAGAGTCAGATTACAGGGATTAATTACACACAGCCTGCTGCCTTTCTCATCTACTCTGCAGCCCATACTGAGAAATCACAAATGATGTGGAGTGCTGGCTAACCTGAGCAGGCCAAAGGATTTTATTCATCATGGGAACTAAAGCACAAAATCAACCAAGAACCACGTGGCTCAGAAGTCTCCCAACCTGAATGGATGAGATGAATTATCACTGCTTCCTTTTCTTTCCCTCCTCTGAGCTCCCCCATGCTGCCACATGCTTTGCCACGACCATGGCACTTTTTCTCTTTCCTTCCATCCCTATTGTCTGTTATTCACTTCTATTATTTGTGATAAAGAATGCATTTAACCAATGATCTTATAATGTGAGAAGACAAATAGGGGTGTAGACCATCTGATAACTTCAACTGTCAGCAAAGTCAGTAGCTACCCTTTAGTTATCTATCTTGTATTCCACCCATCACTCTCAGTGGTACCTGACGCTATGGAGGATGGGGAAGAATAACTCTGAATGTTGGAAAACATTTTGTAAGCTG
The DNA here is from genome assembly GCF_000327345.1 of Myotis davidii. Lineage (NCBI taxonomy): Eukaryota > Metazoa > Chordata > Mammalia > Chiroptera > Vespertilionidae > Myotis > Myotis davidii. The sequence goes on from NW_006283770.1 coordinate 6,963,018, forward strand.
TGATAAATATTTTGAGAGAAATGTGAAATTTATTAAGCTGTGGCTATTTGGTAGTGTGGCCACACCTTTCAGTTTATCTAGAAGACTCAGTTTTTCTGCCTATTGTCCTGGCTTAGTTATTCAATAGCACCCTTTTTCACACTCAGGAACGACTCTGTTTGAATAAAAAATATATCCTATGCAGTAATGAGGACGGTGTCTCTTAGGTTCAAGTCTTGGTTCCAGACTTTTTTGGCCAGATGACCCTGGGCAAGCTTCTTAGTCACTCTAAATATTAGTTTTCTCAATTGTGTAGTAGGGATAAAAACAGAGCTTGCATCATTGTGAGTATTAAATAAATACTCATACATAAAGCATTTAGAATAGCACCTGGTATGCAGAAATAGCCATAATTATTACTATCATTTAATATACAGATCATGCATTACCTACTCTAAGAACCTTCCTTAAATCTGTTCCCAACCCCAAAACATACCTCCAGACCAGGTCATTACTACACACACACACACATACACATACACACACACACACACACACACACCAAAGAGTCAAGCTTTAAAGCCCATGAACTGCCAACATTAAAAAATACCAAGTTTCCCTTACCCTCTTTACCTAAAAATATTTAGGTTATGCTGCAAGCTGCCTTTAAAAAACAATTAAATAAGAGTTACATTTCTGAAAATATGCATAAATGGCCTCAGCCTTAAACACATAGTTAAAGCATTTGGCACAGTGTGTGACATATACCAGACAGTCCATAAAGTGTTGGCTTTGTAGTAATGCCGTCCTATATAATAAAAGGGTAATATGCAAATTGACCCTATCAGCAGAATGACTGTTCCCTATGACATGCACTGACCACCAGGGGGCAGATGCTCAATGCAGAAGCTGCCCCCTGGTGGTCAGTGCACTCCCACAGAAGGAGCTCCACTCAGCCACAAGCCAGGCTGATGGCTGCGAGTTGTGAGTGCAGTGGCGGTGGCAGGACCCTCTCCAGCACTAAGGATGTCCAACTGCGGCTTAGGCCTGCTTCCTGCCAGGAGTGGGCCTGAGGTGTCAGTCGGACATCCCCCAAGGGCTCTCGGGCTGCCAGAGGGATGTCTGACTGCCAGCTCAGGCCTGATCCCCCTGGGGAGCTGGCCTAAGCCGGCAGGTGGACATCTCCCAAGGGGTCCTGGACTGCAAGGGGGCTGAGGGACCTCCCCTCTCCCCCCAGTGCACAAATCTGTGCACCAGGCCCCTCTAGTATGTATATATATGTGTGTGTGTGTGTATATACACACACACACACACACACACACACACACACACACTAGAGGCCCGTGAGCTAACAAGCCTAGGCAACCCTTTGGTCTACTGATCTGGAATTCTCCTGGGGAACTGCTACTAGTTAAAATTTAATAACCCAGAATCTAGAATTTAAAATTTAGAAGGAGGTCAGGAGACAGGCTAGATTAGGTATTACTGACCGTATGGGGATCCATAGGTAGGTCTAAAAAATAGCTCAGAGATATACTTTTAAAATGCCCTTGTTGGACTTTCATTCAAAGTAGGGATGGTTGAAAACAAATTTGAAACACAGTTGCTTGGGCCTTTGAAACCAGATCATCATAAAATCCATTTATAAGGTTCAAAGGAAGTTCAAACACATGCATATGTAATTTCAGTTGCCAAAGTCATAAGAAAAATACTTTATTTTCATTGTAGTAAAAATATCTTTCTCAAAAAAGATCAGTGCAAATGCAATTACAAAGCATTAAGGGAGATTGATCTAATTTAAAGAAAAATTAGTAGAGGAGACTAAGGAGGAAACATGGGAAACCCAGCTGCAGGCCCCGCAGCCCCAGAAGAGTAAGCACTGCATTACTGAATTCAACACAGGGCACTTCCATTTGGACCCCAAGAAATACCTTACAGCAACAAGGTAAGTTTCTTGAGGAAAAAGTGACAGCAGCATCCTGACTCAGAAATGGAAAGGAGCCAAAACCTCAGTGGTTTTAGCCTGTAAAGCAAAGGCTAAAAGAATAAAACTGTCTGCCCATGAGTTGGAAGAAATTCATGTAAATATCCAAAAATAGAGAAAATCCATATAGCATTAACAATGTTAATAATTCGTGGAAGTGTTAAGTGAAAAAAGCGATTCATTAAATGTTCTATCATGTTTTTTTGTTTTGTTTCTTTTAAACAAGGGTATGTTTATTTTGTGCATGGAAAACAATAAAAGTATACATATCAATTAGTAATTATCTCTGGAATCAATTAATATCTATATATACATATAAATATACATACCAAAAAAGTGACTGCATAGGTAAACCCTACACACACACACACACACACACACACACACGGAAAAATTAACAGTTATCTCTGGGTGGGGCTACACAGATAAAATTTGCTATCTTCTTTCTGTATATTTATATCCACACAAATTCCACGGCAAGCATGTACTTTTTTATAATCATAAACATACATCTACAATAGTGGGGCTAAAAAGTGTATCTTTTAGTTAGGACCCCATACAAACTTTAATAAGATAATCCTATTAGTAGGATGAAGAAATATAGAAAAATGATGTTTCAGAATATCAGCAAAAATTCTAGAGAAGACTATAAGGTCAAGGTTGGATATGTTTGTATACACTGATTAAAAATGACCTAATCCAGCCGAAACCGGTTTGGCTCAGTGGATAGAGCGTCGGCTTGCGGACTGAAAGGTCCCAGGTTCGATTCCGGTCAAGGGCGTGTACCTGGGTTGCGGGCACATCCCCAGTAGGAGATGTGCAGGAGGCGGCTGATCGATGTTTCTCTCTCATCGATGTTTCTGACTCTCTATCTCTCTCCTTTCCTCTCTGTAAAAAATCAATAAAATATTTTTTTTAAAAAATGACCTAATCCAAATCCTGACCATGGGGCTGACCCAACCTGCAGTGTGGTCTCTCAAAAGCATGCATGTGACCAAATCTGCTATGTTTATCATTTTGGTCAATGATTTACATGGACTTCTACATATATTAACCAGATATAGAGATGACATATTACATGTTAGTAAGGACAAATGTATTAGAAAAGAGAATTTACATCCTAAAGGATCCTAACAGGCCAGGAGGATGGAGATGAGTGCCACAGAAGGCACTGATACTTGGATAAGTATAATTTTTTATCATTTACATCTTTAAAAAACAATGGCACGTATTTTACACACATACTTTCAACAATATATTTAATTAAGCTTAGAAAATGCATACAGCAAATTAAAAAGACAATTTTATATATTAGGTAAACGTGACAGAAACCAAATTTAATTTGTTTGGGGTAAAAATAGCAATACATTGTTTCATAGAACTGTCACACATAAGAGTGGATCTGCTTTCAGTCCTTATTGGATTTCAAGTGATGTCTTCACAGTGTTTGTTCTATCTCTATCTCTATCTCATCTTTGTTTGCCTCTGTTTCTATTCGAATGTCAGCCAATTCTCTTATCACAGCATCACAGACAAGCAATGTGGGAGAAAAACATGTGGAAGAAAATATGGCCACCAATGGCTGGAAGCCCACCCCTTTGCAATCATGAACCAAAAGGAAATAAGTTTTTCCAGCATCTCCAATGAGATGATTTGGGCTTATTCTAATTGGCCTCTCTTGAATCAAATGCCCACCCATGTGTTCAAGGTGATCAAAAGAATTATCATTGAATGTCCCACTAAGTAAAAATGGAGTAAGGGAGGGGTTCTCCAAAGATAATAGAAAAAAGGAGATGAAAAAGTGTACTCACAGAATAAAACTTCAATTAGCATTGCTCACCACATAATAGAAAGTTATAAAGCAGATCTTATAATTTAATGTTAAAAGAAATATGGGTATGAGATGAGTCACATCAACGGTAATAGCAGCAACAGAAAAGCATAACATATAGTCCTGCATAGTTATTATGTGTGAGCCAAATTGTAGCTGCAAGCTCCTAACAGTCAAGGGAAGAGAAAAACACAGACAATTGCCAGATACACAAAATCACAAATAAGAACAAGCCATTCTCTAGAGAGAGCTTCATCTTCTCTTCATTTTGATACTGAAACAAAAAAAAAATTCTCTTAAATCTTCAGAATAAAAAAGGAGAACACTCTATGTGGTACTCGAAATCACATCCTTAACAACACCCCTTCAACAGAAATCACACATTTCTCTTGGTTGTTCCCTATTACATTCCTCAGTATTGGTTAGAAAACCAAATGGCACTTAACAAAAGCAGCTCAAAGGGAGGGGTGGGTGGGGGAGGGAGCAAGCACCAAGGTCCCAATAGACTTTGCTCCAATGATCTGGCAAGATTAAAAGGTATAAATTTAGAGCATTTGGAATGATAAATAGACTGAATATCGTTCAGGCAATCCTGAGTTTTTGATAAGGATTTTATAATAGTAGTGTCAAGGTCTTATCTTGCACCAGAATTCAGAGAGCAGCTCTACTGCATCACCAATAGAGAATTGAATCATATGCTCTGACAAATATCCTGGAAGAAGGCAGCAATAAAGTCCTCTGGCAGGACTTAGAGTTTATCTAATGCAAATGCCCGAATGAGCACCTGACCTCTGCACAAAACAATTCTCTGCCTGTTTCACCAAATAAGAAAGATGAGTCATTAAAAATATGCACAATTTTACAAGTTCATGGCCATGAGGTCTGACAGAAGCACTTGAGGAAAAATACTTAGAAGCATTCACTGACCACAGGTTCAATTGGAATCAGGAGCTAAGAGATTTTAGGAAAATTTAAGAGGATTACAGTATCTAAAACAAGGCGGGAAAACGTCAAACTCAATAGACAATAATATGGTGGGTACCACTGAGCAGAGCTGAAAATACATAAATTGCAGCATGATAATGGATGAGTCACTACAATGGTGAGGAAAGTAAAAATTTTGTTGGATGAGAAATGAATGGAAACAATGGGGAAAACCTAAATTTAAAGAAAACAAAGATACAAAAAGGAAGGAGGGTATGATAGCTATCTTCAATGACTTAACAAATTGGACCCTAAGGAATAGAGCTAGCATCAGCATGTCTGGGTCATGATGAGACACTATTACTTAATTCAATATAAAAGGGAAGAAGGTTTGAATGGTCAGAGATAGCCAAAGATGAAATGCAGTGCCTGGGGAGATCATAAATTCCATGTCACTACGATTCTTAAGGCAGAGAATGGATGGTCATTTGTCAGAGATGACCTTTTAATTTCCTTCTACCACAGAGATTTTTATGGCTTTAGGAACCCATTCATTTATCACTTATAAATACTTATTAAACACCAATTGTGTTCTTAGACATTTTTCTACATATTAAGCACCTAGCATGGAAAAAGACTGATATAATCTTAAGTGTTAAAATATAAAGGGGAAATAGGCAATAAATATTAAGCAAGCAAGTGAGCTATACCATTACAGATTTTGATGAATACTCTAAAGGAAATGACATAGGATAATGTAAAGTAACTATGGTGGGGTCAGCGGTGGGAGAAAGTATAATTTGAGCTATTTTAGGTAGCAAAAAAAGGGGGGGATATTTTAAAAGGGTGATTTTAAAATGAAATCTAAAGAATGAGAAAGAAAAAGCCATGAGAAGTTCTGGGCATAAGAGTCTTCTAGCAGAGAAAATAGCCAGTGGAAATGCCCTGAAGAAAGAAAGAGCTCAACTTATCCAAGGAATAAAAAGAAGACCAGTGCTACTGGGGAATATGGAGTATGGGAGAAAACTTGTACTCTAGAAGGTCAAAGGCAAGAAGGAACATGTAGCATCTTTGAGGGCATCTTTCAATTGCCAACCTCACCACTGAGTCATTCCCTCCTCCCTAACAATATCCTAAATTTTGGATTGTTGGTGTTTAACAAGAACCCACTCTAGGAGGAAGCCTTGACTGGTTTAAGCCAAACACAATGCTCCACCCCATTGCCTACAGTTACTGTGGAACAGCATGAGACCCAAGTCAGGTCTATTCAGGCCAACAATTAATCCCAGCACTTTTGTTTGAATTGTTCCAGGAGTATAATCTCTCTTCTTAGGAGTTAAAACTAAACAACATGTTGCTGTTCGCAGACATTCTCAGACCACAGAGTGAGGCTGCGCCTGAGATTGCAGCAATACTGCATAATTAAAACCAAGAAATGACGTAAAAGAAAACTGGTCATGATATCATTGATTCACTGCATCCACCCTCTCCCCAAATCAGTCTTCACCTGGACTTCTCAGTGTTTGATTCAATACATTTCCTTTGTTACTTAAGTCAGTTTGATTTGTTTCCTACTACTTATATATACAAAAAAAATGCCCAATTAATATACAATGTGAGGGGCTGCAATGCTATCCTATGAACAAGGGAAGATATTGGAAACGTTTAACCTTCAAACAGACATGATTTTATTAACACTTTGTGTGTTGTTGTTGTTTTTAAACTACTCTGAAAGTCCTTGTATTTTATAATAAGAAGTCATTCTTTTTACATTCACTGGCCAACTGATATGTTTCACTTACTCCATCAAGATTTGAGATATAAATTTTGAAGTCATCAGCATAAATAAAAAGTACTTGAAAATAGTGGTTTGTCACCATCTTTAAGAGATCACCATGACAAGGACGTCCCCACTACTAATCTAAGAAATAAACATATTCCAGGCCATAGACCTCAGCAGTTTGGAATGAAGGACAGAAAACATAGGGGAAGGGTCTGCCTCTGACAATGGCACCAAGAAGCCATCAGCTGGGAAATAATGCCATGTTTTCTGAAGTCAACCTTTGAAAATTAGTAACAACAGACAACTCAACACAAATAGTGAGACATGCTTTATCTTTGGGATGCTATGAATCAAAAGGACTTTTATGGTAAATTGCTTAAAATAAATAATCAAGGCTATATGAGAAATCAGTGAGAGAACAAATGAAGTGAACAGAAGTAAGAAAATAAAAAAGCTCCCAGTGAGGAATGTTTGTGAAACATAAAATCATCCAGAGAAGCGTCAAGTGATAAGACATAGGTATGATTCTACTTGCATCCAGAGTAAATCTCTTTAAAATGAGGAACAAGCCAGAGGATTTTTCTCTTTCCATGCAAGAATGCATAACAACAGAACATTCTGAATGCTCCAAAGAACTGTATTTTTTTTTACCATACCCTATTTTCTAAAGCCAAAATCATGAATGCACTTGTATAATACCATAATTTCTTTCAGAAGCGGGGCCAGTGGAGCATTTTGGATAAGAGATTAAAAGTGTGGTATCTAGTGTATGCGGTCTAACAGGTGAAAGCAGGATTTGCCCAGTGCAGGTGACTTTGGCTAAGCAGGTTGATGAAGAAACCCTCCCTCAGTTATCTAGTACCTGAGATGGGCATACAAACTCTCATATTAGCTCATAGAGGTGGAGCAGAAATATCACATGTAAAATTCTGAGACTCACACAATTGTCCTAGTATCCAATAAAACTCTGTTACTTTAGCCCTTTTAGCTTCTTACATTTCATAAAGTATTTAAGCAACCTTGTTTCACAACCTCTTACAAAGTAGAGCAAGCATGTCAAACTTGCGGCCAGTGGGTCACATGACTCAAGGCATGTGGCCAGCTGGCCATGAGTTTGACATGCTTGAAGTAGAGTGTGGAGAAAATAATGGAAAAAGCCCACTAATAAAAATTATTTATAATTTACATCTACTTGAAATAAGCCATGGTGTTAGTCTGCTAGGACTGCCATAACAACATACCACATACGGGTGGTTTAAATAACAGAAATTTACTTTCTTACAGTTCTGGAGGCTGGAAGTCCAAGATCAAGGTGCTTGCAGGTTTATTTTCTCAAGAAGCCTCTCTCTGGCTTATAAATGACTACCTTCTCTCTATGTCCTCAGATGGCCTTTTCTCTATGAGTATGCACTTCTGTGTCTCCTCCTTTTCTTATAAGGATAGTAATCCTATCAGATTAGTGCTTCATTAAACCTTAGTCAGCTCCTTAAAGGCCCTATCTCCAAATGTAGTCATGTTGAGGGTTGGGGCTTCAACTTAGGAATTTGGCAGGGGACACAATTCAGTCCATAATAGTCACCAAGCTTTAAATGTCTATCTTTTAAATAAAAGCTCACAAATCCATCTTCAATGCCCTTGATTTACTTCTGGCCATGACTGTCCTTTAAGACCATCTTTCTTCAGACAACCATCCCTCCCATCATCCTCAAAAAGATAGCTAAAGCACTGTGATTTAAACTCAACTGTCCAGGATGAGGTATAAGCTTCTAGCGTGATGAATGAGGCCCTGTATGATCTGAGTGCTCCTGTCTCCCCATCTTCCGGGCCAGCCACTTCTCCTTGATGCCACATACTCCTCTCAGACCAGCTTACCTGAAATTCCCTCACATTTTCCCCTGACCCCTGTGCTTGGACTACCTTTCCCCATACCTCAAGCACCTTGTCTTTTTTTCAGTACTAGGCACCAGTGTCATCAACTAAGTAAAGTCTCACTGTCCCCTAGACAGAGTGAATCCTTCCTGTCTCCATATATTCTCTTCAAATTACGCCAATATCCATTATTATACTTTAGCATTATGACATGTTTCCCTTCCTGGACTATAAACATCTTGGTTACATAGCAGCTACAATTTATGCCTTTCTGCATCTTCATGACTCAATGAAACTGTTGAATGAATTATTCAAAATACACAATTATACAAAGTACATATCACACAAATTCCTAAATTAGTGGATGTTTTCCACAGTACTCAAAAGGTGGCAAATATATAGTCTTTGCCTCTGCTCATTCTTTGGATAAGATTCTGCAATGTCTAACAGGCTCAAGATCTTGAAGGTCAGACTCTACCAATTTCACTGAAATACTAATCCTAAGCATAATGGATTCTTGGGGATATTGCTTCCTGCTTTTTCTCATGGCATAGGAACTATCCAGAATCTTAAACATGGTAATATCTACAAAAAGATAAATACACAAACACATTATACCACTCTAAGACAAGCCAGCCAACCAGTAAAATCCATTTCGAAGGGTGATATCTTTAAGTCCATTCAGCTAGTCATCCTCAGTAGATTCCCTGCCCTCTCCTTCTCTCACAGATCTCCATCTCACCCCCAACAAATCCACACTCCACCCATGTCCACCTCCTCTCCATTCAGCTCACACTAAAGCAGAAAAACAAAACAAAGCAAAAATTCCCAGCTAAGTGTGAGATAAAGATTCTCTCCTCAGAGGCAAGCTGGGAGAGGGAAATTTTACTCCTTAAAGCTGCATGATCCAATATACAGCCAAATGTGACTATTCCAAATTGAGATGTGCTACAAGTATAAAGTACATACCCGATTTCAAACTTAGTGGGAAAAAAAGAACATATCTTGTTAATAATTCTACATTAATTTACATGTTGAAATTATAACATTTTGCATACATTAAGTGAAATGTATTGAAATTGATTGTATCAGGTTTTTTTTTTTTTACTTTTTAAAATTTGACTAAGAGAACATTTTAATTACATATGACTCTCACTATGTTTGAAAAGCACTGTCCTATGGAACCTGGGGGAGAGAAGAGTAAAGACATCGACAGTTCTAACGGAGAAAGAGGAAGATCAGGAGAAATAAATAATAACCCAGATGGAAGGGAAGCAGTAAGCCCTTAGGACATCAGCTTTGGTCAGCATCAAACTCTCCTAAGAACAAAGCCTCAGGTCTGCTGACCACAGAAGCAGAGTTTCAGTCAAGCTAAAGGTAACATCTTGACTTCAGTTGTGCTTCAGTCCCTGGCCCTTGAAAACTGAAGGGCCCTATGGAACACACCCTCATGAACCCAGACAGAACAGCACTATGGCTCATAATCAGGACCTACAACAAGCATGTCAAAGTCATGGCCCATGGACCGCATGCCTCATTTATTTGGCCCATGTTAGCCTTTGAGTTTGACATGCTTGACCTACAATGATCAATCACTCACTACCCTGGTCCCAAACAATAGTAGAGCCCACGACCCCAACTCTTTTAGCTATCCTAATTAATGACTTTCCCCGACATAACCTATGCCCTGGAAGCCATTAGGGAGCAGATCTTTGAACATCAGCTACCTGTGATACAGACGTGGCGCCATTTCCTCAACTACTAAACCCTTTCTTTCTTGGCTACAAACCTCTGTTCACATTTGATTTCACTTTGATGAACACAGGCAAACAGACCCTTTAGTCCAGTGACAAGGGCCAGGGAACAGAGTAGAGTGGAAGGGTCTCCAAGATAAGTTGCTCATATTATTATTCCTTATGCCTTTTAGTGTACATATCTTAAATATTTCTAAATAATTTTTAAATTAAAATACTACTAATAAATATGTGTGTGAAGGGTAGGTAGCAAGAGGCTAAAATCAGGTAAAATAGCATATCCAGCCTGGCTGGTGTGGCTCAGTAGTTGAAGGTTGTAGGCTCGATCAATAATTCTCTTTCAACACTGATGTTTCTCTCTCTCTCTCTCTCTCCCTCTCCCTTCCTCTCTGAAATCAATAAAAATATATGAAAAAAATCCACAGCAAATCCATGAAAATTATACATGTTTGAATTAAATAAGTTATTTAAAAACAGTATAGTATGATAAAATAATATTTTGCCCCAAAGTGAGTGCAATAATACACACAAGGAAAAGATGACCTTTCCATCTGTAGCTGAACTAAAAGAGAACATGAATCCGGTAACAAATATTGCAGAAAAAGTAATGTATGTTTCGTCTGTTTCCATAAAAACAGGGTATTAGTCTAGTTCTTTTTGCCTTGAAAAAAAATATCCATTGCTCAAAACTTGCTAAAATATTCATAAATAAATCACTTTCCCTAAAAGCTCCATTATTTCCCTTTAAACAATAGAATAAGAAGATTTCAAATGTTATGATTATATACACACAGATACATGCCAGTTGTAGAATATCAGAAAGATATAAATTGCTAATGGATTCTAGACTTTATCATAGCTGGGAGAATCCTGTCCCCTTGTAACTAGTATTCAGGAACAAAAGGGCACACTATGAAATTAAAACATGCCACACACTGAAAGTGATTTAAAATAAAAACTCCTTCCCATTCTGAACAATTAACCTAGAGAACATGTCAAGATATTTACAAATAGCAAACGTTCGGAACAATGCCCAGGCATTTGTGACAGGATCTAAAGAAATATTAGCTGAGAAAAATGCCTTCCAACCAGGAATAGAAAATAGTCCCCAGCAGAAGATACGCAGCATTTCCCACACATACAATACTGTAGTTTTTGACACTTTCCCCAAAAGTTTTCACCTGTCCTCAATTTTAAAAGGGAGAGGCAGACTTAGATATACCTTCTTGGTATTCTCTGAAGAGATAAATTTGCTTGTTCTTAATATGGCAGCAAAAGACAGAATCTCATTGTTCTTTGTTTTACATGCAGATTAGCTAACAGGACAATAGATGCCTGGAGAAACTGCTAAAACCTTTAGGAATCATTGGGCTCTGATCGTTAAGTCTTGGGACATCATCCAGTCTTGAGAGATGACCACAGTTAGGGCAGATGAAGAGGGTCTGAGTTCTAAAACTAGAAACAGTATGTGGCTCAGGTAGAAGGGATACTATGATAAGCAATGAGAGAATGAATTGGTGGGGCTAGGCTTAACTTTTGTGTTTAAAGATGCTTAGCAGCTAAGCATCTTTAATGTTGACAATTATGTCAAGAATGCTTATAGGCAGAGCACCACCTAGCACTATAGATACCTAAGGGACAGATACCTTCCTCCCCCCACACTAGGATAGCTAAAGCATGTGGCTTCAGCAGAGACAATTACATGCCCTCTCTCGGGGACTTTAGCTCTCGGGTAGTAAAGCCAAGGAATTGGCCAGTTAGAACTATTCACTGCAGAAGAAATTTAGGTTTGAGACTTCAGTGGCAAGATTCTGATTATCCAGGTTTGGCAAAATCAGACATTCAGTTGTAAGTATGCAAGTGCAATAGTTCCATCCACAGCATCATAATCAGCCACTCCTAAAGCAATATCACCTATGTGCGCTTACTCCCTTGATTCATATCTCCCATCTACCCATTCACACGTCCTTTTAATACATTTCTTTTCTGCTTAAATTAATCATAGTTAGGTCTATTAACTTCACGCCATTGGAGAACTGAGAAGGATGGATGCATGGAGATCTAAGAAGGCAGCTTCAAGGAATCTGGTCACAAGCAAAAGGAATCAAAGTCTAGGAACTCAGAGTGACTGGTAAGAATGAGGCAGGGGCTCAGCTCATGAGGACACAGAGTACTTGATAAGTTATTGAGATGGAGACACTGGCAGAGAAACCAGGTCCCAACTCCAACAGAGCTGTGAGAGCCAGGCTCTTGGTCTCAAGAAAAAAGGCATTAGGTATTAAAAAGAAGAAAAAAAACTATATATTTTTTGCAGATAAAAAATATGAAAGAAAGGCATTAGAACCGAGGCATGAGGTCAAAGCCAAACCAGCCACGTTGTGCATGGTATGTTGAGCACACACACGAGTAAACAACACCATAATGTGCCCTTGGACAAGTCAATCAACCTCTCAATTCCTCCATTTCTTAGTCTGTCAATATGTTCCTACCCATATGCCCTAATTCAGAAAACAAATGAGATCATATACATGAAAACACAAAGTTTTATGAAAGAAGCAAAACACTCCTAGATAACAAGGATGTATTACTATTTAATAAGTAAATATGAATTGAATAAAGGCATCTAAACCAGAAAGTGCATGCCCACTCAGTCCCTTCATAAATGCAGGAAGTTTGAATGAAATGTTAGATATGATATGAAGACTGAAAAAATATTTTCTAAATACAGAAAAAAACACACAACTATGCCATGGTAGGATGGGTTCATTTACTATGGAGATGTGTTCATCTACTATGGATAGCCTGAGAAAGCATATGAGGAGACTAAGAACAAAGATGAAAATATGAAATGTCAAGGTGTGAGAATCACATATAGCATTCAAGTAATTATGCATTGGCATAACGTATAATTAGAAAATTAACAGTAGATGACACTCATATGGGATGCCCAGGCTCTGTTTTTAAACACTAATTTAATCCTTACAATTCATTTAATCTTTACAACTATACCATATGGTGAAACTACTGTTACATTCATTTTAGAGTTAAGAAAACTGAGGCATGGAGAGGTCAAACAACTTGTCCAAGGCCATACAGCTGAAGAGGGGTTTCAGGTAGAATTTGTACCCCAGCAACCAGGCTCCAGAGTTGATGTTCTAAATTACTACATTGTATTGCTTCTTGAAGAAGATAAAATGTTATTGAAGCACAAGGACATCAGAAACATGAATTCAAAATTCAACAACCAACATATATAATCAATTTAAGATTGCAGTTTTCACTGAAGGCCGAGACAATTTGCTTTCCCATGCCTCAGCAAGAACTGTTATGCAAAGACAGATAAAGATAAGTGCATGCACTCTGTCAATCGTCAATGTGCAATTCTCAAAAATGCAAAGCTGATGATAAACATGTTAATCATTCAACACATATCAGGTACCTGCTTTCATACACAATGCTTATTGTAATATGCTTGCATCATTTTCCATTACAAATAAATATAGCTAATACTACATGTTCTATTTATGTGAGGAGGAAAATGAAATCCTGTAGAGATATTTATATTGATGAGTCAGCAAGGACAAGCATAATACCAAAGGCAAATATTTCAAAGATGCTGGGAATTTTTCTTTTTTTAAATTCAGCCTATGTTAGTAACTATCCCAATGATTTTACCCCAGCTCTCAGCATTATCCTAAATCATTTCAATGTCCCTGTAAAGTACCCACTAACCACTGTATATTCAAAGCATTTTTCAATATATATTTTTTAATCCTCGCCCAAGGATATGTTTATTGATTTGAGAGAGAGAGAGAGAGAAAGAGAGAGAGAGAGAGAGAATGAGAGAAAGAGAGAGAAAGAAAGAGAGTTGAAAAAAGGAGTTAAATATCGATGTGAGAGAGAAACATAGATCGGTTGCCTCCTGTAACTGCACTGACCAGGGAAACTGAACCTACAACCTAGGTATGTGCCATGACCAGTAATGGCACCCAAGACCTTTGTGATGCACAGAATGATGCTCCAACCAACCCCCTGGCTGGGGCAACATTTTGATCTCTTCAAGTATAATAATCTTCAATTCCTTTCCATGTCAGTGTCTTTTCATAATCATCTCCTGGGTACTGTTTGGATCTTGGAGTGATCCTTATCAGGAATCTTAAATTCCAATACTCTGGCCCCTGATCACAAATTCCCTCCTCCCAGGTCTCCCCCTTCAATTGTTCTGCTACACGTGTTCTTCAAACTATGTTCCCTGGTCCCATCCCTTTTCTAGCCATCTAGCCTGGATAAGCTCCATAGTCCAGCACATAAATTCCAGTCTCTCCACATGACACACTTCCATGGCCCCAGCCAGTCTCAGTCCTACATTCAGCCTCTTCTACCTGGGCAACAGCAACTGGGCATGCTGGAGAAAGGTCCTTTCCTGAGGAAGACTGACTTTGCTCAAAATTTAAGCTTTCTCATTTCATCAGGATCTTCAACACTTCTAATTAAATTTTTAAAATAATTCCTTTTAGGAAGCTTCCTTTCCCATATCTTCAGTCACATTCTCACTCTCCTCAAATATTTACCTTCCTTTATTTTCAGCAAATGCTTTCAGTGCCAATAGGCCCCATTAATAAGTGGCCAGTAGCAGTAAACTCCCTCTGTCTCCTGCATTCTGTCCAACTACAGACATCCATCTCTTTGAGGTACCCATAATTCCTCCTTCTCTACTGATTCTCAGGGTGAAGCAACCCTGTTCTACTCAAGGCTGCATTTCCTATGTGGACTCGATCATCTATGGACTATTCAAACCTGGCCTCTAAACTGTTACTGAAACTTGTCTTCATCTAAAGGCAGGCCCAAGTCTCTCCCAATCTAATCAATCTCAATATCTCCTCCCTATCCCCATATCTCTCTCTTGCTACCATCCATTCTCTCATTTCCTTGTACCCAAGCTCTCTGAAAAAATCAATTTACACTTGCTGTCTTCAATTGCTAATAACCCACTTACCCTTTAATAAGTCCCCAGCTCTTCCCTGGCAAGGGTCACAATTCATACCTAAATGCTAACCTGAGGGACAGTTTACAACAGTGTTACTTGACTCTCAGTGCCCTGTTCCCTCCTCCTTGAAATTGTTGTCTCTTTTAATTCAAAGACACCACTTTCCTGGTGTTTTCCCTACCTCTTAACTACTTTTCAGTTTCTTTCTTCTTAAATTCCTTAAAGGTTGACTGTCCTGAGTTCTATTCTGTGTTTTCTCCAAAGTTCAGTTTATATATTTTCCCATTTTTAAGTATGGCTCTTGTTTTGACAACATTAAAACACATATCTCCATGACCAGTGCTTTAAAGTTCCAAACACATCCATTTACCCAACGCCTAGTCATTTCTATAATAGTTTCTAAAATTACCTTTACCCAACCTGTCCAAATTCAACAAATGATCTGTCCCACTCCTGCCTGGTTTATTCCATGTCATCCTGCAAAGCTCTCCCTCCAAGATTACATATTATCCTCCCTCCAGGAAGCTGTTCTTCAGTTCCTTCTCTCTTCCTTCATTAATCTCTCTCTCCCCTTGACTAGTTAAGAAATTTGTATATTTTTTATGTTTTTGCCCTGATCACCTTGAAAGAGAATCTATATTTTTACATGTATGCCTCCCCCACTGGGCATGTGCTTCTTAAGGGAAGAAACTGTGGCTTCTCCAATCTCTAGTTCCTCAGAACTTAGCATAATGTCTCATAGATAAGAATCATTCAATAAATGTTTGATGGATTGCATTGAATTGGATTTCACAGCTCAGTTTTGCTTTTCAGAGATAGCTGCAAAGATCAATTTCCCTTGCCACAACAAGTCCTGGACCAATCATCTTTCAACCCATAGTCAATGCCCCGACCTACCAACGTGAGAAAATACGCATGCATTTGGTTTTCATCATCAAAAATTTCAGCAGATCTAGAAATGGTGTCTTGAAAATAATCAACCTCCCACCTCCCCCAGAAAGGAGAGGTAGAAGTTCATTAAGCAGTCTTTAGTAAAGACTAACATATTACCCACAACTGGTCTCAGCTCAAGCAAACCTTTCGGCACCAGCCACAGGGCCATATGGTTTCTTACTCGGGCAATCTAATCCCATTTTCACAGCTCTTTTCATCTTGTCCACTAACTGGGAAGATGGAAAGAACCATGAGTTTTGTCACACATGAAATCTTTAACGCTGCCCATAGCATGGTTTTCAATCCTCTAAAAAGACTTTATAAATCAATGGCTACCTCCAGGAGTTGGAAGTAGAATTTCAATGGGGTAAGAATTCTTTCTCACCAGCTAAAGAAAGAGAGCAGTAGGAAGAGTACAGACTTTGGAGTCATATAATCCTAGATCCACCTCTTATTAGTGGTATAACCTTGAGAAACTGACATTAATCTCTGAGCTTCATATTGTCTCACTGGTAAAATGAAAATCACATCTACATTATTGATTTATAATACTTATAACTCAGATAATGAAGGTGATATAGTAAATTAAATTGTCTAGCAAAGTATCAGGTACATTCTGGGTACCAAATAAGTGATATTTCCTTTCATTTCCCTTATTCTATCTCTTTCCCAAAAGCCCTAATAAGGATGAAGTACATGTTCACTGCAGTATCCCCAATGTCAAGTAGGGTGCTGGGTACAGAGCAAGTCCTCAATAACTATTGATTTAATGCTGGGAAGGGGAACATCTGGCCCATGGGCCATATAAGGCCCATGAAATCATTTGGTATGATCCTGCTAAGCATTAGAGGTGAGTTAATTAGATGTTTGACCAACTATAGCAGGCTAATTTTTAAGTTGATAATTTTGTTTGGCCCTCGAATAATGTTATAAATATGCAAATGACTCTTGGCAGAAAAAAGGTTCTCAACCCCTGATTTAATGAAATAAATTTTCTGACAAGTCTCTTCTACCAAAACATATTTTAAGTTTTTCTCAATCACGTTAATGCACACTCTCTCTCTTTCTACCAATCCACAACTCACATACACTCACACATGGAAGCGCGCACACACAAAAAACATTAACTCATACATAAAACCTCAAACCAAGCTTTTCATTTATGTGAGCTTGTCTGTCGACCCCAGATGGGCTTAATGAATGGTCCATCTGGTTATATCAGAAACATCTATTTAACACACTAGCAATTTTATGATTTATAAAATACCTGATAAAAACACAATTGTATCTCAAATGCCTGGACTAAAATCCATCTTCTCTGAGAAGGTTAAGGGGAACATAAAAAGTCCTAACCTAGGTGCCATCTGCATCAACAGGAAGAAGGCAGCTCATGAATTTCAGAAAAAACAGTTGAGAAAGGTCATTCTAAGGGGCTAAATGACGATATAAATGAAGATTATAAAAAACACATCTCAACTGAGATCACACTTTTCTGTGGAAAAGTCTATGTAAATACTAGTACAGAAAAACAGGGAACCCATTGAGACCAAAGTATTGAAATTGTGCAGGATATAATTAGGTGAAAGCTCATGGGAATAGACAGCTTAAAAAAAGAACACAACAATATAACGTACTTTGTGGCTGAAATATTTCATTCTCATGCTCATTCTTGAAAGGGAAAAATCCTTATAATTTCTTCTTTGCCTATTTTCCTTTGATTAAAAAGAAATGCATTTGAGGAAATTCTGATTCGAAGGCCCATCTTCCCAACAGTCAAGTGCACGGACAAAAGTTGGGTTTGAGCCTTCATAAGATGGAAATGCTAATAGCTTAACAGCTGAGAGTCCATAGTATTATCATGGCTCATCAAGGTCAATAATATTATCACAAGCCAAGTTCTGTCCTTTCCTTCCTCCAACTCCCAACATGCTCAGAACCTTTCTGACAACAAATAAATAAATAAATAAATAAATACATACATACATACAGACTGAACTTTTCAAAAATGTAGTCTGTAACCATGTCTCTCAGCCAAAATTGCAGTCATATTTGCTGGTTCAGTACTTAGTATGCACCTCGTTTTGAGCAATGGAGTTGGAACTTTAATCAATGTCAAGCAAAAACTTACCACCTGTCAAATGGCCACACTGGGGAAAGCAGGCAGAGATGAGGGGTGGTGAGGGCGAATTGGGATCAGGAAATAGATTAAAAGTATAAATTCTCTCAATCACACAGATGCTACCTTTGCTGGACAATAAGTGTTTTGTGTAAACAGAGAGCTGTCAACACCCTCCACCCACTGCCTTCCTTTGCTGGAAAACATGAAATTGTGACAAGAAACAGCAGGCATTAGAAACAGGCCTGCCATGTCCTTCAGGAGTGGTCTAAACACTCTATTTGCAAGAGCATGAAATCAGGCACTTCACCTCCAAGGAGCACTGATGTCCACACAGACTTCAACACTGTCAGCCACCGTTCCCAGGAGATCAGGGAGAGGCAACAGATTTCTGTTTATTTGGAAGAAAGAAATCAGACAGGCCTAATGGATGGAGGAAGATGTTCCAATAAAGGGACACTGAGAGTCCTCCCTTTGTGCACCACTTTAACCTGGAGTGGATGTGAAGCTACTAATGCGCTTGATTTTTGACAACGCATTTAGTAACAGTGATTCCCCATTTAACTGATACAGAAAGTAGGATTCACAAGTTAAGCAAATTCATCAAGATTTTGTCACCATCCTATAACTTGTTCAAGGGCTTGCTCTTTGCTAGCCACTGTGCTAAGAAATTTTATAGACATTATTTCATTTAATCCTTAAAGTAAGCATATGAGACTGAGATATTATTGACATTCCAAATTTTAGATGTGGAAATCAGGACTGAGAGAGGTAAAGAAATAAAACTGAGGTCATTACACATGATGGATGGCTGAAGTAGTCTGCAGGATCCACTTAAAATTCACACATGTATACCAAAACACACATCACATCACTTATAGCCACACATACATGCTACACACACCCACAGGAGACACACACACATGCACCCCACAAAAACCCACATCCCACTTACACCACACACATCTCCACACCATGCATACCTTGTACACACAACACACATATCAACACATCACACACATACCAGACACACCACCTGCACCACACACATCGCATGCACTGTGCACTCACACCATGGATACCTACTACATACACACCCTTATCCCCCACAAACATTCCACACAAAGCATACAAATGCGCCATGCACATACACTACTCCACGTACACACTGTCACACCACACATACCTTATACATGTACTACATGCATGCCCTCACACTACAACATATACCATATACATGTTCATGCACACATGCTACCATATACACACACCACACACCTGCTTGCAGGTTGCTATCACAAGTCCCTGGGATGCCACCTCTACTCCTCTCTCTGAGGTGACTCTATAACTTGGTAAAGGACCACAGTTATCAAATAAAAGGCAAATAGAAATGTGTTAGTCCAAACAAAGCAACTATGCCAAAGCAGCAAGTATGTCCCTATAGATCAGGGATACACAACCAAGCTGCATGGCTGGGCCACATGGTATTCCGCCTGTGCTTTAGGAAAAATACCTAAGTCTAGGTCTCATTCTAGACCAGGGGTGGGCAAACTTTTTGACTCGAGGGCCACAATGGGTTCTTAAACTGGACCGGAGGGCTGGAACAAAAGCATGGATGGAGTGTTTGTGTGAACTAATATAAATTCAAAGTAAACATCATTACATAAAAGGGTACGGTCTTTTTTTCAATAGTTTTATTCATTTCAAACAGACCGGATCCAGCCCGCGGGCCGTAGTTTGCCCACGGCTGTTCTAGACTGATTAAATCTGAAATCTCTGGGTAGGAAGATGGGTCCTCGGTCTCAGCATCTTAGAAAGCACCCACCCCAGATGATTCAAACGTGCAGCCAGGGGACACTCTGAGTGGCAGCCTTCAGCTCACCTATAGCCATAAAACCAAACCAACCAGGAAGCTTCTATAGTCACCAGGTCCAAGCCTGAGGCTCCTCTGCCCCTATACCAGCCTAGGAAGCCCCTCCCTTGGCTGCAGTTTTGCTAAGTGATGCTTGACAACTGTGCAGCCACAATTAGATAACAGCAAAGCCAAGGTCAGCCCCTGACAGTATACAGATCCATCTCTGCTGACACCAACTCCCCTGCCTAGTTCAAATGAGCTCCTAAAGCATCTCTCCAACCTGAGCATCCACCACTCAGCCCACTGCCCCAGCCCTATATAAGTGCTCTCCTGTCTTCCTGACATATTCTCCTCCCAGGTCTCTCCATAGCTGGTTCTTTCCAATTCTTTAGCTCAAATGCTATCTCCTCAGAGAAGTCTTCCCTCACCACCAATCTCATGTGGCCCTCCCCTCAACCCTAGTCACTTGCTAGATTTAGCCCACTTTGTTTTCTTCACAGCACCTATCACTAGCTGGCATTTTTTTAAACTAATGGTTGTCATTATTCCTACCCGAAACTGCCATAAATGAAGTAATTGAGTAAACCTGTTTACGTGTCTCCTCTCATCTCCTGAAACAAACGTAAGCTCCACAAGAACAGGAATTCTGTGCATCTAGTGCACCTCTATGTGCCAACATACAGCACCTGCCACATAGTAGGTGCTCAATAACGATTTGACCAAATGAAAAAAAGAATGAGCGAGTGAAAAGCAAGGACTGTCCCTTTAGGGTTTAAACTACATACCACAGTGGGAAGGGATGCCTCTCCTACTACACTGTCCACTTAAACTTGGCCAGGCCACCAACAGAGCGGGGTCAAACTCAGGTCAACTGGAATGACAGAGCAGGTGCTCGCAACCACTGTTACACAGAACATACGTCACAGAGCAGCCCTGCCTCAAAGGTCTCATGATTTTCCCAGATGCTCTTTTCTGTGTGCTGTGACTGGTGCTAGGAAGCGAGGGGATGGAAAAGAACTAGCAAAACCAAACAGATAAGCCCACTATCAATGAGTCATGATTTCTCTACGCGCAGGATTAATTATGTTCCAGGATCGCAATGTGGCCCCTCAGCTAATGCAATATAATGAGTTATGCCAACACAGGGTTTTCTCAGACACACGAATTTTAAAATGGAAAACTTTCTGTTCACATCCAGAGACTCATGAGGCTTCCATGTCTCTGCAGAAAGAAAATACCTCCAGTGAAACTCACCCTGGTCCCCAATCCAATTTACCGGCTCCTTACAGATGAATCAGTGTGAAAGGTGTGCGTGGCTGTTTCCTCTAATTAACTTTCAGTGGGCGAAGAGTACACTCATAGTCCCTGGGGAGAAGCTGAGCCCACACTGCTCATCAGCAACTCGAGGAGCTGATTGAAGGCTCATAAACCCCCTTTACGTGGAAGCCACCAAGAGCAGAGCCAGCCTGGCTTCAGACGTAAAACAGTCAGGGCCTGGCTCCCTTCCTCCCATCCATCCATCACCTGAAGGGAAACATGCTTTCCTGCCTGTTCTGTCCTTTTCTCTCAATCTCTCTTAGTTTCTTGCTCTCTCTTTGAAACCCCCACCTTCTGGGAGACCCAGGAGAGGCTGTGTAACTGTGAGGAGCTTTTTTTTTTTTTATCTACATGCACAACCACGAGCAATTATTGAACGTCCCTTGGTTCTATAGGGATCTTGGCATTTGATCAAGGGCGATGCGAAATGCTTTTCTGAGTGGGTTATGTGTTTCTATCCCTTTACAACAGCATTTTGAGTTCCCCAATGACAGAGATGGTGTCAAGCCCTTTCTGTATTTTTCAGTGTCATAAAAGCTTTAGACGCTTGTCAAATGGTACCAGGGATGTGAACAGAGCCAGCTTCCCCCAAGGAGGCCCAACAGGAACAAGTCCAGTACGTCTTTGTCAGCCCAGGCCTCAGCTTGAAGACCATTTGTACAGCTCAACTCTCCATGAGGATACGCCCGCTACTGCCAAACTAACACAAGGAAGCCACCTTCCTGAGGGAGGGACATTTTCAATCTTGGGATCTGCCCAGTAGCCTATACCTCAGATGCATTTTTTAGAGCATACAAAAAAAAACCCCAAAATCTCACTAATTGTATACCAGAACTGAATCCAGATGGACAAGAACACATCTGGTAGAAAAAGGATAAGCCAAAGCAACCATTTTGACTGTTTTCTTCACTCCCGGGATCAATGATCTTTTTAAGAAATTTTGTCTTTGTATGTATATTTGCTTTAAAAAAACAAACAAACAAAAACAGTGCCGATAAATACACAAATGCATTTGCCACCAAATGCTGACCCGCACGTGGCCACTGAGGGCTCTGACTCAGGAAGTCTGGGCCCTAGCTTCATTCGAGAAGCAGAGAGAAGACGGGAGAGGATGGCCCCTAGGCTGTAACTCCCGGACCTCAATTTCCTTCCATATGTTCCAAGGATTGTTTATCCATTAAATGCTCCAAGGATACAGACTTGGGGAATGCTACACAGCTCTCACAGAGAGATTCAAAATGCCTCTGAGTTCGCAAAGGCTCCGAGAAGTCCTTCAGTAAATAAATCTATTTAATTTTGTTCAACTCAGCATTTCCCACTTTCATTTGAGCATGGAGAACATTTTTTTTCAAGTATCAGCTAATAAAGTCCCACAGAACTACAGTTGCTCTAACTAAAAATATTCTACATAAATCCCTTCAGTACCATTTTTAGAAGCCCATGCAGTGGGAACTCTTAGTCCCATGAAGCAGGAAATGATGCTTTTCTAGATGATTAAAAGAGAGCTGTATATTTTTTTCCTTATCCTCTTTCTTTACTACTGGGTGTGGGTACTAGTGAGAACATTTCCCTCATCCACTATACTCCCCTCTCTGTTCTCATCCTTCTCTGCCCTGCCCTGGGCCATCTGATGCTCTCTGCTGGCCGGCCATCAGTTGGAGAACAGAGAGGAAGATGGGAAATTTTCCCCAGTTTTTTCCCTTATTTGGTACCACTTCCTCTGGCTGCATCTTCATGCCTCCAAGAGGACAGCTCCCACTGGGCAGCCAGCTCCACCATCCTGGCTCCCTCTACCCCACACCAATTCCATTTCAAACTATTACAGTAGGAACTATCGCTCACTGAGCCATTAGTCTGTGTTAGGCATCTAACCACTTTATGTAGGTTAGCACAGGGGCTCTAGATTTGACTTGTCTTTGGTTTAAAATGCAAACCCTCCACTTTCTACTTGAACAAATTATTTAACTTCTTTAAATCTCAGTTCCTTCATTTGTAAAATAGTGATGATAAGAACACCTACTCTTGGAATTTTTATGAAAATTAAATTAGAAGTCCCATATTAAACACTGACCTCTGTGCCTAGTACATATCATAGAAGTAGTAATAATAATAATAATCCTAATATATAAAAACCCTGGGTCTGTCACAGCTGGAGGCTCAGCCAACTGGAAGTCAGTCCTGCAATCAGCACTGGATTGCCGTGGTGACCCAGCACTGACTGCTGCAGCTGCAGGTGCTGTGACCCAGCAGTGACTGATGAGGGGTCTACAAATCAGGCCCAGAGAGAAGCCTGAAGAGAGAAGCAGGGTCTGATCCGTAGTCTATGTGGCAGCTGTTGAGCAGCACTTGCCTCTCTGTTTCTCTCTCAGCTCCAGCAGCCCTGCCTCCATTCCTCTCAAGGCCTCCACCGGGGCTGCTGATCAGCTCAGCCTTTCTGATCAGGCCACATTGATAGGCCCAATAACGCTGACTGGCATAGAAACTGACCAATCAGAACCAAATCTGGGTCAACTGTGAGGAGCCAATGACTTCCTAGGAGGCGGAGCTTTTGACACTGACTGGCATAGAAACTAACCAATTAGAACTAAATCTGGGTGAAGTGTGAGGAGCCAATGGCTGCCTAGGAGGGGGAGCTTTTGATGCTGACTGGCATAGAAACCGACCAATCAGAACCAAATTGGCTGGCAGAGGAGGGCAGTTGGGGGCAAGATCAGGCCAGCAGGGGAGGGCAGTTAGGGGTGATCAGGCAGGCAGAGGCAATTAGGGGCATTCAGGCTGACAGGGAAGGCCAGTTGGGGGCAAGATCAGGCCAGCAAGGGAGGGAGGCAGATAGGGACACTCAGGCAGGCGGGCAGGTGAGTGGTTATGAGACAGCAGTCCCAGATTGAGAGAGGGATGTCCGACTGCCGGTTTAGGCCCTATTCCACCAGCAGTTGGACATACCGCAAGGGGTCTCTGATTAGAGAGGGTGAAGGCTGGGCTGAGGGAACCACCCCTCCATACACGAATATCATGCACCAGGCCACTGGTAATTTATAACAACATAGTACTTCTATATACCTGGCATTTTCCCAAGTACTTTGCATGTATTAACTCATTTAATTATCATTAAAAAAACTATTTTTTAGGTATTGTTAAAGCTTTGTGACTGAGGACACATAATGAAATGATTTGCCCAAAAGTGCAGGCCCGTATGTGATAAAGCAACTCTCCTAGTAGGTCAGC
This sequence comes from Myotis davidii, assembly GCF_000327345.1. Taxonomy (NCBI): domain Eukaryota; kingdom Metazoa; phylum Chordata; class Mammalia; order Chiroptera; family Vespertilionidae; genus Myotis; species Myotis davidii. The sequence continues at coordinate 6,987,575 of NW_006283770.1, forward strand.
CTGATCTAGAGCCAGAGGGGAAGAACAGGCGACCGGCATTTGAAGGACCTCTCCATCATAGGAAGCCCTACCTTCTCTCTGGTTTCAGTGCCCAGTAGCCTGTCTCTCCCTTGCTCTCCAATTATAGCATGTTCTGCTTCTAAAACCACAGCTCACACGTGGCATTCTATTCAGGCCTATTATTCAGGGACTCTCTCAGCCTCTGAATAAAATTTAGCTCTTAAAATGGGCCTCAGGCCTCCCACCTGCTGTGACTGCTACCTTCACTCTCATCATGCTCCTAAGTCAACCACACTGAGAGCAGCAGACCTCTGGGTGCAAATATCCACTCTCCCTTGTTCCCAGGAGCCTGCCCATGGGAATGAGGCCCAGTGAGAGGCTAGGAAGGACATACAGTGGTTCTCAACCTTCCTAATGCCGTGACCCTTTAATACAGTTCCTCATGTTGTGGTGACTCCCAACCATAAAATTATTTTCATTGCTACTTCATAACTGTAATTTTGCTACTGTTATGAATCGTAATATAAATATCTGATATGCAGGATGTATTTTCATTGTTCACGACCCACAAGTTGAGAACTGCTGAATAGGACAGCATCAGACATAGGAGAGTCCTGCTGGCAAAATAAACCTATATCAATCCTATGCTAATGTTCTCTTTCTCTTTCTCCTTGTAGATAGATAGATAGCTATAGAGATATGACAAATTTGAAAACCGAAAGCCTCACACGTGTTGTTTTGTCAGAGCTTATTTTCTCAGTTGTAATCTCTAACACAAAAGCAGATGCAGGGATGTGAGCATGAATGCCTATTTTATACATTGTAAATTATTTGACTCAATAACAATGCAACTCTCCCTACATTAAATACGCAAGAAAAAACAGTGGTTTGCTTCTAATTTCCTTTTTGCCGGGACTTGTCCCAATGTGTTTCCTTCATCTTCCATAGCATCGTTTCCTCACCCCATCACATGGTCCACCTGAGGCTTCCTGCAGAAACAGCTAATCGGCTCTGCATGTGTCATGCTAATGCCCTTATAGACTCCCCGTCCCCTCAACCCACACATTCTCCCCTGAGTGCTCCCAGCATGCTCTACTGTCCCTCACTCTCTCACTTGCTTTGAGATACCATTTTGAGTTGTAATCTGTATTCTTCCTTTCAGTCCAGACTTTATACTTTTCCCTCTCCTGCTTTTTGGGTCTACTGTTAACTTCTTACCCCCGCCCCCACCCTCCTTTCTGGTTTTGGTGGCCCCACGGTCCATCTCCTTGCTCTCTGTCCTTACCTTGGTCTTAAGAGAAACTTATTTCACCTGCTCAATACATCATTTCTTTTATCTTTCCAAATCTCACCTTCTGCTCAATTTTCACACACTGCCAGACATTGAAGTCTCCTTGAGACTTTATAATGGACATAATGGACAACCTGCCTGCAAGCAGAGAGCTCCTTGCAAAGAAACATAAACTAATTGTCAGCTCAAGATTCCCTGACCTACTACTGCACGACTGTCTGAGTCCCGAGCCCTATGTTAGACTTAAATAAAGTCCAACAAGCTGGGGCTAAGGCACATCATTTTAAAGACTTCATTAAGCTTATGGATAGTTTTACTGTTCGAGGTACACTGTTTTTGTTTCCTGTGAAATACATTTAGATGTGAAACTCAGCCCCTCTGTTGGTTTCTGAAAGAATGAAATAAAAAATAAAAGGGGAAACACCTCCATAATATGTTATTATATGAGTAGATATATTTATTTACTTTGGAAGAGGAGGGCCTTACATCCCCTCTATGCAAAGTTAACATAATGAACATAAGATATCCTTGTTCTTATAAGTCCTTGGGCCATTTCATCACTGGGGATTATTCTGCTAACAGTTTCATGCCACATCATGTTTCAACTTCACATCATCTCCTTCTCCTTCTCCTTCTCCTCTATCAACTTCAAATTCCTGTTCAAGTCTATGGCCGAGCATTCTAATCGTCCTTTCCATTCCCTCAACTGCAACCACTTGGTTTATCAAATTATTTTCTTAAGCAAAGATTCCTCTCTAAGAGAAATTCTCTAGCCAGCTATTAAGATAATAAAAATTTTGCTCCGCTACACAAAGTTTATCCAAAATTGTCCTTGAGTTCTAGTGAATTGGGGCAAAGTAACCTTTGACTCTTGTGCTTAATGGCTGAACAGAGACTCAGAAGGCACTGCTAGAGGCATAAGGAGGGAGTGTGGGCTGGAAACACATGCAGACAGCCATTCCATAAACCCTGGCCCAGATCCTCCTCTTCTCCCTGCATCCCACACAGGCTGCACTTCTGATAATTTGTGTTCATTGGTGTATATTTCAACCTCATTTTATTTACACATAACTCAGGACCCAGAAGGAGCCACCCTTAGCTCCCAGGTGCCCAGGAACAGTTTCGTTGATGGTATTGGGCTCCTTTTCCACAGGGCCTTAGGATGAGGCCCAGCAACAAGAAAGAGTGACTTGACTAAGGGCTTAATTACTGACATTTATTTCTCTCTCCTATAAAACAGTCCAGCAGGCACGCAGTCCAAGTATGATGCATTGGCTCCACGGTCGGCAGGATCCACGCTACTTCACTACTGCAGGTGAGAAGGTGGAGGCAAGAGGGAAAGGTGGAAAAAACACAATCCAGGCTGAACTTCCAGGAACACTTCCCCAAACCACATCACAGAGTTGAGACACCACAGAGGACGCTGTCTCTGCCACAATCAGGAGGCTGCAGAACCAAAAAGCTGCCACCTCACCAGGACCTCCAACCAAGTCTGCCCTGATCAGGAAGTGGTCAATCAGAAAGGATCCACAAAAAAGCAGGAAGCTGACACACTCAACCTCTGCTGTGATTTAAACCACCAACGTGGAAGCCTCCATCATTTCCTTTCTTCCCACACCACTCCGCTCCTCATCAAAGCTGCCAAGAATTCATCTATTTGGCAGACCCTGAGGTACAGTGATCATACTTGGGACCCTGAGTGGAGGGGGATTTGGGATGTAGATTTTAGCTTTCAGGCCTTTACAGAGTAGAAAGGCATGTGCCTGCAGGGTTTGGAGCAGGTGTGGAGTGAAACAATACAGTCTTTGCCACCCTAGGATAATGTTATGTATATTCCATCACCACTCAATGCATGTTTCTCGAAAGGAATGGAAAGTCTCATCCTAACAGGAGACCTTCTACTCACCAGCACTTACACTGCACCAGCAGCATCTGATGGGAATGGGAAAGAAAAACAAGACCAGAATATGGCTTCAGAGTATCTGACCTTTGAGTCATGGCTCTATTCAAGAGTGATAGGAAAGAGATAAAAAGAAAAGAGAGAGAGCGGAAGTCATGAAATCCTGTGCCCACCATTGCTTTCTGCTTTGCTAGGTGCTTGGAGTTTGCCCTCTGTTCTAATCTACTGTCGTTTCCTTAATCATTTCTCTTATCACTCCTCCTTGGATTTATAAGGTTCAAACACTGCTGTCCATTTATCTTCAAAGATTTCTTATTCAAAATTCACTGAAGCATAATTCATCTTTACCATCTCTCTATGTGGTAGGGAGGCACTAATTTTTATTATCCCGGGCTCAGAGAGGTTAACTCCCTCATCCAAGGTTACAGGATGAGGCAGAAGGAGAAAACATCACTAGAAATGTCAACTCAACGGTATGTCCTTCCCAAAGGGCACAAGGTTGGGGGGGGGGGGGGAGAGACTAGCTTCAGATGGTGTCCTGAAAGAACAATTAACTAATATCAAGGATTAAAAGTTATGTAGTGAGATTCTTTTTGAAAATTCTTTTGAGCTTTCAGATTTCAGCTTTGATTTTCCAGATCAGTTGGTTTAATCAAGCAATATTTTTCCCTGCAAAAACCTTGTGTGTGGGCACGAGATGAAATAAAAGTGAGTCCCCAATTTCTCAAAATGATAACATTAACCATTTTTCATCTGTGAAAGTTAACGTTTTCCAAAGTGCTTGGTTTCTTGCTCTCTTGGGTCATAGGAGCTACTCTGTGGGGGCCTATAAAAATAGTTGTTCATGTATTTTCCCCAAAGTCAATAACAAAGAAAATTCTGACATATAATTAGAAAAAATTCAGAGACTGATGATCTGGGTTTAAAAGCAGTTCTGTCACTAACTACCTGTGTAATCTTGGAGTAAATTAATTTCTTTGGCCCTCAGTTTTTCATTCATAAAATGATGATAGTTTTATGACCACTAATCTCCCTTGTAACTTAAGAGTCTCCAATTCAGCACTTATATAACTCTGAAGAAAAGGCTTCTCCTAAGAGCTGGCAACATGGTTACAAATGGGAATCTAAGCAATTCTTCTTTCTCTTTTTTAGACTCATGACCTAAACAAGAAATAAATAAATGAACAATTTTTACCATGCAAAAGCTTTATGATCTGAAGCAAATGCCTTAGGGTTAATTAACCAGACTTTCAGCACTGTGGCCAAATGCTAGTCCAAAGCTGGTGATGGGCAAGAGATGAACATCATAACACCCTCCCAAGGCTTCTGTGTATTAAATTAATAACAATGAAAGAAATTTAACAGCAATTATTACACTCCAACGTGTCCAACAGTTCCAGTGCTTTACAAATGTGATCTCATTAAACCACACATCCATGTTCCCATTTTAGCACAAAGCACCTGCGTCTAATTGCATACTAAATTCCTTCAGAAGACCTTGTGAAGCAAGTGATCTTTCCTGTTTGAGAGGGCTTTGCAGTTCTCTCTTATCCATTTTTATTTTTATCAATCACTTGATTTTCATTAGGGCACCCATACCACAATCCCATTCACACACACACACACACACACACACACACACACACACACACACACAAAACTCTGGTGCTTTGGGAGACACCAAGTCCACCCTAGGCTCTTGAGCTGGAGCACTGACTAAAGCTAAGCTAATCGCCACAATGTTTGGTTCTGGGAGTGGAGATATGAGCTGGGACTTTCTGGGGAAGAGCTTTCCAACACTTCTGACATAATTTCTAAAAAACCATCCTGTCTCCCCAGACGTGAAAGAGGACATTGCTATTGGCACCCAACCTGGAATCACAAGGAGTCTTAGCATGATGCTCAAACTGTGACAATCAGAGCAGAGAGATGGGCAAAAGAGAAAGAATCAGGTCCTTGGTGACATCCCTGTATTTCTGTGTCCTCAAAACTGCTTGACCTCTGCGATGGAACTGGAGAGCATTATGTTAAGTGAAATAATCCAATCAGAGAAAGATAAATACCACATGATCTCAATCATTTGTGGATTATAGAGGATAACATAGACTGATGAAA